>NW_004443952.1:4078867-4165588 GCF_000243295.1 Trichechus manatus latirostris | reverse complement strand
TGTCTGTATTTTCCATGAATTTGTCTATTTTTTCCTCATGTTTGTCAGCTTTTTGCCTCAGTTCTTGGCAAATTCCGAGTATTAGAGATTTGAATTCCCTATCAGGTACTTCTAGGGCATTTTCTTCCACAGGAGAGTCATCTGTTGTTTTAATTTGGATGGCTACTGGAACCATGCTGTCCTGTTTTTGTAAATGTTTTGATATTATCTGCTGTTTTCGGGGCATTCAGTAGTTATTTCTCTCATTTATTGATTGTAGATTTGTTTGTTTCATCCCTTTTTTAAAAAAAGAATTTGACTATGTCTGAGCAGGCGGATTGCGTGCTCTTTGTTGTTTGCTCGTCTGTGCATTCAATACTTTTCGCCTCCTTCTCCAACTGGCAGGTTCAGTCACTCAGATATGGTACAGCAGGGCAGGTCTAGCTGAAGAGGAGACACTGGGACGGGTTGTTTGTGGCACTCACTACAGCCACCAGGACGGGTCGGTAATCAGTGCTGGGCCGGTTCCAGTAGGCCGTGCCTGCGCTGCTTGGTGGTGTGATGTCAAGCGCACAGTGCAGGTAGGCAGGATGCAGCGGGGAGATGGTTATGTGTGGAGCTAAGCAGCTGTTTTGTCTCCCGCTGGATGCTCCGTGAGGCTGCTTTCTCGAACCCCCATTTGCTGGTCTCCGATAGGAGTCCAAGATGGTGGATCCACGCTGCGTTATTTGGTAGGGGACCTCTGCATGAATCTCTCCTCGCTCTCCATTCTCTGTCAGTATTCTCACTCCATTTGGTGCTTGGCTGAGTTCTTTATCTCTTCATCTGATGTTTTAGGGTTTCAGGATTGTTGTATTCTCTGTTTGGCTTAGTTTTTCGGATCTTTGCTGTGGAGGGACAGCATGGTGCTTCTGCCTAGAGTGCCATTTTGCCGGAACCTGCCTGGAGACTTCTTAATTTGAATCCACCCCCCCCCCCCAATAGGAAACAAACAAGCAAAAATCCAACGTTAAGTATCTGGATACAGAAGAAAACAGACAGTAAACTCCAGGCATGGAGGCACAGGCTGCCCTGATTCTACACAAAATCTTGTGAAGATGGTAACAACAACAGGTAACATCTATGAGGGGCAGTGGTGGTTGAGTGGTAGAATTCTTGCCTTCCATGTGGAAGACCCAGGTTTGATTCCTAGCTCATACACCTTATACATAGCCACCACCCATCTCTCAGTGGAGGTGTGCATTTTGCTATGATGCTGAACAGGTTTCAGTGGAGCTTCTAGACTAAGGCAGACTAGGAAGAAAGACCTGGTGGTCTACTTCTGAAAATTAGCCAAGGAAAACCCAATGGATTACAATGGTCCAATCCAAAATCAATTATGGGGATAGAGCAGGATCAGGCAGCATTTTGTTCTATTGTGCATGGGATTGCCATGAGTCAGGGGCTGACTCCAAGGCAGCTAACATCAACATCTACTGAGTGATTAGCATGTGCCAAACACTCTTCTAAGTGACCTAAATAACTATCTCATGTAACCCTCCCAACAACATTAGGATGTAGGGTCTCATATCAATCCCATTTTGCAGATAAAGAAACTGAAGTCATTAAAGATTTGTAACTGATCACAAATCACACAGCTCAGACTTACACTTTCAACTGTCTTGCTCTCCAGCCTGTGTTACTAACCACTCCTCCGCAATGGCTTCCCTCATTATGGGCTTTTGGAAACCGGCAGCACAGAAGCATAGTGAGGGTAAGGAGTCCCAATCTCAAGATGAACAGACATTGATAGCCGCATCAGCAGAAACGCCTTTCCCTCTCTTTTCCGGCTAACTCAGTCAAGCACTTTTCATATTTATGACACCTCGGAATGTCACTCCGCAACTCATCTAGGTCCCCTTGGACTTGCACCTGGGGGCGAGTGCCCCCTCTGCACACCCGCCCGCCATGCCACTGATGTGGCATTGTAAGGACTACTGGCTTCAACACAGATTACCTGAGTACCTCTGGGTGAGTCAGTTCACCTATAAACTGGCGATAATGACACCGAAATTGTAGGACAGTACTGAGAATGCAAAAAAAAAAACACAATACAGTGTAAGGAATATAAGCTGGCCTGGCCCTTGCAACCAATGTCACAAAACAATTTGTGTATAAATTTCTGGAATGGGAAATTAATATGCTCTGTACACTTTCACCTAAAGCACAATAAAATGTTCAAAAGAAAAAGAAAACAAGCTGGCCCATAATGGGCCCTCTCTAAGTGGTATTGTCTTTATTTTCTCCCATATGAGAGCCTCTCTGGGAGAAGAGCGGGTAGCTGAGGGTGGTGGGAAGAGTCACACTGTGGTTCATGGACAAGAAGGCATGGGCCTTGGCACTCTCAGTGTTCAGGAAGGAGCCAGAGCCCTGCCCAGGAGGGATGTGGGATGATGCTCTACATGCTGGGAGGCCCTCTGGCTGAGGACAGTGACTATCCGAGGACTGTTTCCTTCCCCAGTGAATGGCTGGAATACTCTGTCTCCCTAAAATCAGAACACCACCGGGCTTCTTACCTTCAGGTTTCCTTGTGGATACTGTGGGGAGGGTAAAAAACCAGAGACTGGTGAGGGCGGGTGGCTTCCTGACATCCAGATAGCTGGTGGGTAGCTGACATATATAAACTCAGACTTAGAGACTCTTTTGCCCCTGGGAGCCGAGAGGGGTAAGAAGCTGCCTCAGAGTCCATGGAGAATGGAGCAGGGTTGGACAGCAATGAGGAGGGATTACTCTTCGGGTAAATCTGTGTTCCAGGGGCATAAACAGAGAACCCTGCAGCTCTGTTTCATTCTTCCCTCTTGCTTCAACTCCCGTTTGCTGCTACTTCCTCCTTTCTTCCCCAGTTCCTCCCTTTTTCCCTTTTAGCTCCATTTCCCTCCTCCATCTGTCCTTATCTCTCTCTGTCTCTCTACCCTCCCTCATTCCCTCCTCCTCTCTCTCTCTCTCTCTCTCACACACACATACACACACACAAATAAAAGGAATCACATCTTCCTCAGGATGCTGAATAAGACAATTTGGAGCCCTTTATGTTGCTGAAAGCGTCTTACATCCCTAGACAGAATCTCAGGGCCTCAGAAAGCTGCCTCCATATACCTTCCCCGCCTGCCTATCATAAGGCTCAATGGTAACCCCATGGCTTGAACTATTATTCACTGCAAAGTCAGCTGAGCTTAAAGCAATGCCTGGGCAATAGCAGGCACTAACATGGATTTTATGAATGAATAAATTAATGAAAGAAAATTCTTGACCTCATTTTACAGGTGGGAAAACTGAGGTTCCAACACAGCAAAGCTTCCTGCTCAGGATCATGTAGTGAGTTAATAACAGCACCACGATTTGAGCCCATGTCTCCTGACTCCCAGCTCATTCCTAATCCCCACACTCTCAGGATTGTCAAGCCAAGACCTTTTACTTAAAGAACTGAAAGCACCCCTATGAGCCTGCAGATTCTCTGGGGAGGAGCAGCACTTCCATCCATTGCCAGCCATTAACATCAGAGCAGAGTTAGGCTTATCAGCTCCCCAGTGCTTGCAAGAACTGATTCGAGAATTCCTTTGGAGCAGCCCTCCCTGGCAGGGCCCAGGCTTGCTGTGAAGTCAGGCTGAGTGTCAGCCCTGATCTGTCCACTTCAGAGAGGGGCTGTGACCCCTGGTGGAGAGCTGGCAGTCCTGGGGTGGGAAGGTGGTCATTCCCCTTCCCCTGTGCGAGTTACCCAACAAGGGTACCAGGTCCAAGGATCCCAGGAACATCAGCTCCTTCCCCTTTGAACTCATTCTTCTTTCGTTTGGACTCCTGCTGTAGTTACAGCAGAATGCAAGCAGAATAGGACTGTACCGCCAAAGCAATCACATTCATTAGTGAGGCAGTGTAACACAGAGGCAAAGGTATGGTCTCCGGAGCCAGCCAGCCTGAGTTCCAATCCCATCTCTGCCACTATGAATTTGTGTATCCTTGTAAGTTGCTCATGCTATCTATGCCTCAATTTTCTACTCTGTAAAATGGGAATATTAATAATATTAATTATTGATAATAATTAATACCACTGGGTTTTATGAGAATTAGATAAATTCTTATGTGCAAAGTGCTGACAACTTTGCCTGGCAGAAGTTTTATAAATATTAGCTATTATTATTATCATTGTGCATCTGAATCCAATTTAACCACAGTAACTTTACAGTTCAAGTTATTCCAAACTCTTCAAGTCCCCACTCATGGCTTGGTCCATCTTAGACTTTTCTCCTTCCTGGCTGGAGGAGGAGGAAACTTGGGAGTCATCCAATGCTGAGAAGCTCAGAGCCAGAAATCCAAAACCAAGGCTAATTTAGCCGTGTCGTGCGCCCTGGGGAATGAGGTACCCCTTTTCTGTTTGCCCAGCTTGGGGCTCTCTCAGTCAGGCTTCAGGTATAAATGAGCTACCATGTCCCCCAAATATGAAGCTTGAGGAGCTTTAGAATGAACACATGCATTGCCCTCATTTTGTGATTGAAACCTGACACCCCTAGTGGGTAAGGGGCATGCCCGCGACCACCCAGCCCATGCCCTTTCCAGGTGATCACCTAAGTCCTGTGTCTCAGAGACCCACAGCTGCTTCTCCTGCACTGGGATGTCCTGCAAAAGGCCTGAGGCGGCAGCATCCCAGGAACTCACTGTTATAAAGCACTTTGCGAAAATGAATTGCTCTAGAAGGACCCAGCCTGGCGCTGGTTTGGTTGCTCCTCTGAGCCAGGGGCCTCCAACTAGACACTGTGAGAGGTAAATTAAGGCACATTTGTTTTGAGCAGGGCACCACTTAGAAAACTGCTTCTTCCCAAGGCTTCTGGGAAAAATTCCTTCTCTTCCAAGGGGTGAGCTATTTGCTCGAAGAGAACCATTCATTCCCATAAGATCAAAGTAATCATAAAGGGCCATGCTCCTCCCTAAACGTGCTTTTTTTATTAAATAAGTAGTGAGGCCCATAAAGTGATGTTTTATGCTGATCCAGAGTTGCACCTTCCAAGTGATAGTCTCATAGTTAAAGAGCTTTCACATATATTTTAGCCCAAGGTTTCCTCCCAGCAGCATAGTGAGGCATTTGGCGCAGAAGAAACAAATAAAAGCTGGATTCTACCCTTTGTAACTGTGCAACCTTAGGCAGGTTACTTTACTTTACTCGCCTGTGAAGTGGAATAAGAAATTCTTCCCAGTCTACCTCACAGGACTGTATCAGGAGTAAATGTGGTTTCTGAATTCACCCCCTGTCAACTACTCCCATTTCACAGATGCGGCAACTGAGTCCCAGAGATCAGAGATGGAGATGGCAAAGCCCAGGACTCGCAAGATATTTAATGAGAGAAACAGGCTGCCCACTTACCAGCCCCTTAAATCTCTACTACACCATGGGCTCCACATAATATCATTGGAATTGAGGCACTGAAAGTTGAATCAAGGGTACCAGTACCACTTGTCATGGAGTCGATTCTAACTCATGGTCAACCCATGTGTTTCAAAGCAGAACTGTGCCCGTAGGGTTTTCAGTGGCTGATTTTTCAGAAGTAGATCTCCAGATCTTTTTTCTGAGGTGAGTGGACTCCAACATCTAAGCTTTCGGTTAGTAGCCAAGCATGTTAACCATCTGCACCATGCAGGGACACCCGATTTAAGGGTAGGAGTTGTTAGAAATAAGCATAAGATGCTCTTTTCTCATCTTCAAAATGGAGATAATGATAATATCTACTTCACAGGGTAGGTGGGGGAGTGCAGTCAAATTAAACGTCAAGTGAGCTTGCTTTGTAAGCAGTAAAGAAATATACTAATATAAGGGATTATAAAAGGTTGTTTTTCCTGTTTAACTGTTGAGGAAACTGAGGCTTAGCAGCAGTGAGGACTACTTGGATGCTTGTTAAAATGAAGATTCCCGGGACAGACTTTAGTTGGACTCAAGCAGGAACTCTGGGAGGAACTTAGGAATCTGCATTTCAGTGAGCTCCCACCTGGAGTGACTTGTATGCATTCTTAAGTTTGACAATCAACTAACCAGAGGGCTTTGCATGACTTCCAAAGGCGAAGATGAAGCGTTTACCAGGAGCCAGGCCCTTTACATATAGGATCATAGCTACTTCTTAGAATCACTCAGTCAAAGAGGAAACAGACCAAGAGCAGGTAAGCAACAAGCCAAGGTCACAGAGCTAGAAAGTGATAGTTCTGGGCTCCAAATCCCAGGCAGTCTAATTTTAAAGTCCATGTTGACTCTGTAACTACCCTACCTCTGCTCCTGCTTAGCGACTAGAATTACTACCGCTTGCCTCCTTTAAAGGCACAGTTAACAAAAAACAGTTGCCATGGAGTAGCTGCTGTCTATGGTGACTCCATGCGCGTCAGAGTAGCACTGTGCTCCATAGGGTTTTCAATGGCTGATTTTTCAGAAGCAGATCGTCAGGCCTTTCTTCCGAGGCACTTCTGGGTAGACCTGAACCTCATACCTTCCCATTAGCAGCCAAGCACTGAACCATCTGCAGGAATTCCACTTCGACCTCAGCCCCTGGACAGCTTTGTCACATGAATTGGTCGCCACTCTCTCCGTTCTTTGATTTCTTACCGATAACCCACCTAAGGAGTCAGACAGTCCCCTCACCTACCTCGAGCTCCCCTAACTGCCACCTACACCACATTACGCAGCACAGCCAATCAGAGGAACACAACAGCAAGAATCAAAAACAGCCTTTGGAAATTAAAACATGAAGTGTGCAGAGGTAGCCCGAGTCAATGGGCAGCCTAATGTTCTGGTTTGGTGTTTGTTCATGCACACTCTAGACGCATAAAAATACACAGCTCCTCTGTCACTCTGTCCAGAGGGATACGCGTTGCTCCATCAGCTTCCTTCACGTAACGCTGTCCCAAAACCAAACTTAGGTGGTGAAAGGGACGTAACCGCCTTAGTACATGGAAAGGCCACCAACCTGGGAATTAGGCATCTTGCAAGTTAGTACAATTTGTTCTGTGGTTTTGGACCTCAGTTTTCTCACTTATGAATTGGGGTGGTAATAGCCAAACCATGAGGTCCAGCACCTCACAAAGTGCCTGACATACAGTGGGTGCTCAGTGAATATTTGTGCACTGAGTGGAGGAATCAATAGGGTCATCAAAAGGTCTATAGGAGATCATGTAGTGATGTGCCTATATCAGTACCTGATCCTCCTTTTGCCCCTGGGAAAACCACTTAACCCTCTCTGGCTCCAGGGATCAGCCTCAGATAAGAGAGACCCTCCTCACTGGGCTTCCCTGCCCTCTAAACAATCCAGTTCCCAGAACCCAGTTTCAAAATTTTATAGAGCCCCATCCAAAGCTGTGTGTCTCAGTCCTAGAGGCCCTTGATAGATGACTGGATAATCTGATGAAGCAATTGAGACTAAAGTGGAAAACGGCTAGGGACTAATCCAGACAGACGGAACCAAGTCCCAGATACCTGAATTTCATTTGTCGTCATGAATATTTGATACTAAGAGGAGGCTGGCCAGCACTGTGTTAGGATTATGGGATATTTGGAGCAGGGGTCGGGAAGGGTCTATGGCTCATCTCAAATCAAATAGGTAACCGCCTTCTGTCTGGCTGGTTCTGATGTTCTAGAGCAGGGTTTCTCAAACTCAGAACTATTAGCCATTTTGGGACAGATAATTCTTTGATGTACTGGCTGTCCTGTGCACTGTGGTATGTTGAACAGCATCCCTGGCCTCCACCTGCTAGAGATGCCAGCTGCACCCTCCCCCCAGTTATAACAACTAAAAACGGCTCAAACTCATTGCTGTCGAGTCAATTCCAACTCATAGCGACCCTACGGGACAGAGTAGAATTGCCCCATAGGGTTTCCAAGAAGTGGCTGGTGGATTCAAACTGCCGACATTTTGGTTAGCAGCCGATCTCTTAACCACTGCACCACCAGGACTCTTAAAAAATGTCTCAAGGCCAAATGTCCCCCGGCGGGTAAAATTACCTCCTGTTGAGAACCGCTATTCTAGAAAGAAAATAATAAAAGTTTGCTAATCCCTTAATACATAAAGAATTCCAGTTTCTTGAACACAGCACGGTGTCTCTTACCACCCTGCCCCTGCACATATTCTGTTTCCTCTGCCTGGAATCACACATCCCTTCCCCACCTCCTTCCCACCTCAGCACCTGGCAAGTCCTTACTGCTCCTCAGTTGAAGGATCACTTCATCTGCAAAGCCTTCCAGGATCTACTAAAACTAGGGTGGGACATAGAGCCTCTTCTGTACTTCCCTCTGTCACACTAGGCTGCTTTCTCTGCACCTTGGAACTAAACCCTGCATTCTCCGAAGGCAGGTGCTCTGTCTTATTAACATGCTTAAATTCCTAGCTCCTCATACCGTGCCCCAACACTGAGGAAATAAATGCATGAACAGAATGATAACATTTAATGATTGTCTGTTATGTGCCAGGCCCACCACGCATCCTATTTCAGCTCATCCTCCTGTCCATGGTGCACCATATGTTATTATTACTCCATGTTACTAGAGCATAATTGACAGCCAGAGAGCAGAGTTAACTCACCTAGCATCACACTGGGAGCACACAGAACAAAAGGGGATATGGACTGAAGTCTGCGTGTTGTTCCCACCCTGACTTTCTGTATTTCACCTATATTCTTACCTATCTTGCTACGAACAGTAAGCCAATTGCAGGGGCCTCTGCCTTCAGTCCTTGGGCCCTGAGATGCACCCCATCACTTCCTGCTCACCAGCCCCACGACTTTGCTGACTCTGGGCAGTTAAGGAGCAGGACAGTGGGTGTGAGTGTTGTGACGTGCATGCCCTGACCCCCAGCACAGGGCAGGTAGGGTTTACAGGCAGCCAGAGACCCAGGGTGATGGGAGCTTTCTCCAAGCAGCATCCCAAGCCAAAGCAAGACTGTGGGCATTTTCAACACCCACCCCCCCAACTCTGCAAGTGTTGTTAAACTCCTTCAACCTACCCAGTAATGGGGACCTCTGGGGGCTGGAATCCAAACAATGATTTTTTTTTTTTTTCCTACTCTCCTAGAGTCAAGTTCAGAATTTAATAAAGGGGGGAAAAATACTAAAGTATTCTAATCCCTTCTCTCTGCAGAAAAAATTTTTTTAAAATTTACTTTTAGCCCTGATGTTAGATTAACAGTCCTGGAGCTGAAGTGTATCCATTCCCATAACTGGTCTAGGGCACAGCTACAGTGAGTCATTTTTATGCATACATGCACACACACACACACACCCACACAAACTCACACATATACACGCACGCACAGAGTGAGAAACGAACCATTTCTTTTTCAAAAACAGAAAATCCGCTACATTAAATTGACCCAAGCACAGCCTATCTGCCTCACTTCTGACCCCGGCAGTCCCGTTTTTAAATGTAAACTGACATTCCAGGCAATCAATCAGGGCGTTCCCTCTTGCCAACCACCATGACCACCGCTTGATTCTACCTGCTTTCACCCAATTTCAGGATCGACCTCTTAGCTCTGACCCTTCCTAGACACAGCCTCTTCAGGGTCTGTGGACCTTCACTTCCAAAATGGTTTATGCTTTGCAACCTCGGGGCCCCCAGATGTCTGTGGTGAGGGGCCCCACTCCAGCCCCACCCTGCAGAACACCATCCTACTTCCTGCTCTCACCACCCCACCCTGAACCACCAGCCACAGCTCCACTCAAAGTGGTTGGGAGGGGGTGGGGAGGATTCAGTGATCACCTGTAAGAGACCTTCAATATAAGAAACAAGCAATGTTTTCAGCGTGAAATAAATCCAGGACTGGCCCTCTTCCTAATATAAATTACTTCCCTCGTATGGAAGCATGGTGCAAACATTCTAAATTTTTTCTTAATGTACATTTTCACTTTTACGCCTCATTGTAACTAAGTAGATATTGTGACACATAGTCTTTATAGGTGAGGTATTAAATAAAGCCTCAGAGTAAAACTGAGTGGACATTAAACTAAAGTAAAAAACTAGTTGCCGCTGAGTTAACTCCCGCTCATGGCGACCTCATCTGTGTCAGAGTGGAACTGTGCTCCACAGGGCTTTCAGTGGCAGATTTTTTGGAAGTAGATGGCCAGGCCTTTCTTCCAACACACCTCTGGGTGGACTCAAACTTCCACCTGCTTAGCAGCCAAGTATGTTAACCATTTGCACTACCCAGGGACTAGGGTTGAATCTAGACCTATTTGATTCCATTCATTTAATTAATAAACAAATATTTCCTGATTACCTGACTAACAGCTGGGGACCATGCTAGATACTGGGGACATGATAAGAAACACAAAAGACATGGCCATGTGTCCTCCTAACTAGGGAGAATCGGCCCTTACTATAACAGGACTATGTGAAAGTGCTTGACAGGGTAAGCACAGGGGGCCATGGGAGTCGAAGGAAGAGACCCAGCCCAGCAGCAGTAGAGCAGGCTCAGGGAGGATGTGGCTTTCTACGTCAAGAGCAAAAGGACGAGTAGAGTTTTCCAAGGCAAGAGGCAGGACAAAAGCGTTTCAGCCAGAGGGGTCAGATGTGAACATCCAGGAAGCAAAGAGAATATGGATCCTTCAAAGAATTGGAAAGCTTCAGCATGGCCAACATACAGATTTGGGGAGGCAGGGACAGTGCACAGCAAGAGACAAGGCTAGAGAGGCAGGTGGGGGTTGGGCCATGCATGCTAGGCCTTGCAGACCATGTTTAGGACGGAGAATTTCCCGTTATAGCCAAAGGGAGGCACTGACAAGTTTTTACCAGCTTAAGAAGAGACAAGACAGGGAGGCTGGCTCTCTGTCTGCCTCCAAAAGGAAGATGTATGATCTGATGGCAGCTGGAGTCAGGAGGGAGTAGTGTGAAGGGAAACAAAGAAGGAGGCAGGGCTTGTCCTGGATCCCTAGGGCTGGGGATTCTGAGATGCAGGGAAGGGATGGGGATCCTGAGACACAATTGGTCTAAGGCACTGCATTTTTTTTTCCCTGGGGAACACTGAGCTTGAGAGGACAGGAGGTAGATGCTGCTGGAGCAGCTGGTTAGCGGGAGACTGTGGCATCATCCATGTAACTTATTTATTAATAAAACTGGCAGACAGGAGACGCCATCTGAAGTGCAGACTCGGCCCCAAGCCCTGAGGGAGAGACCGATGACAGGCGAGACTCCTGCCAGTGCAGAGCAGAGTCTGGCCTCCCCCTCCCAGACAGCACAATAAGGTTCCAGATTATCCATTTGGGGATGTCTGGGCCAGAGAGCTAGGGCTGCCCTATCACCTGCTGGCCCTACAACCAGATGCAGACAGCACAGCCCTGTTCCCACTTCTTCGATGCCTTGGGCCCTCTAGGCACCCTCTCTGCATTAGAGTGGTGGCAGGCCCACCAGTCCTGCGTCCAAACTGGGCAGACCCAGGCTGATCAGGTGACCCAGGAGCTGGGCACTTGGGGCCTGCAACCCTACTCTCCCTTCCGGATTCAGAGTCTCCTCTGTCCCTCTTCCTTTCCCACCAGACTCATTAATGATCAAAAGTGCCTCATCAATCCCCCCACTAATTACCTGCAGTGATGTCCTTATGGAGACAGATAAGGAAGTAATTAGGATGGACATGCAGGGATTATAGGAAGGGAAAAATGTTCCCTTGTCAAGATAATGCCATGTCCCCTCTCCCTCCACCCCCCACCCCACGCCTCCCTCTCTGACAAATGGCTAAGAAGGATTTGGGGATTTTTAGAGATGGAGAACCTGGAAGGGGAATGAGGTAAATCGATGGAGTGCACATTTCAGAGCAGAAGGAGCCCTTAATGATCATCTAATTCAGGAGCCCCACACTCAAAGCCTTCAGACACTAGGCAGGTTTAATGAGTACAATGACGCAGACTGGACGGAAGAACAACGGCAGCACACACGTGATGATAAATGACAAGGGAGATAGGGATCCAGGGATCGGGGGTTACAGTGAGCTGAGGTGGGGCTCCTGGGGACCTGGAGAGTTCACATCCCTTCCAGAGGCAACAAGACAACTGCCTCCCCCCGCCACCACCCCACCAGCACATTGCCACACAGGAAAGAAGCCCAGTTTTGGCAGCTCTTCTAATTTCTCATGAGAAGCTAGAAATCCAGCTGTTGTGTGAAATTTCTCATTTTTTCTTTTTCATTTTGGAAACCTATCTTCTTCTTTTTTTTTAAACAAAATACTTTATGAGCCAAGCAGAATGCTATCTGCATGCTAGATGCGGCCTCTGGGCAGCCAGTTTGAAATGTCTAATTTTAGCCTAACACCTTCTTTATTGATGGGGAATATTTATAGTGGAAATTAAACGGGTGTTTGGAGATGAAAAGGGACTTGCCCAAGGTCACAGAGCAAGTCAATGGTGGAGCCAACACTCAAACAAGCGTTCGCTCCCTACTCTCCCACCTCCCACAATACTGAAAAACTGGAAGCTGATCACAGAGCATGGGAATTAAACAGACACGTAAATAACACCAACTACTGCAAGCAGCGATACCAAATCGCCCAAAGAAATTCTACAGAGGGAAATGTAGAAATCACTTCCAAGTGGTGGCTGTGGGGGAGTGGGAGGGTAAACAAAAGGCTTCATTCAGAAGGGACTAGACCATTTATTGCTCCAATAAAAAAATCCTGGAGCACCCACTGCTGTACTAGAGCACTGAAAATGAGGAGATGGACATGGTCTCGACCTTCCAATTAGCTCATAGTCTGGGGTGGGGGAGGCTGGCCCCTAAATTAATATGGGTGATAAAGTGTTGCAAGTGCCAAGAGAAAGAAGGCTCAAGAAACTGAGGTGAGCCAAGGTAAAGAGGAGTAGACTCTAGGTCGAGGAGATGGTGACAGGAAGGTCCTCAAAGATGGAGACTGAAGGATAAATTAACCAGTTAGTGGGAGCAAGCAGGAGAATATAAATTTAATCTTCAAGGACATAGAGAATTGGGACATCCTGAAACCTAGTGGAGGGGTTGAAATTGCAAGCAGTGGGACCAGATAAGCAAAGGTTCTGAGATGACAATGCACAGGAGTGTGTGTAGCTGGGAAGAGGAGATCATTTTAACTAGAGCGTATATTCAAGGAAGGTAGCCATGGGAGGCTACAACCCATCTGTCAGTCTGCTGTACTGTGGTGGCTTGAGTGTTGCTGTAATGCTAGATGCTTTGCCACTGGTATTTCAAACACCAGCAGGGTCACGCATGGTGAACATGTTTCAGCAGATCTTCTAGATTAAGACAGACTAAGAAGAAAGGCCTGGCGATCTACTTCCAAAAACTAGCTAACAAAAACCCTATGAATCACAATAGAATATTGTCCAATATAGTGCTGGAAGATGAACCCCCTATGTTGGAAGGCACTCAAAAGGCACAGTGGCTGCAACAATGGACTTGAACATACCAATGATCATGAGGAATGCACAGGATTGTTCTGTTGTACATAGGGTCACCATGAGTCAGAGCCAACTCAATGACAACTAACAACAATAGAACTATGGGAGGCAGGGAGGAAGAGGGAAATTGAACCCATATATGAGAGGGCTGAGTGTCAAGCAAAGAAATACGTATGTTGCTAGGTAAGAAATGGGTAACCTCCAAAGATTTGTAAGGAAGGAGTGAAGATGGTGACATTATCAGTGTTGTGTCTGGGGAAGATTCACCTGGAAGTACATACACAGTGAATTGGAGGACAAGAGGAGTGATGCAGAAGCCCCTGGGGAGGCTGCTGAGAGCTCATTCATCCTTGATCAGTAAATATCTGTTGAATAACTACCATGTACCAAGCTCTATGTATTAGGAGCTGGGGACACAGCAATGAATAGAGCAATTATTCAACACTGTCAGTGTGCACCCATTTGTGCCAAGTATCTTGGAGGGCAGGATTCTACCTTATTCATCTCTGAGCTGAGCACAGAGTTTGGCATACAGCAAGTGCTCAGTAAATGTTTGCTCCATCTAAATGAACAGGCCCAAAAGAAAAAAGTTGAAAGACTGAGCTTGAGTAATTCCAGTAGAGCTCAGAGGCAGAAATGGGTGGAAAGGAGGTAAGGGGACAGAAGATGCATGGTGGGATAAAAGATCTCTGATTCTCAGCTCCATGTTCTAGGTTTTAGTCCTGAGGCTTTATAATTATTATCATTCCCTTTCCCTGCCCAGGGGTCAGTTTCCACATGTGCAAAATGGGGGAGTTTGAGCTAGTTTCAAAGTTCTTATGTCCTGATGGAGGCAGTGGTGGTTCAGTGGTAGAAGTCTCACCTTCCACGTGGGAGACTCAGGATGGATTCCCTGCCAATGCACCTCATGTGCAGCCACCATGCTTCTGCCTGTTGCTATGATGCTGAACAGATTTCAGTGGAGCTCCCAGACTAAGATGGACTAGGAACAAAGGCCAGGCAATCTACTTCCAAAAAATCAGCCAATAAAACCCCTACGGATAATAATGGCCCAATCTTGTTGTGCATGGGGTCGCCATGAGTCGGGGGCTGACTCAGTGGCAGCTAAACACAGCAACAAACTATTCTGATGGCCATACGTGAAATTGACAGGATGATTAGATGGAGGAGGCTGAGGTGGGGGAGATAGTATAGAATGTGCAGAATCTCTGTGGCTGGAAAACCAGAGTGCTAAGAAGAGGAAGGAGAGGAAAGCCAATTTTGGGAACATTAGGGGCTACTCTGAGCCACTGAGCTGGGTATCTGCCAGCGTTCAGAATCACCTCTGCCACGACCTGCCCCTTGAAAGGCCTCGGGCTGAATGACTACTGCTGTTACCCGGCACTTTCATTATTATAATTACTGAGATCACTGGTGTTCTCTGGGTGTTCTATACACTGTGGAAAAGCACTTTCCTGATCACTGTTAGTAATTAATCCCTTACCACCCATGCCTGGCAGGGACTGCTTAGCGGCCTCATTTTTCATCCAGGGGAAATGGGCACAGAAAGGGGCTGGAGCTTGACAGGGTCACTAAGCCAGGCTGAGGCTCATTCAGGACTGGACATGGGGCCTTTCTCCAGCCATTCATCACCTGCCTGCGGGTGGCTCGGCCAGACAGGCACAGAGGCTAAGCAAGGAGTTGCTGTCAGAAGTGATGGCAACTCCTTTACAGAGTCGATGATGCATGGCAGTCTCACAGAGAGGACAAAAAGAGTGGATGGATGCCCTTTGGAGGTTGAAAGGGAAAGAAAGGTAAATTGAAGGTTTGGATACCATCCCAAAGAGTCTAAAATTTGTAGGAATCCCAACTGGAATTCAGGGGAGGGAAAGGTGACCTCTGGCTGGAGGGTCAAGGAAGGGTAATCTTTGGCTGGAGGGTCAGAGAAGGGTGACCTCTGGCTGGAGGGTGTGGTAGGGTGATCTCCAGATGGAGGGTCATGGAAATTGAATGGTGACCTTCAGCTGGGGAGTCATGGGATGGTGACCTCAAGCTAGAGAGTCATGGAAAGCTGACCTCCTTCTGGAGGGCAAAGAAGACTTCTAAGAAGAGGAGGTGCTTGAGCTGTCTGAAGTTCAAAACCCAGAGGCCAGAAAAGGAGCAGATGCATTAAATTGCTGTCACAGCTCTGGGCAAGAGGCAGCTGCCTGCCTTCTGCAGGCTAAGCAGTTAATTTGTCCAACTCACTGCTTCTGAGTTCTTCCTTTTTTAACACATTTTCAGGGTCCCTGTCACCTGGTGGGTGAGGATGAATCAGAATTGGGTTTGAAGGGAGGGACAGAGGAGGAGAACCAGCAGGAAAGGGGGAGATGAAAACTTGCTGTTTTGAATCAAGTAAATGACAAAGAAGGAGGCGCGCTGAGGAAGTAGGGAGGAGGGGCAATATGCACTTCCTTCTCTAAGATCACTGGGCAAGAGGTGGTAGCTCAAATGACTCCATCTAAAGTGGCCATGCACAGGTTTTGCTGGGGTCATACATGCAGGACCCAGAAAAGCCAGGCAATCATAATCATAGTAAAAACTCAAACTGAACCCGTTGCTATCAAGTTGATTCTGACTCACAGTGACCACACAGGACACAGGAGAACGGCCCAGTAGGGTTTCCAAGGCTGTAATCTTTATAGAAGCAGACTGCCGCATCTTTCTCCTGCAGAGCAGTTGGTGGGTTTGAACCACAAACCTTCTGGATAGTGGCTGAGTGCTTAACCATTGTGCCACCAGGGCTCCTTCATAAAGATAACAGCTACCACTTATTGTTCACTATGTTCCAGGAATTTAACTTGGCACTAAAAATGATAATGGATATGACTACCATTTTTGAGCATGTACTGTCTTGAGAGCTTGTGCTTGGTCCTCTACATACAGTCTATCATTAATTCTCAAACTGCCCTATGAAGTATGAATTGTTATCAATTCTATTTCCAGGAGAAGAAACTGGGACTCCGAGAGGTTACATAGTTTAGCCAAGGTCACCAGTAACTAGCAAAGCATGCGCTCAAGCCCAGGGCCTTTGTGACTCCACAGCCCTTTCTCTTAACCATCATGCACCTGTTTAAGGATTAGCTTCTCTGTACCTACAGGCTCCCCATTACCAAGCAAATAATCTGACTGGCCAGAAGTCTCTGAAGGAGAGGCTACCCAATCAGGCCTATTACACCCTCTTACCAGGTCGTTTTAGCCAATTTCCAGGAAGGAATGATTTTGAGGCCTAAAGGTGGTAATGGACTCCTGCTAATTTTCATGCACATCCCTGAGGTTTCAGGAAACCCAACTGACATGGTAGGAAATGAATCCCGCTAAGACACAGAGGAGGAAGCTTTGCCAGATGCCATGGGTAAATGTCAACACACAGCAGAGCTTTTCATCCTGAGCTTCTTTTCAAAGTCTCCTAGGTTGGTTTCTGAAGGACTCCCGAATGATTGGTTAGTGATCTGGATGCAGAGAACAGAAGGGAAGAAGATGGAAGGAGGGAAGGCAGGGAGCCTTGGGAGCCTGGCATGAAGACAGCCAATAGCTCACATTCCCCCATCCTGACTTCAACACTTCAGCTCGATCTTTGTCGCAAGATCATGCCTCCAGCTCAAACCACCTTTCCTCTGTCCACTTCTCACCACTGAGTCCCTCCTCTGTGTCAGCCTTCATGAATACAATTGGGGAGAGAGAACGTAGCAGAGACTCCTTGTTGCCCAGCTAATATACGATCTTATCCTTTTCAGCAGTAATAGAATCCCCCATGTTTTGCCAGGCAATTTCTACCCTCCTTTGGAATTCTGACTATGAAACTGGGTTCTGGCTAAAGGAATGTGACTGGAAATTAGCACAACTTGCAGAAAATTTCTTAAATGCACTTGTCTCCTCTACATGGATGGAGTGTAGATGTGATAGAGAGAGCTGGGACCATCATGTAGGTCCATTAGGTGAACTTGGGAATGCAGACCATGCACAGCAGAGTAATAAGGTAGAAGGATCCTGAGTCCCCAACACAATGACCTGCAGCATGGAACATCTACCAGAGAAACAAGTAGCTATCTTGACTAAGCCACTGTAATGTTGGATTTTCTGCCACTCATAGCTAAATCAATACTAACATAGGAAAAGAGAATTAGATAGCAGAGACTACATACGTCTTAATTGCAAGGAGTGTATTTCCTGTGACTTGTGCTTACCTCCAACTGTATGGTATGTAGAAAAAACAAGGGCTTTGAAGACAGGGGTTCCAGTTGGTTTCGACTACTTACTATCTGTTTACACTTCAGTTGCTTACACTCACTGAGCCTCAGTGGTCTCATCCATTAAATGGGGCTCTGAGGGTTAAATGAAATAAACTGTGCCTTCATGGAGGAAGGGCTGTGTCTGTCTCATTCACTGATGCATCTTTTCACCAATGCTAGCAAGAGCCCTGGTGCCTAGTAAGTGCCACATACAAAACTGCCGAATAAATGGATAGTGTGTACACCAAGCCAGTGGCCCATTGTGGGTGCTCTTCATTCATTACCAATTACCAACACTTTCCCCATCAGAGTTTTTGAAGATTAAACCAAAAGCCCACCAAGGACAAAAACTAGGTCTTTGAGTTAAATTTTTGAGTTCTGCTGCAAAAATACTTAGGAAGGGTCTCTTTGCCCTTTTAAAATCAGAAAACAAAGAAAATTAACTTCCTCTTCCTATAGCTTCTTCATCCCTCTCTTCTCAACAACCCCCCTCCCTTTATGCCCCATTTAATTTTCTAAGATGCTAATTTTCTTTCAGACTTCACTGGGCAGGCTCCTCAGCTCCTGTCTGAAAGGGACATAACCCTGAAAGCTAGGAAATAGAAGGCCCATGGGGAGGATCAGCTCTCTACCACCTAGGAGCCTCTAGGCTTACACAAAAAGGAAGGAAGAGGGGGAAAGAATAAACTCTTTTTTTTTCTTTTTTGAGAATCTACCTCTTCTCATAATAATAGTACACAACTACTTATCAGGCTCTGTGCTAGATGTTTTACATATATTTTCTTCTAACCCTCACAACAAGTCTACAAAGCAGGAATAAGCCTATATAACAGATGATATAATGGAGGCTCAAGGGGCTCAAGCCACTTGCCCAAGGCAAGGGCTGATGTCTATCCACACAGAAAATTGTACATGAATGTTTACAGAAGCATTATTCAAGATGGAACAACCCAAATGTCCAGGAACTGATAAATGCATAAACAAAATGTGATATATTCATACAGCGGAAAATTATTTGGCCATAAAAAGCAATGAAGTATTGATGCATGCTACAACATGGATGAACCTTGGAAACATTATGATAAATTAAGGAAGCCAGGCTCAAAAGGACAAATACTGCATGATTCCACTCATATAAAACATTCACAAAGTAAGATTATTTGCTGCAAAGGACTGGAGGAGACTGCATAGGACTGGAGAGGAGGGTAGAGAAGTGATAGCTAAAGGTTATAGAGTTTCTTTTTGAGGTGACGGAAATTTTCTAAAATTGACTGATGATGGTTGCACATATCTGTGAATACATTAAATTGCACTGAATTGCAAACTTTAAATGAATGAATTGTATGTATGTGAATATCTCAATAAAGATGTTAAAAAAAATAAAAAGAGCTGATGTCTGAACCCACATCTGGAAGGCTTCTAATTCCTGTTTATTCTACCTCATCACCTGCTCTCGGTACGTACCACCTCACTGAATTCTCAGAATGACTCTGTGACATGTAGATGATGATTCTCATTTAATAAATAAGGAAATCAAGGCCCAGAGAGAAAAAATAACGTCCCCGCTTGCCATAGAAGAATTTAATTTACAGGGAAGAAAAGTGATGTTCCCAATATCTCTATATATGAGGAACACATCCATGATCATCATAAACAGAGAATGTGAGAGCTGAAAGGGGCCCCACAGATAATCTAATCTATTGAGTGTCAAGTTGTCCCCAAAGGGCCATACCCTAAGGATACCCATGAAGGTGTTCACAGATTAGGAGGCTCAAATACAGCAGTGTTTAAATTCTACTGTAGATATTGGGCTTCCACATAAGACTTTAATTCTAAAATTGTTTAGAAGCCACTGATTTGATCCTACTTGTCCATTTTACACATAAGATAATTGAGATGGGAGAAGGAAAAGGTCTCTTTGAGTCACTTGTTGAGTTAATGCCAGTGCTAGGCAGGGGACCAGTTTTCTTTTCCCTCCGTATCACATGCATGTTTTTAGCCCGGATTAATGGCCTGCTGCAAGAAGACTAGATTGGAGAATTTGGTTCTGCTCACCAGCTCCAAAGTAGGAGGAAGGGAGGCAGAAGACTTTTTTCTGTAAAGAGCCAGTTAGTAAATATTTTCGGCTTTGCAGGCCATACTATCTCTTTCGCAACTATTCACCTTTGCCATTGAAGTGGGAAACCAGCCATAGACAATACATAGCAAAGGGTGTGGCTGTGTTCCATAAAATTATGTTTATAAAACAAGTAGGGGACCAGATTTGGCCCATGGGCCGTAGTTTGCTTACTCCTGCTCCAAAGAGATCCCTTAATGTCAGTCATTACCATACCCAAGGATGAGAGGGATGGGATGTGATGAGAGAAGCCATTAATCTCCCATACCTCTGTTGGAACTGCCTCTGGGGGTAGTGTGGTATTATGGAAAGCACTTGATATGGACTCTGGCAGATCTGTTTTCGTGTTCAGGCTTCAATCCATTTACCTCAGAGACTAGAATATGCCATCTAGAGCTTTAAGATTATTTTCTATCTGTAAAATGGTGACAATAATGTCTATCCCTGGGGTCACTGTAAGGATTACATGAGAAATGGTATGTCAAGGCTTCTTATGACAGTGGAAGAATGTTGATAAACAAAGCCAGGCACCATTCTTCACCTTCAACTCCTATCATCTCCCTTTCCCCACCAAGCTCCAGCCACACTGGACTCCTTGCCATTCCTTTTACACTCCAAGCCTGTCCTAGCCTCGGCAGCATATCCTCACTCTTCCCTCTTCTTGGAATGCTCTTCCACATACCTTCCCATGGCTCATTCTTTTCATTTTCCAAGACTCAGTTCAATTTCAACTTCCTGGCAGAGTTTTCCTGAAACTCTATCTAAAATAGCAACCCCATCCTGCACCCTCGCACTCCACTACATTACCCTGCTTTATTTCCCCCATAACCCTCATTGCTATCTTAAATTTCATCACTTATGTATTTAATCACTTGTTTATTGTCTGTTTCTGTCTAAGCTCCATAAGGCTCTTACTGGATCTTTCTGGTTTCCTAGAATCAAGAATAATGCCTGGAACATAGTAGGCCTCAGGAACTTTGTTGAAAGAAAAATAGAGGAATAATGATTTCCAAATTGCTCCTATTTTCTAAATTACCTCTTCCACCTTAAGCTCCTGTTTTGGGAACTATTAGGCTTTAACATAATACAAATACCTTCCTGTTAGGAAAGTCAATCTAATGATGCATCCTTCAATTAGATGCAGATTTACTGGGAGCATAGAAATTCTGTCTTAGGGATTATCTGGGTATCTAATGACACTGACTGCCAGGAGCTAGCATTGCACTCAGGTTGTAGGAAGGTCATTTCCTTAGTATCTATATTAAATTAGACCTAGAAGGGTCCTTTAACTCTATCCCTACTTCCATTTTACAGATGGGGAAACTGAGGCTCAAAAGGGGGAATGGACATTCCCACAGTCTTCTTCTTCACTGAATGAAGAACCTTTAAAAATCAGTCAAGTCATAAAATGCCACAGCTCGAAGGACACTTAGAAATCATTTCCTCTGACAATAGAAACGGGGAGCTCAGGGCAAGTGAGCAAAAGGGACTTGCCCAAAATGACAGTACATACCAATGGCAGAGTTAAGACTACAACCCGTGTCTATTTGTACCCAGAGTTGGAATCTCACCATTCCCCCTCCATGCTGTTCTTTGGAGAGAAATAGAGAAGGAAGAAATGGAAAAGGAATTATTCCAGGCACACATTTAGCAATGTTCATAAATCCTGACAATATTAACAACACACGACAGCTTCGTTGAACAAATTGGCAGAGAGTGGAGGCAGTTTAAGGAGGCAGGAGGTCTGAAAAGAAAAAACATAAGACCACCAGGCACGCAAAAATCTTAGCATTCTGCTCTTTTCTACGTCTGTCTATAAAACAAGGGCTCAGACAAGAGGTGCTGGGGTTTGGGAAGAGTTTGAAGGAATTGCAAGCAGAGAGAGACAGAGTGTGAGTGTGTGAGTGTGTGAGTGTGTGTGTGTGTGTGTGTGTGTGTGCGCGTGCACGCACAGCTTCCAAGAGACTGAAGAGGGAATAATCCATTCCTAAGATGTCACTCATCTTTTATACAAATTAACCTCTACCCTACTCATGCCGGGATTAATTTGTTCTTTGTTTTCTTGACATTCAGCTGGGGAGATCTCAGAAGAATGAAAGAAAGTTCTCCAAGAGGTAAAAAGGGAAAGTCAGGGCTTCTGGGCCTGGGGCCCTGGAGAATCAGCCCCTGCTGCAGTGCTTCCATACAGGGACAAAGAGGGACCTTGCCCTGTTCCCATCTCCTCCCTTCTGCAGGAGGAAGCCCACCTTAGCCTCTAGTTTCTGGTAAGTAATAATACTAGCTCATATTGATTCTGGGCCTGGACTGTGTTGAGCACTTTACATGCACCAGGTTAACTCCCAGCAACTCACCGCCATCAAGGCTCTGGCCAGTATAAGTCTTCTCCAACGTTCCTGACCTCACCTAGGATGTATGATCTTCAACCCTGACAAACAGCTCTGGTAGTACAAGGGCCTCTCCAATACCTCTCCCACTTCCCAGATGGCACCCAGCCCACTGTTCTCTATGCAGAAGCTCCAGGTCCATGTGTGTCTGTGCCCTCAGCTGGGCCATGTCAGGTTCCTCTCCCAGAACTGGAAGCTTTAGTCACTGTGAAAAGTGCTCAGATAAAGGGAAAACTTTAAAACAAAAGCAAGGCACCATGAAATATATATTGTAAAATGGACCTTCAATTTTTCCCATTAGTTTTGTATTTGTTTGCTCTGTCAGTTTGCATGAATAAATAAGCCATCTAACATTATTTTTGGAAACAGGAGTCATATAAATAAATAAATACATAAATAAGAATAAATAATGCTAGCAATGAATTAATGAAGATGGATTTTAAAAATACATATATGCAAATCACATTTAATGTGAGGAACTGAAGGAATCACACTTATCTCTACCACACCTCTGCACGCTGCAACACATCATGGTAAAATGAAGAGTTTCCATTTTACAGAGGGGTCCACACAGGCCAATGGAAGACGGTACAGTCATAAGTTAAGTGGCTGATTCAAGAAACTAGAATTATTTAGTTGCAGGACAATTAACTGACTTCTAGTTTCCAGAGATCAAAATTTCTGCACATGAAGGCCCATGCTAACAATCTGAGAAGTTAGAACAAGGAGCAATGAAAAGAGAGGTAATTTTCATCTTTACTACCTACCATATGTTGCACATGATCACATGCCTGGCGCTGGACTAGGTGGTTTACAAGCACTGTTTCATTCAATTCTCATAACAATACCATGAAGTAAAAGCAGTAAACCCATTTTTCAAATGAGGATATTGAAGATTAGAGACAGAAAGTGACTTTCTGGAGGTGAAGCTGCTATTAAGTGTATTTTGTGCATTTTTCTAACTCCAAAATACATGTAATTTTCACTGTTGAGATTTATTTTTAATTATGTGGATATTAGGAAATGAGGCATTACAGGGGAGCGGGGGGGACGTGGGGAACTTCTCTTCAAATAACCAACACAGAGAGACTCTATTTTGGGTACACTCACAGTAAAAGAGAGAAGACAGGAGCACACACAACTAAGCTAATATCCAAGGCACGAGGTTGGGAACTGAGTGGGTGCTCATGACATTGGGCAAACCAGTCTGAGTGTCAGCTTGTCATCTGTCAAATGGGCATAACAAACTGGCTCACCTTCCCTCACACAGCTAAATGAGGTAACAAATGTGATCATACTTTGCTGTGCATTATGGATTAAATTGTATCCCCCCAAAATGTGTGTCAACTTGGCTAGGCTATGATTCCCAGTATCGTGTCTTTGTCCACCATTTTGTGATCTCATGTGATTATCCTATGTGTTGTAAATCCTAATCTCTATGATGTTAATGAGGCAGGATTAGAGGCAGTTATGTTAAAGAGGCAGGACTCAATCTACAAGATTAGGTTGTATCTTGAGTCAATCTCTTTTGAGATATAGAAGAAAGAATCAAGCAGAAAGGAGAGGCACCTCATGCCATCAAGAAAGAAGTGCCAGGAGCGGAGTGTGTTCTTTGGACCCAGGGTCCCTGCACCAAGAAGCTCCTAGACCAGGGGAAGGCTGATGACAAGGACCTTTCCCAGAGCCAAGAGAGAGAGAAAGCCCTCCCCTGGAGTGGCACCCTGAATTCCTACTTCTAGCCTCTTAGACTGTGAGAGAATAAATTTCTGTTTGTTAACGCCATCCACTTGTGGTATTCCTGTTATAGCAGCACTAGATAGTCTAACACACCATGTAAGAAGGGTTACCAAAAGTCTGTATTCCATGGATTCAGGAGGGATCAGTCCGTGGAGAAGGACATCATGCTTGGCAAAGTAGATGGTCAACAAAAAAGAGAAAGACCCTCAATGAGATGGATTGACATAGTGGCTGCAACAATGGACTCAAGCATAGGAACAACTGTGAGGATGGCACAAGATCGGGCAGTGTTTCATTCTGTTGCACTTAGGGTTACTATGAGTCACAACCAACTCAACAGTGCCTAACAACAACATTGGCACCACGAAAGAAAGGCCTGTCAATCTGCTTCTGTAAAGATTACAGCCAAGAAAACCCTATGGAGCAGTTCTACTCTGTAACACAAGGGGTCACCATAAGTCTGAATCGACTCAATGGCAATAGGCTTTTTTTTAATTCTCTGTTATTATTCATAAGAATAAATAAATCAAACAGGGAATCAACGACAAGCTATCTATCTATAATTTTGCAATGTTTAACATTTTCCAGATATCTTCTCATCTTCATAGCCTACCTGGAAAGAAGCTTTAGGAAGGTTAGGGAAAGTTCCCAATTTGCAAACGGCAAAGTGAAGACACCAATCCTCTGAGCAATATTTGGCTGTTTAATATATGTATATATATACATACATACATACATACAGATAGTGGTGCCCTGGTGGCACAGTGGTTAAGAGCTTGGCTGCTAACCAAAAGGTGGGCAATTTGAATCCACCAGCCGCTCCTTGGAAACCCTATGGGGCAGCTCTAGTCTGTCCTATAGGATCGCTATGAGTTGGAATCAACTCAACAGCAACGGGTTTGTTTTTTAAATATATATATATATGTATTCTATTCAAACCATCCTTTAGGACATCTAACGTCCCAGACCATTCCCATGCTCCACATGACCTCAATGGATGTGTCCTCCCAATCTTTTTATTCCCCAATAAAATATTCCAACTTAGTCTCTATTCCTTCCTCAATCTACAACTAAAAACTCCTTTCTTTAATCATATAAGCACCCTAAAGCCGCTGGCACCTTAGTGATCCATTTATAAATTCATCCATCTGTCCATCCATTCATACATCCATCCGTATGAAAATCTTTCCAAAACATTTTACATGTGGCCTCTTATGTACTGGGCATCATAAGAAAATACAAATATATAAGACAGGGTCCTTGCTCTCGAGGCACTTACACATGGTTGGAAAATAGATCATATTCACAGCATACTCTAGACATAGAAGAGTATAACAAATGAGTCGGGTATAACAGATAAAGATCTGTCCCTATGCAAGCTCAGAAAATAGATGGGGAAATCAGGTAGACCTCATGGCGGAGGGGTGTTCTTGTTTACTAAGGACCCATATGTGCCAGGCATCACATTAGACACTTCCCATTTCTCATTTTACTTACTATTTACAATGAGATAAATCGACTATATGAGATAAATGTAGAGGAGTCTCTACCCTATCACCACCCTTATCTCTACCACGAATCTAACAACCTTTAACTCTTCAATGGTTTGGTCAGAGTTTAAGAAAATGATTGGACCACCTATCCTCTCAGGCTAGGTTCCCATCCATGGGAACTCTCTTTTCTACCTCTTATGACCTCACAGCTGAGCAGGTAAATTCAGTCACTCAGTTTGATTGCTCTCTCTCACCAATGACAAGTCCATGCAGCTATCCAGAACAGTTAGACCTCATGATTTAGATTGACCAGAGGGGGTGATAATGGGGAAGGGTTGCAGACCCCACTTGAGCTGCTGCTTAAACTGCTGGCTTTATCCCAGCCTTTCCCCCAAGTGCTGCACTGGTGTATTCAATAAAGTGTTCTTGGAACCTTCAGGAAAAGAGAGGTAATGGGCAGGACAGGAGTCAGGCATCACTAGGCTCCTGGCTATAATACTGTTCTAACCCCAATCTTTCTCTTAACAATTAGTATTTTTCATTTTTCAGATGAGGAAACTGAGGTTCAGTAAGGGGAACTGATTTTATTCAAGGTCACACCACTTTTAAGTTGCAGGGTCAGGCTAGGAACATAAATGAGTCTAACTCCACAATTAGTGCTCCTTCTGCCATGCCACATCTGAGCCGAGATTTCAAGGGTTCGTAGGATTTGAGTATTGTAGGGGTGGGGAGTCCTCCCTCTCCTGCTCCAGATATCACACACATATGCACATATACAATCTGTTGTTGCCACATCTCAGATGTCATCGGACCACCTGCCCTCATAGATGCCCAAAAAGGAACCCCGTTCCTGACGCTCCATTTGCAAAGAGTACAGAAGAGAAACACCATTCCTCTTCCTGGAGAAACTTTTTCCCTGTTAAGAAGCAAGAACCCAACAGCTTCCCTGAGACCCGTTTTCCATCCGATTAATGTCAGACCTCCTATGTTTCCTAATGAAATCTGACACTAACAGAGAAAAATGGATACATTAATATTGAGTTCATTAGTAAATAGATTACCCAAATGTTTGGGGTGAGGGGAGGAGGAAGGTGAGGGAAGGAGAAAGGGAGAGAGAGGCACACAT
Source organism: Trichechus manatus latirostris (assembly GCF_000243295.1). Classification (NCBI taxonomy): domain Eukaryota; kingdom Metazoa; phylum Chordata; class Mammalia; order Sirenia; family Trichechidae; genus Trichechus; species Trichechus manatus. The sequence goes on along the minus strand of NW_004443952.1, from coordinate 4,139,087 downwards.
ACCTACTCAGCTATTCTGGCAACAGCCTCTCTGAGGACCACATGGTGATCAAATATTTATGGATTTTAATGCACTGATCTGTTAAGTCAGGAAATGTTCTCTTTTACCAAAATATAAAAAGAGACCCCACTTGATGCTGCAGCATTTTACTAAGAAGGGAAGTGAGGCTTGCTGAGGAAAAGTCATGGCCCAGAGTATAAACTTTATCCCCTGGATAGGAAGTACAAATGACTGCTTTCCTGAGACCTCATAATTCCTCCCTTCCCCTCCCCCTACCAATCCCCTCCATGCCAAGAGAAAGTGGCATGGGGGAGGAGGGAGGCGTGGTGGTCTGGAGAGAGAGATGAAGACTGGTGAGAACAGCAGTTGGAGAAGAATAACAGCCTACGTCACCTGCTAAGTTCTCCCTTCCCCTCCAAAGAATCAATCAATGGCCATTACCATTAGCATGCTAGGTCCCTTGCGCAGACTGAAGCCAAAACAGGGGTGGAAGAATCATGTGGTCAGGCACAAATAGAGCAGAATAGAGTCTGGTTCTGTCCCTTCCTTGGTGTATAACTTTGGCCAACTCTTCTCACCTCTTGCCTCTGTAGGATGGAGATGATAACAGCAGTGTTGGCCTGTCTCACAGAATCACTGCCACTGTGGTCAAATGAAGTCCTGGGTAGTGAAGCTGTTAATATAAACTGTAAAGTGCCATGAAAAGCATGGTGTTGATGTTTCTATAAGACATCCCATCCCTTCATGTCTATGTGATGAAGTGAAAATGAAAGCAAAGAGGCCAGGACACCAATCCTCACTCCTCCAGCTACTCACTGGGTGGCTCAAGGCAAGTCCCTTTATCCCTGCTTGCCCATCAGAAGCATGGCCAGGCTGGATCACTACATAATACCTCAGGGCCTTTGCACAGTCTGGTGCCCATGACAGCCCAGAGGAGACTTCAGGAGGAGCCTACTCACCTGTGAAACAGCTCCATCCTGGGGCTTGCCTTTCTAGGGCCAGAGTATCCTTAATTAAGGTCAGGATGAAGAGACATAGGGAACTGGGTGATCTCTCAGAACTACTGTCATACTAACATTTGTGGCTCTCGAAGTCGCTGAGCAAGAAAATCTCATGTCATGCTCCAAAAGAAAAACAACTTAATAAAAGCAAGGACAGAAAGAAAGAAGGAAATAGTCCAGGTAGCAACAGACCCCAGAAAAGTAGATGTTCATGAATCAAATAGTTTCTTTTCTGGTTGCTGCATTTCATTCTGTCACGGGCACTTTATTCCCTGAGATAGGAAGGCTCTGCCAAAACATTTTTACACACTACGGAGACAGACAGATGGTGAGAGACAGAGGCAGACACAGCCTCTAGGCTAGAAGCAGAAACTTTCCTGTTGTTTGTAAGCAGGAGATTAAGAAAACAAAAAGAAGAAAAAAAGGGAAAGAAAAAAAGTAGCGAACAATTAGGCAAAAGACAATGCCACATTCAGGACAGGCTCTTTGTATTCCAAACAGCAGTAACATTTCCTTAAACAGCAAGCTGAATCGGTGTGAGCTTTTGCCACCAAAATTATAAGCAGAGGGAGAAATGCATGGAATAGAAGGTGTAGACTGTATAGGAAAATACAAAGCAGGAACCAAAAATGGATTTTGTTCCCCAAATCTTCTAATATGACTCACTAGCTCTATTGTGACAAAGTGAGAGGCCTCTGAGGAGTTTATTTCACATTTCATCCATCCTCAGAGTAATGGGAAAATCCTGCCTTGTTGCTGCAAAATATCAGCACACACTGTGTGCCACATACATTCAATTCCATTAGACGTAATGGAATAAGATTGTCCCAGAACTTGGTTTCAATCGCTTGAGTGCATTCTTCATTTAAGGAAACAAGAATATATGAGCTTTGTGACTCAAGCTGAAGTGTGGACCCAAGTTTTCTTATGGATGGCTAGGTAGAGACCTGGTCAAATATCACCTCTGCCCATGGTTGAAAGAGATAATATTTAGCATCTCTATTTCATGTCATATATCACCAGGCAGGACACAGAGATTCATTATCTGCTGTTAACTGAACATGGTTCCCTGAATGGTCCATGCCTACAAAATCATTTCTGTTCCATGAATGGGACAATCAGGCTCCGAGATGGAAGAATACACAAGCTAATGGGCCATATGGCCAGGAGTCTGAATCGCCCCTTCTGCCACTTGTTGCTGCTTGACATTGGCAAGCCACTTAGCCTCACTGAAAATGAATTTTATCAGCTGAAAAACAAAACAAAAAGAATATATATTTGTTGGAATAATTCAATGTGAGGTGGCAAGGAAGGTGAGAAGCCTGTTGGAAATTGTATAGAACTTGGAAAATGTTAGTGAGTAGCGAGTTGGTTCCCAAAGTGAGCCCTACCTCTGAACCTGCAGATGGTTTTGCACAGCCCTCCTCCATGTGTGATTAGAGTGTCGGGCTTTCAGTACCAGGGAGAGAAACCCAGGGACCTCAAGAAGTACTGTGACTAATTTACTAGGAACCCTGGGCCAATCATCTCCCCTCGCTGGTCCCTGTGTCCTCACCTACAAAGTGAGGGGGATGGACACGATACATAATTTAGCAATTTTCAAAGTGCATTTTTAAGAAAAGAATCCTTTCTTTATACATGGGTTTATACAGAAATAGAATATGTATAATGTGAGAGAGAATAAAATGGGTCTGGGGATCATGAGCCCCACTTATACTGGTGACCCTGACCCTCCGTAGTGGCACTAGAAAGTCTTCTGGGGAAGCTCAAGGTATCAAGAATGCCACTGCCTCGATGACATCCGAGGTCCATTCCAATGGTGACACAGACTAGGAGCAGCGTGGAAGTTTCAGAACCTTGGTTGGCTGGACAGCTCCTTTCTGAACCTGGCTTCCAGAGCTGGCTACTGATCTAGCTGGGGAAGAGGGATAGGACTGCCTCGCTCACTGTGTCCACAGAACAACCAGGGCAGGGAAAGCTGATGAGACATGCACCACTTCTAAGTAATAAATGACTGCCAACAGGGCCCCATCCACTGTCACTTCATCTCCCACACATGGACAGGCTAAGGGATCATCCCTATGCTGGGCTGGAAGCACACACGAAAATCATTATTGTTTGTATTAGTTTACTATGGCCACTATAATAAATTACACAGTCAGAAATTTATTGTCTCACAGCTCTGGAGGCCAAAAGTCTGAAATCAGTATCAAACCCAAACCCGTTACCGTCAAGTCGATTCTGACTCATAGCAACCCTACGGGACAGAGTGGAAGTGTCCCATAGGGTTTCCAAGAAGCGGCCAGTGGATTTGAACTGCCAATCTTTTGGTTAGCAGCAGAGCTCTTAACCACTGTGCCGCAAGACTCTGAAATCAGTATCACTGGGCCAAAATCAAGCTGTCAGCAAGGCCATGCTCTCCCTAGAGGCTCTAGGTGAGAATATCTTCCTTGCCTCTTCTGGGAGTTGCCGGCAGTCCATCTCAAGACTATTAATTTAATCACACCTACAAAGACTTTTTTTTGTTCCATATAAGGTAACACTCACAGGTTGCAGGGAGTAGGATGTGGATATCTTTTGGAAGCCATCATTCAGTCCATCACACTGCTGTCTTTTGTTCACTCACAGTCACAGTGCAAACTTTAAAAATGCTGACAGGTACACCTGATAATTCACCCATGTATGTTTTTAAACTCTAGAGGCACTTTGCTCCTCCTGTGCCTTTTATTCGAACTACACACTGCTCTCACCCCAAATTTCACGTGTACAAAGCTTACTCACCCTTAAGGACCAGCTTGAAAATAACTCATCCAAGAAGCTTTCTCAGATCAGCCCAGGGCCTGAACTCACTTGTCCCTGGGACAGACTTGCAGAAAACATTAGCTGAACTTCCATGATGTCATTGACAAGTAATAACAACAGTAACAAGAAATAATGCTTGTGCAGTACTTACTAACAGTCATTTTGTTCCCACTTTGTATGAATTACATTATTGCAACCTCGCAAGCCCTATGAGGTAGATAGTATTATTTCCACCTACATTTACAGATGAGAATACTAGGCCTGGAGAGGTTGAGTAACTTTCCCAAGATCACTCAGCTAGCAATGGGTGGAAAGAACACTTCAATAGCACCCAGATATATGGTTGCAGATCCAAGCTCTCAACACAATCTACACTGTCAACTCGCCTCCTTGTCGCCATTTCTACTCCACATTAATTAGTTCTATGGCATCTTTATTTTTCCTACTAGAATGTGCGTTTCTTAAAGGTAAAGCTGGTGCTTTTTGCATCTTTGTACCCCTCTGGCATAATCCCTGGTTCCATGAACTAATGAACAATCAAGTGAGAAATGAAGGGGAGTGGGAGGAAGAAATAAAAAGAGAAAATGAAGGAGGAAGGGATAAAGGAAGGAAGAGAGGACAGGAGGAAGTCGATTGATTAAATTCTGACTCAGGATGACCCCATGTGTGTCAGAGTAGAACTGTACTCCATAAGTTTTTCAATGGCTGATTTTTCAGAAGTAGACTGCCAGGCCTTTCTTCCAAGGTGCCTCTGGGTGGACTTGAATCTCCAACACTTCCTTTAGCAGTCAACTGCATTAACTGCTTGCACCACCCAGGGACTCCAAAGCAGAAAATAAAAAACCAAAAACACTAAACCCATTGCCATTGAGTCGATTCCAACTCATAGCGAGCCTATAGGACAGAGTAGAACTGTCCCATATGGTCTCCAAGGAGTGCCTGATGGATTTGAACTGCTGACCTTCTGGTCAGCAGCTGTAGTTCTTAACCACTATGCCACCAGGGTTTCCAAAGTAGAAAATGGAGAGAAAGAGGAAGGAGAGGAGGAAGGATGAAGGAGCAACACTATCAGCAAATTTCACCCAGAACCTCTCCCTGTTAGATGTTACTCCAAAAATTCCTGAAGCAGAAAAGCATCTCCCAAGGTGGCCCCATCATTAGTTCCATTAAAGAGAGAGAGAGACCGCGACCGACTTTTCTGCAGCATAGCACGACTTTAAAATAAAAAGCAGCAAAATAAAAGGCATCCACACAGCACGTGGAAGAAAAACCCATCCTCAAAGGGAATATTAACAGGAGAAAATTAAATCCTACACCATGAAACAGCTAATAAGACTTCAAAGCTCTGTACATATAGAAATGAAACCTGCAGGCAGATTTGGGAGGGAGCCGCCCAGCACACGGCTGATGATGAAAGCACAGGCACTGCAGTGATTTGCTGAGCCATAATGAGCCCAGAACCCTAGAGACCCTGCCCAGCTCCATTCATCCCCCAAACCCTGGAAGAAGTCCCAAAAGGAAAGGAGTTGTGTTAACTTTCAGTACCGCAAACCGTTCAGGAAGCCATCGGCCGTTCTGGAAGGCAGCAGTGCCCAGGGATGGCCCTGTTAATTTGCGTGTACACACACAACCTGTGCACACACACCCTGCAGAGTGGCACAGAATCATCTCTACCCTGTATAGGAAGCTGCGTTTTCTTTATGTGACTTCTCCCCCACTGCGGGATGATTTATTTTGTTTTCATTTCTTCATCCCTGAGCCTAAAATTAAGGAAAGAGGAAATAATGAACAGGGGTTTCAACTCTAGACCTAAGAGTAATGAAAAGGTGAGGCAGGAGGAGTACAGGGGAGGAAAACAGGCTGGGTGAAAGCATTGTGTGCAATACTGATGCAAACATTGCCTTTTCATTGCTCATTTTTCCTAAGGGCCCCGATATATTTTTCACCCAAACATAAATTATTTTTATTTATTTTTTCTCCAGAATGTGGAGAGCGACACTGGCACACACCACTTGTACAAGGAGTGGGAGACAGTTTTTTCTTCTGGGGCACAGGCAGGTTGTGGCTAAATGAAGGGGCTCAGGACCCTACCGAAGCCAGGGTTAGAGGTGGGAGGGCCCATCAGAATAAAGAGGCGAACCCACTGTTTTTGCTTGAATCTGTGTTTCCACAGCACAAAGGAACCAGGAAGTGACTGCCAGGAGCCAGCCTGTGGTCTGCTGAACGCCCAGCCTGCAAGGCTTGCTCTTGGGGATCACTCTGGTTTTTACCTTACATTCATTCTTTTATTCCTTCAACCAGTATATCCAAAGCCAAACTTACTGCCATGGAGTCAATTCCAACTCATGGCGACCCCATGTATTATAGTGTAGAACTGCTCTATAGGGTTTTCTTGGTTGTAATCTTTACAGGATTAGATCAACAGGCCATTCTTCCGCACAACCAGCACATACCAGATACCTAATATGTGCCAGGCACAGACTAGGTCCAGGGTGTTCAGTAGACAATAAAACAGATAAAGCCTTGCCCTTATGGATATACAACACAGAGGAGCAAATACACATGAACAAGTATTATTCAAAAGCACGGCTGAGTTTTGAGAGCTCTCAATATATCTTGCACAATTCTAAGTGTTTTAGACATAGTAAATCATTTAATCTTGATAAAATCCCTATTATGATCCTCAGGTCACAGATGAGGAAACTTTAATCCAGGGAGACTATGATCTTGACCAAGGTCACGAGTCTACGGCTCTTAACAAGGAGAGAAGCGCTTCCTACTTAGTACGCTCATTTTGCCTCAGCACTCCCTATGAGGTTGTCCCTATTAGTCAGGAGTCAGCTCCTCACGGAGCATACCATTGACTGGGCACCCTGCTAAGTCTCATCACATTCTCACAGCAACCCAGTGTGTAGGCCTTATCATTAGCCCCATTTTCTAAATGAGAAAGCCAGGGTTCAGGAAGGTTAAGAATTTTCCCAGAATCACACAGCTGCTTAGCAGGGTCGTCTGCTTTTTCTACTGCAGTTCTCTTTTCCCAGAGTATCCAGCTCTGTGTTGTTTATATATAAACAATTATGTATTTCTGGAAATCAGAAGTAAGGTCATAAATAAGAAACAAGAAGATAATGGCTGTAACCACACAAAGGCAGAAGCAGGCTCTCAAGGGCAGAGAAGGTGTGAATTGTTGAAAGGGAACAAAAAGGTGCACCTGACCTCACGCCTCTTGTTATGCAGAGTTCCCAGTACCAGGTGACAACAGCCCAAGTGCTAAAGGGCAGTGAAGGCCTAGGGAGGTAGGTGTTAAATGTCCAGCTTTCTGAAGACTAACATGGCGTATTAATTTAGACTCCAAAGCCCTGAGTGCGCAGCTTAGCTAAAATCTAGAGGAAATGAAAAAATGCTAATCAGAGAGTCTATTAACAGATCAGAAGATTACACTTAACTTACATTCTCATTATTTTTAATGTTTTCAACCAATACTGTATCAGGCTTAAAAGCAGAGAGGAGCATAATCTGTTTATGAGTAAGTAGGTAGGGAACTGGGGAGGCCTGCTCAGCCTGGGCCTGGGAGTGCAGGTCAACCCTGCTCCCAAGGAGGGGAGGATTAAGCAATTTGGCCAAAGGCAAAATGAAGCCAGGATTCAAGGCAATTTTCCAGATAGTTCAGTCTAAAATGAACCACTGTGACTGAAGAAGCAAGACAATTGAGGACAAAAACAAAATACTGGGGGTTGGCTGTAGTTTTCTTTTAACTCTACAGATAACTTCAATTTGCTACTCTTAGTTGCATAGACATGATACAGGAGGGCAGTGTCAGTTACAGTGTTTCTCAAACTATGTTCCATGGAACCCTAAGTCCATAAGGAGTTCTGGGGCCAAAATGGGGTGTCAAGTAAAGGAGCCCTGGTGGCACAATGGTTAAGCACTCAACTGCTAACCAAAAGGTTGGTAGTTCAAACCCACCAACTGTTCTGCAACAGAAAAGACCTGGAGATCTGCTCCTGTAAAGATTATAGCCTAGGAAACCATAAGACGGCAGTTCTATTCTGTCCTAAAGGGTCACTATAAGTTGAATCGACTTGATAGCACACAATAGCAACAATATAGTTAAGTAAATTTAGGAAATGTTGAGATAACAGAAGAGAAACAGGCCTCTTTGCTGTAAGGCTCCCCAGAGGCTTTGATACGATGATTCTCACTGGGAATCTCTAATGTGTGTGCATGTATTTGGTTCGGTTGTGGGTGGCCATTTGTCCAGATTTTATTCTGAATCAGAGCTTGGGAAATTCTGATTTCAATTATTTCATGTCTATACTAATGGCGGGAAAAAAGAGAGCCAGAGGACGACATCGAGCTTTTATTTTACAAGTGACAAACACTCTCTTTAAAGCCAAGGGCTTCATTGCCATGATATTAGGTTGGAGGATTTCATTAATAACTGATCTCCCAATTCATGTTTTATGATCCTGTCAATACACAGAGGCATTTGTCTCTGTCCAAAAGATGTAGCTCCTAATTGTGTGCTTCCCCTCCCTCTGCCCCATTAACTTGGAAAAGAAGAATCGCTGGAAAAGGTGGATGAAAGTCAAAACAATTGAGTTGTCTCTTTATGGATTTATTGAGTGGCAACTGGTGCCATAGAGAGAGCTAGGCAAAGGCGGTGAACATGCCAGGAAGCCCATTGATCATCAGGCACCTGGGTCAAAAAGGATTTTATCTTCTATCCTCAAATCCACAGGGGCAGACTGAGACTGAGGGGATTGGCAAAGACTCAGTCCTCTTCTCTTCAGCCCCTCCCATGCGGAGGTCTCCAAAGTCACAGTGGAGTGAAAGAACATGTTCATCATCTCTGCCTAGACTCCGAGGGCACTGAGACCAGCCTGTTCATTTATTCAGTGCGAAAAAATGAGCACCAGACAGCAGGCATGGCTTATTTAGGAGAAGTTACGTTTGGGTTAAACTTGTTGCTGGGCATCTATCATGGACCAAATTTTGAGACAAATAATTAGACATACTCCCTCACTCAGAAGTTCACTGTTTAGTGAGGGGAAGTCAGTCAAGTGAACTTATCCATGTTATTGACAGACGAACATCCAAGGTTCAGAAATACTGAGAGGGGGATGACACACTGGTACTTAGGGTCCAAGAAGGCTTTAAAAAGGAGATAGTCACTCCTCACTTCAGGAGGTGGAGTCTAATTCCCCTCTTCTTCAGTGTAGACTAGACTTAATGACAGGATTCTGATGAACAGAGCAACTTAAGGCAAAATACTCACTTTGCAATAGGGAAACCTGGCAGCCACCACCTTGACTGAGTGATCAAGGTTATGATCACCAGTGATAAGGCTGATGTCATAAACTACCTGATATGATGGGAAGAGAAGGGCAGTTCACCTTTCTGGTGTTGTGTTCCTCCCAAAACGTATAGAACCTCAGTCCAATCATGAGAAAATAATAGATAAACACAAATAAAGGAACAGTCTACAAAATACTTGAGCAGTGCAATTTAAAACTGCTGAGGTCATTATCCCCCCAGCATCTGTCAGTTTGTCATACTGTGGGAGCTAGTGTGTTGCTGTGATGCTGGAAGCTATGTGACCAGTATTCAAATACCAGCAGGGTCATCCATGGTGGATAGGTTTCAACTGAGCTTCCAGACTAAGACAGACTAGGAAGAAGGACCCAGCAGTCTACTTCTGAAAAGAATTAGCCAGGGAAAACCTTATGAATGGCAGCCGAACATTGTGTGATACAGCGCCAGAAGATGAGCCCCTCAGGTCGGAAGGCACTCAAAATACGACTGGGGAAGAGCTGCCTCCTCAAAGTAAAGTCGACCTTAATGATGTGGACGGAGTCAAGCTTTCGGAACCTTCATTTGCTGATGTAGGACGACTTAAAATGAAAAGAAACAGCTGCAAATATCCATTAATAATTGGAACCTGGAATGTACCAAGCATGAATCTAGGAAAACTGGACATCGTCAAAAATGAAATGGAACACATAAAATCGATATCCTAGGCATTACTTAGCTGAAATGGACTGGTATTGGTCATCTTGAATTTGACAATCATATGGTCTACTATGCTGAGAATGACAACTTGAAGAGGAATGGTGCTGCATTCATCATCAAAAAGGACATCATCGTCAAAAAGAACATTTCAAGATCTATCAGTGATAGGATAATATCCATAGACTTACAAGGAAGACCAGTTAATATGACTGTTATTCAAATTTACAGACAAACCACTAAGGTCAAAGATGAAGAAATTGAAGATTTTTACCATCTTCTGCAGACCGAAATTGATCGAACATGCAATCAGGATGCACTGATAATTACCAGTGACTGGAACATGAAAGTTGGAAACAAAGAAGGATCGGTAGTTGGAAAATATGGCCTTGGTGTTGGAAATGATGCCAGAGATCGCATGATTGAAATTTGCAATACCAATGACTTCTTCATTTCAAACACATCTTTATACCAACATAAATGGCGACTATATACGTGGACCTCACAAGATGGAATACACAGGAATCAAATTGACTACATCTCTGGAAAGAGACGATGGAAAAGCTCAATATTATCAGTCAGAACAAGGCCAGGGGCTGACTGCAGAACAGACCATCAATAACTCATATGCAAGTTCGAGTTGAAACTGAAGAAAATTAGAACAAGTCCACAAGAGCCAAAGTACAATCTTGAGTATATCTCACCTGAATTTAGAGACCATCTCAAGAATAGATGAGAGACACTGAACACTAATGACTGAAGACCATTCCAAATGTGGAATGACACCAAGGACGTCATACATGAAGAAAGCAAGAGGTCATTAAAAAGACAGGAGAGAAAGAAAAGGCCTAAAAAGATGTCAGATGAGACTTTGAAACTTGCTCTTGAATGTCAAGTAGCTAAAGCAAAAGAAAAAAATGAGAAGTAAAAGAGCTGAACAGAAGATTTCAAAGGGCTGCTGGAGAAGACCAAGTAAAGTATTATGATGACATGTGCAAAGACCTGGAGATAGAAAACCAAAAAGGAAGAACACACTCAGCATTTCTCAAGCTTAAAGAACTGAAGAAAAACTTCAAGCCTCAAGTCGCAATACTGAAGGATTCTACGGGGAAGATATTAAACGACTCAGGAAGCATCAAAAAAAGATGGAAAGAATACACAGAGTCAGTATACCAAAAAGAATGGGTCAACGTTCAACCATTTCAGGAGGTAACATATGATCAGGAACCGACAGTACTGAAGGAAGAAGTCCAAGCTGCACTGAAGGCATTGGCGAGAAACAAGGCTCTGGTAATTGACAGAATACCAATTGAGATGTTTCAGCAAACATTCCAAGCAGCGCTGGAAGTGCTCACTCTCTATGCCAAGAAATTTGGAAGACAGCTACCTGGCCAACCAACTGAAAGAGATCCATATTTATGCTTATTCCTAAGAAAGGTGATCCAACTGAATGCAGAAATTATTGAACAATACCATTAATATCATATGCAAGAAAAATTTTGCTGAAGATCATTCAAAAGCAGCTGCAGCAGTATATTGACAGGGAACTGCCAGAAATTCAAGCCCGATTTACAAGAGGATGTGGAACCAGGGATATCATTGCTGATGTCAGTGGATCCTGGCTGAAAGCTGAGAATACACCTGTGTTTTATTGACTACGCTAAGGCATTTGACTGTGTGGATCATAACAAATTACGAATAACATTGCAGAGAATGGGATTTCTGGAACACTTAATTGTGCTCATGAGGAATCTGTACATGGATCAAGAGGCAGTCATTCAAACAGAACAAGAGGATACTGTGTGTTCTAAAGTCAGGAAAGGTGTGTGTCACGGTTGCATCCTTTCACCATAACTATTCAATTTGTATGTTGAGCAAATAACCCGAGAAGCTGGACTATATGAAGAAGAACCAGGCATCAGGATTGGAGGAAGACTCATTAACAACCTGCGTTATGCAGATGACAAAACCTTTCTTGCTGAAAGTGAAGAGGACTTGAAACACTTACTGATGAAGATCAGAGACCACAGCCTTCAGTATGGATTACACTTCAACATAAAGAAACAAAAATCCTCACACTGGACCAAAAAGCAACATCATGATAAACAGAGAAAAGATTGAGGTTGTCCAGGATTTCATTTTACTTAGATCCACAATCAGCACCCATGGAAGCAGCAGTCAAGAAACCAAAAGACCCATTGCATTGGGCAAATTCACTGCAGAAGACCTCTTGAGAGTGTTGAAAAGCAAAGATGTCACCTTGAGGACTAAGGTGCGCATGACCCAAGCCATGGTGTTTTCAATTGCCTCATATGCATGCAAAAGCTGGACAATAAATAAGGAAGACGGAAGAAGAACTGACCCCTTTGAATTATGGTGTTGGCGAAGAATACTGAATATACCATGGACTGCCAAAAGCATGAACAAATCTGTCTTGGAAGAAGTACAACCAGAATGCTCCTTAGAAGCAAGGATGGTGAGACTACATCTCACATACTTTGGACATGTTATCAGGAGGGATCAGTCCTTGGAGAAGGACATCATGCTTGGTAAAGCAGAGGGTCAGTGAAAAAGAGAAAGACCCTCAATGAGATGGACTGACACAATGGCTGCAACAATGGGCTCAAGCATAGCAACAATTGTGAGGATGGTGCAGGACTGGGCAGTGTTTCGTTCTGTTGTACATAGAGCATAGAGTTCCTATGAGTTGGAACCATCTCAGTGGCACCTGACAGCAACAATAACAATAACAAGGTCATTATGGAAAAAAAAAAAAAAAAGACGATGACAAAGAAAAACTGAGAAATTGTCCCAAATCAGAGTAGACCAAGGAAACAGGATGACTAAATGCAACATGGATTGGGTCCTGGGACACAAAAAGAACATTGATGGAGAAACTGGTGAAACTCACATAAAGTCTGTACTTTAGTTTAGTTAATAGTATTGTACCAGTGTTGCTTTCTTAAGTTTTGACAAATGTACCATAGTGATGAAAGTTGTTAACACTAGAGAAAGTTGGGTAAAAAGTATATGGGAACTCTGTATGATCTGTGCAAGTTTCCTATAAATCTAAAACTACTCCAACATAAAAGTACTATATATATATATGTATACATATATATCTTTGGGAATAGCACCTATATATATACATTGGTGCTAAGAAGGGTTTTAACAGTAATAAGAGTAAGGCAGGTTGGGAGGGAGGGAAACCAAAGAAAGACTGTAGCCAGAGCAAAACAGAAGTACAGAGAATGTGTTCAGAGCACTTTGTGTTGCTTGGTATGGCTAAAGAGCGCACTGGACAATGGGAGATGAAGCTGTGAAGCAGAGATTCCCATAAAGAGATTCCCATAAAGATCCTTCTAGGTTAGGCTAAGAATGTTAGCTCGTCTGGGAAGGACTGTGAGCCAAGAAAACCTATGGGATATGGGCAAACTATCTAGAAATCAAATGATATGGAAAGGACAACCAGCAAGTCATATTCAGTAATGAAGTAGCAAAGTGCGGAAAACAGGAAGTAAAATCCCAATTAAGCCATCCTACAAGAGCCCTGGTCTGACATGGCATCTTTGCTGGGTGGTAGATGAGAGAAAGTGGAGGTGCTTTTCAAGTTTTGGGCTTGAAAACGTGAAGGTGAAAGCCTGTTTGCTCTTCTTGCACACCCAGCATCTATACTTGTAATCCCTCAAAAAGAAATAAGCAACAAGGAACTTGGGGAAAGATAGGGGAAATTGGGTGTAACTGAGAAACAGAGTCACCAAAAATTAAGCTAAACCCATGATGGCAAATCTATCAGCAGATATAAACAAGCAGTAGGATTTAGAGGAACAGGTAATGGCAATTCCAAGGCAAAAAACTTTAATATTTACCCAGTGCCTCCAAAATAAAATTCAAACACCTTAGCTTAGCACTCAAGGAATGTTATTATTGTTCATCAACTACCTTTATATCTCACTTTTCTCCACATTGCACTGCATTCTACCACAGGTAGCCCCACACATTCTCTAAAAAAAAAAAGAAAAGCAACTGAATTTACAATTTTTGTGTCTTTGCGAAAGCTGTCTGTTAGCCTTAGCTGCACTTACTTGAGCCAAAATCTTACACCATCACTCAATACTTCATACACATGTCACTGCCTCAATGAAGGCTTCCCTGACTATACAGAAAGTACAGATTATTCCTTCCCTCAAGTTCCTACAACCCAACTTTCCCACTCATCTCTTTTAGGACTTACTCCATTTTACTATGTTTGTGATTAGCTGAGAACATGCACATCTCCTTGAGGACAGACACCATATCCTATGAGCTCTATATTTCCATTGTTGTTACCTGCTCCAACTCATGGATGAAATGTTGCCCAGTCCTATGCCATCTTTACGACTGTTGGTATGCTTGAGTCTACTGTTTTAATCACTGTGTATATGAATACCTTCCAGTCAAGGCAGGGTCTGATCTTCCAGCACTATGTTGGACAATGTTCTGTTGTGATCCATAAAGTTTTCATTGGTTAATTTTCGGAAGTAGATCATCAGGCCTTTTTTCCTAGTCTGTCTTAGTCCAGAAGCTCCACTGAAACCTGTCCACCATGGTGACCTGCTAATATCTGAAATATTGGTAGCATAGCTTCCAGAATCATAGCAACACACAAGCCACCACAGCAAAACAAACTGACATATGAGTGGTGCTATATATCCATACCAAACCAAAAACCAAACCAGTTGCTATCAAGTTGATTTTGACTGATGGTGACCCCATGTGTTGCAGAGTAGAACTGCACTCCATTAAGTTTTCAAGACTGTGACCATTCAGAAAGGTGACTTTGTGTGGGTTTGAACAGCCAATCTTTCAGTTAATAGTCAAGCATTTAACTGTGTGCATCACCTAGAACTCTTGTATTTCCATAAACCAAAAAAAAAAAAAGAAAACCAAACCCATTGCTATCAAGTTGATTCTGACTCATATCGACCCCATAGGGCTTCCAAGGCTGTAAATCTCTAATGAAACCAACTGCTACATCTTTCTCCCACGGAGCTGCTGGTGGTTTTGAACCACTGACCTTTCAGTTAGCAGTTGAGTGCTTTAACCACTATATTTCCATGGCACCTAACACATAAGTGTTTATGTAAATCGTGTTGGCTGGTTACTCAATACCTATCTTCTACCCACTTCTTCCTTAACTGACAACCCCTATGAAGGATGAAAAGGTCAGATACTCAACTTCCCAGCCCTCCTTTACATATAGAGGTGGCCATGTGACTTACCTTTGGCTAATGAGACATAAGGTAAAATATTGGGAGGCACTTCTGGAAAAGATTTTACTTCTAATAAAGGAAAAAGCTCATGAGGAGAACTGTTTCCTACCTGCCCTCCCTTCACTCCTACTTTAGATACTACGTTAGTTCATGAATCTTGGGGTGCTATCACTCTCTTACAACCCAAAGGGGAAGGTCAAGACAACTAGAGGGATAACAACCTGGGGCACTGACATCTTAAGCCACAAGGCCCGCCTATCTCTAGACTTTTTGTTAAATGTTAAATGTCCTCATTGTCTAAGCCTCTAGGATACAGATAAAAGTATCCTAAGCAAGACTGTTGAACATATTTTTTTAATTGAGTTGAACGTGAGGGTTTCCTAACACGTGAGTCCATTTGGGAGAGGAAAACCTGGCCTTCTCAATATACCTCCACCAGAGAAAGAAACTGTACCTTGGAACCCTGTGTCTACATCTCCAGCGCTCAACTGGAGAGAACACAGGTCTGACCCCAGAAAACAATTATGCTCTCAAGCGAATTTCTAATCTGGCCCAAGAAATGTTAAGGCCAAGTCATAATCTCCTTATGACTTCATCTACCTTTAAATGTCAAGTGATGATTTTCACCACACTTCCCCTGAGAGGCATATTAGTTTAATGAGGAACATGGGCCGTCATCTGCATCCCACATCTTGTGACACTGGAGAGGTATTATCTCCACCAACCTGGAACCCCCCACACATTAAAAACGCAGAGGTCAAATGAAATATTCTCCTCACATTTTACAGTCAAAGAATCAGAGCTGAGCTAATGGGCCCAGAGAGAATCAACTATTGGCAAATTGTTGAGCTCTGTATGTACAGGGATCCAGGAACCAAAGGGATGGCAGATAGTAGTAGACAGAACAGAGAAAGAGAACACTGCCCAACTGGAAACTTAATCCCCAGTATTTTATCTTTGGTATGCCTTCTAATTCTCACAGTAATTCTAGGATTTGAGAATTAATATACCCATTTTATTGAAATGAGGCTCAGAGAAGTGAAGCACATTGCTGAAAATCACATTACTAATATGTGATCTGACAGCACTTCAAGACCTATCTGCCTAACTCCAAAGTCCTGACAAATCATAAAGAGGTCCTCAAAGATTTAGGTCAATGCTGTCCAACAGAACTTGCCCAATGATGGAAATGTTTTACATCTGCACTGTCCAATATGGTAGCCACTAGCCACATGTGGTTACTGAATGCTTGAAATGTGGTAGTGTGCCAGAGCAACTAAGGTTTTAATTTTATTTAATTATAATTAATTTAAATTTAAACAGTAACCGTATGTCAGACAGCATAAGCCAAGTTGAAGAGCTGAGGCATAGATGCTCTTAAAGGGTTTAATTGTGACCCCCAAAAGATATACTGAAGTCCTAACCCCTGTACCTGTGAATGTGACCTCATTTTGAAACAGGGTCTTCGCAGATGTAATCGAGTTAGGATGAGGTCATTAGGGTGGCCCTAACCAATATGACCGGTGCCCTTATAAGGAGTGGAGAAGAGACTCAGACACAGACACAGAGAGGACACCATGTGAAGATGAAGGCAGAGACTGGAGTGATGTGCCTACAAGCCAAGCAACACCAAGGATTGCTGGCATCACCAGTGAAGAGGAAGCCATGAAACCAATTCTCCCCTGGAGCCTTCAGAGAGAAAGTGTGGTCCTGTTGATTCCTTGACTGCAGACTTTTAACCTACAGAGCTGTGACAGAACAAATTTGTTTTTCTACGGCACCCAGTTTGTGGTAATTTGTTACAGAAGCCCTAGGAAACTGATACAGATGCCTAAGGATTCGTTTAACTCTATCAAAACAATGAGTTCCTGCAATTGAAAAGGTAAAGTCCTTTAAGTCAAGACTTCAATATTAAACAAATGTGGGCCCAAAGGTCCAACACTTTCCATCACAGTCTCCAAATACTCCTTGATTCTGGTCCACCTTCACCCCTAATCCATCCATCACACAGAGTAATTCTGGTAATAGCAGACCTGCTCATGTCACATGCTTTCTGAAAACCCCACTAAAACATAAACTACTACTAAAACTCACCATCCCATGGCACACAAAGCCCCTCATCTCCTTGTCTGTGCCACTTCTCCAGTCTTTTTTTTCTCACTGCCCCCTTGCCCTAGTCATACACTATGCAAGCTCTCTAAACTCACCAAGATATTAATCACCCTAGAGCTTTTGCTTTCATTATATCCCGAGTTGAAGGTGCCTCATCTTTCTACTAGTGCTGCCTGGCAGACTCCCTTACATTTTTTTTTTTATTATTATTGTTGCATTTTAAGTGAAAGTTTACAATTCAAGTTAGTTTCTCATAGAAAAATTTATATATCCATTGTCATGTGACCCTAGTTGCTCTCCCTATACTGTGACAGCACCCTCCTCCTTTCCACTCAGGATTTCCTATGTCCATTCAACCAGTTCCTGACCCTCTCTGCCTCCTCATCTGGCCTCCAGACTGGAGCTGCCAATTTAATCTCATGTATCTACTTGAGCTAAGAAGCACGCTCTTCATGAGTATCATTTTATGTCCCATAGTCCAGTCTGATCTTTGTCTGAAGAGTTGGTCTCAGGAATAGTTTTAGTTTTGGGCTAAGAGAGAGTCGGGGGGCCATGTCTTCTGGGGTCCCTCCAGTCTCAGTCAAACCATTAAGTCTGGTATTTTTACTAGAATTTCAGTTCTGCACCCCACTTTTTTCCTGCTCCGTCAGGGACTCTCTGTTGTGTTCCCTGTCAGGGTGGTCACCGGTGGTAGCCAGGCACCATCTAGTTCTTCTGGTCTCAGGCTGATGAAGTCTCTGGTTTATGTGGCCCTTTCTGTCTCTTGGGCTAATATTTTCCTTGTATCTTTGGTGTTCTTCATTCTCCTTTACTCCAGGAGGGTTCGGACCAATTGATGCATCTTAGATGGCCACTCACTAGCTTTTAAGATCCCAGACGCCACTCACCAAAGTGGGATGTAGGACATTTTCTTATAAACTTTTGTTATGCCAATTGACCTAGGTTTCCCCTGAAACCATGGTCCCCAGACCTCTGCCCCTGCTACTCTGTCCCTCGAAGTGTTTGTTTGTATTCAGGAAACTTCTTAGCTTTGGTTTAGTCCAGATGTGCTGACTTCCCCTGTAGTATGTGCTGTCCGTCCCTTCACCTAAGATAATTCTTGCCTACTATCTAGTTAGTGAATACCCCTCTCCCTCCCTTCCCACCCTTGTAACCAGCAAAGAATGTTTTCTTCTGTGTTTAAACCTTTTCTTGAGTTCTTATAACAGTGGTCTTATACGATATTTGTCGTTTTGCGACTGACTAAATTCACTCAGCATAATGCCTTCCAGATTCCTCCATGTTATGAGATGTTTCACGGATTCATCGTTGTTCTTTATTGCTGCGTAGTATTCCATTGTGTGAATATATCATAATTTGTTTATCCATTTGTCTGTTGATGGGCACCTAGGTTGTTTCCATCTTTTTGCTATCATGAACAGTGCTGCAACGAACATGGGTGCACATATATCTATTCGTGTGATGGCTCTTATTTCTCTAGGATATATTCCAAGGAGTGGGATTGCTGGATCGTATGGTACTTCTATTTCTAGCTTTTTATCCCTTACGTCTCTGAAAGCCTGAATTCCCCTCTTTGAATACTTACTTTAGCCATGAAAACTGAGTTACCCACTTCCTCCTTCATGCACCCATGCACTGATAAATCTCTGTATCACAGCTCTTATCATTGTCTTGTTACCCCAAATTGTCTGTCCTAATAGTCTCTGAGATTTTTCAGGGTAGATTTTATTCATCCTCACCAGGCCTTGTAGTATCTGGCCCCAGGCAGTCTCTTAAGCCTCCTGTCCCATCATTCCTTTCTCCCTTCCTCCAGACACATTGGACTTCTCACCATCCTACAACACAGAGCTCCTCGTTGCCTCAGGCTTTCACGCATCTTTTGCTACTGCTAG
This sequence comes from Trichechus manatus latirostris, assembly GCF_000243295.1. NCBI lineage: Eukaryota > Metazoa > Chordata > Mammalia > Sirenia > Trichechidae > Trichechus > Trichechus manatus. The sequence goes on along the minus strand of NW_004443952.1, from coordinate 4,120,019 downwards.
AACTCACTTCCCCAACTAACTCATACTCATCCTTCAGCTCTCAGCTCAAACCCACCTCCTAGGGAAGCCCTCCCTGAACTCCGAGCCTGAAATAAATGCCTCTAAGTTCTCAAAACACTCAGTGGTTTTCCTTCAAGGCATTTGTCACAAATGTATAGAAATAATTATTTATGAAAGTATCTGTTTAATTCTTATCTCCTCTTTTAGGCTTTAAGCTCCATATCCTGTTTTTTTTTTTTCTTTTTTTCCTTTCACAAGTTTATCTGTGGTGCCTGCCACATAGAAAGTTCTCAGTATGTAAGTGTTAAATAAATTTATTAATTTCTCCAGCTTCCAGGGTCTACCACTTGGTGAGTGCTTAATAATTATTTGTGAAATGAATGCATTTGTTTTATTTCCAGGGTATAGGGTAGCCCCTGACACAAAGTGGGTGAACGGCAAATCCAGTATTTGTTGAATGAAGGAATGAAAGAACAAATGAATGAAAAGTTCAGAAATCCTTGCACAAACAAACTGCTCTACTCATTAATGGTAGAAACTATTTTGTTCCCTAAGCAAATTTCAGACTGAAGAGGCTGCTGCAAGCGAAGATAAAAATAATGAGTATGATGACAAGAGTTCTCTTCATTTATCAAATATTTTTTAACCTATAATCTCACATTATTCTTTCTGCTGTACTCTGGGTAATACAAACCTACTTCTAGAAAGGAGAAATGGCATTCAGAGAGGTGACATGGCCCATCACATGTAGCACAGTGAGCTAGTGGCCAACCAGACACCAGCTGCCTGGCTCCCAGGCAAAGGGCGGGAGCAGAGGCTGAGAGGCTGCCAGGACAGAGAAGCAAAACAAGCCCTCCAGATTCCTGGGGGCCAACACCAGATGAGGAGAGACAGAATGGACCCTGATTACAATCTGAGGGGGATTCTTCTGCTGAAAGAGAGTTGATTGGATTGTGCTTTGACGCCCGAGTCTGTGGGCAATCAAACATCCCCTGGCTACCTCTGAGCAACTGTAACTGGAAATTTGGTGGTAGAGGCTAGCCTGCTGCTAGGGGACACTCTGGGGACATGGGGGCAGTTCAGCATCATGCTACAGCTAAAGTCTATATGGCATACTTGTCCATTCCCAGCACAGCAGGTGAACAACACTTCCCCTAAAGAAGGGGAGCAGCCCACAATGGAGGGCAGGGGACAGAGGAAGCCAGACTCAGGGAGTAATGGGAACAGTCCTTCATTGCAGGGCATGAAAGAGGAAACAAAGCATTCTAATAACTTATATTCTCATTAGATCCTCCCCCAAGCCCTACAGAGGAAGTTGTCATGACCCTCATTTTACAGACACATATATCTAGGATGGTAGAGAAGAAATGTCTTGCTCAAATTGACAGGGGTGAGTGGTAGAAACAAGATGAGAATCCAAGTCTCCAAAATGAGAGTCTCCAACATAAAGTCAAAATCTCAAAACACCAAGAGGGTTGTTATTTTCTAAGGGAGATGACTATGAAGCTGGATTGTTCTTGGACACCAACTGTGCACCAGCAGGCATTCCATAAGGGCCATCACATATAGCCGGTGCAAGTCAGATTATTATCCCACCTTTGATATGGAGGAAGAGTGAGGTTCTGAGAGGTGGAGTCATTTGCTGACAATGCAGTGCCAGCATTTAGAACTAGACCCAAGTTCTTTAGATTTCACTTTTGAGAATTTGAGAAGCAAAATCAATGCAAAAAGGGAACTCCTTCACCCTCTCTCAAACAATATGCCTGAACTGGCTCTACAACAAAATGAAAGCATCACTTCTGTTCACTCTGATTGCCAAAGTACACCAGTTGACATGAGATATCTTAATGGACTGCCATGCAGAAGGTGCCTGACAATATATGGTTACTCAGAACATGAAAACAAAGTTGAAGTATATCAAGAATGGTCAAAGAAGAGGGGTTTAGAGAAAAAAAATGAAGGAAGGTAAAGAGAATAAAAAAGAGGAGCTTTTTCCATACTATCTTGGGAAAGAAAAAATTAGATACAAAGGGTGCACTTGCAGGACCAACTTACCCATTAGGCATAGTGCCAAGGGTCTACAGTGCTTTTAGGTGTTGATGAAAATGTTTTAATTTTTGTTAAAATCAGAAGCAAAAAACAAGAAGAATTTTTAGGATGAAGAAAATGTTTTAACATATAATATTAACAGTCATCTTTATACCAACATGGTTGGTATAAAATTCTGTCTTAGTCATCTAGCACTGCTATAACAGAAACATCACAAGTGGATGGCTTTAACAAAGAGAAATTTATTTTTTCACAGTCTAGAAGTCCAAATTCAGGGTGTCATGTCAACTCCAAAGGAAGGCATTCTCTCTCCATCAGCTCTGGAGGAAGGTCCTTGTCATCAATCTTCCCCTGGACTAGGAGCTTCTCTGCACAGGAACCCGGGGTCCAAAGGACACGCTCTGCTCCCAGTACTTTTTTCTTGGTAGTATGAGGTCCCCCCGCTCGGTTCCCTTTCCTTTTATCTCTTGTAAGATAAAATATGGTACAGGCCATATCCCAGGGACACTCCTTTTACATTGGATCAGGGATGTGACTTAATAAGGGTGTTACAATCCCACCCTGACCCTCTTTAACATAAAACTACAATCACAAAATGGAGGACAACCACACAGTACTGGGAATCATGGCTTAATCAAGTTGACAGATATTTTGGGGGGACACAATTCAATCCATGACAATATATGACATATATATATATAACAACTCTGTTGGTATAAAGACAGGAGAAGTGGTCCACAAAGATGCAAGTGTCTAGGCCCTTTAAAGTCATAAAGTGGCCCTGCACAGTGGCTTTGAGATTATAACATTGATCGTCAGGTATAGATTTAAAACGAACTAAGGAGGATTAATGGAGTTAAGCTAGAGTGTTCAGCTATGTTCTGATGAGCATGTGCATGGGGTTATCATGGGCAGAGATGAGCTTCTGAGCATTACCAACAGAACTGAAAATATGCTCCTAGGTGCAGATGGGCATTTTGTCTTTGGCTATGCCAGGAAGAGATGGCTAAATTACTTTTAGCTTTATCATTTTTTCCATCTCAAGACTCACACTTAATATGGGTCCTTGGACATAATGGTCTGGAGATTGAAATCAATAGGCAGCTCTTTCACCCCTAACTAAATTCTGCCTATTCTAGTTACAGTCGTTGTTGTTTTTTTAAGTGTGAAAATCTACATATGTTGCTCTTTCAAAAAAATCTTCGTGAGGGGTTTCCTTGTAATGGGGTCCTTTTGGAAGTTTGAGAACCCACACCTTGGAGGGATGAAAAAAGAACACGAATGGAGCCAGAAGACATGGACAGCAGCAACAATTCAGACATGTATTGTATGTGAACTGGGGCAAGTCACTTGCCCCTTTTGGGCTTTAGTTTTCCCCTATTTGAAAAGCAAGAGTTACTGGTGTATGTAAATTTGAAGGTCCCTTTAATACTGAAAATAAGGGATTTTTATGGCTGTTCCTATCACAGACCACCTTATAGTAAAATCAGTATTATAGTGAGGATCTATCATGTTTGGTGTTTAAGACACTAGTTTGTTCAAAAGCCAGGATATGACTTACAGTTTCTGCACATTAGCAAGAATCTGCAGAGGGAGAGAAATTAAAGGTCAGCTGGGTTAGGACATATATATATATATATGTATGTATACACACACATACATATACACCCATATACATATATGCCCAACACAAGAGTGAAAATCAGGGGCAATGCCAGGTCCAAGCACTGGAGACAGGGAGGGAGTGAAAGGTGGTTCCGTAGACTGCACGAGTTGTCACATTACAAATACCTCAATATTGGGGTTGCAACTTCTGCTTCTGAACATGACAGTTAAATGAGAGATCCCATTTTCTTTCAAATCATGAGAAAGGGGCCAACACTAAACTGGGGGCAACTGTCTTTACATCACCCTGGGCACCACTTCTAATCACAAACTTGTGGACCACCAGCCTCTTGTGGCACAGATATGGAGTGTGGAAATTATCACATAATTTATGACAGGCAGTGCCTGAAAGTGACTTTCTCAGCATCTGTTCTCTAGTTGTCCCAAGAGCAGGCAAATGAAGGAAGCACAGACTTGCTGAGAGATATAATCTCCTCCAGTTGCATCTAACCGTTAAATTGCCTCCCCCAAACTCTTCAAAGGGACCCCTTGCCTCTGCTTTCCTCATCCTGTCCCGCCTCTCCCATACTTGCCAACTGACCTTCCACCTATCTTTCAAAACTTCCTTTCGTAAATCCCACCTTTCTGCAAGAGACTGCCCAACCCAACTCACCTCCCACACCCTCCATCTGGAATTTCAATCTCCATCATCTGTAAATTGGGGGCAAAGTTAAGTACAACCTGAATTCAACTCAAAACGTAACTGCTCTATAAATAATAAACCCTGGTTGAACTCTCACAGCCCTTTGATCTGTGCAACATCAAGCAGAGATTCAATAACAAGTATCAGCTAATGGAAAGGGGCGTCAAGCTTGTATTCTGGATTCCTTGGCTCTCACTCCACTTCTACGTCTTCCTACTGCTGTGTGTGCCCTTGGGCAAGTCCCTTCACACCTCTGAACCTCAGATTCCCCAAAATGGAAAGACAGTGCTTAGCCCTTAATGGGTTGTTTTAAGGATGAAAGAAAGCAAAAACTGCCCATAGGCAGTGATATACAATGAAAATGCAAGGAGTGATTGTTATTATCAGTCCAATAGAAATAACTGATATGTTAAGGAAAAGCACAAATAAACTTAATATTTTTCCTTTTGAGGGATTCAAGAAAGACAGGATAAGAGTTCAGTCACTGAGTTAAAAGAAATAATTATGTACCTTCTATGGGGTCGCTATGAGTCGGAATTCACACAAAGGCAACGAGTTTTGGTTTTGGGTTATGTAGCAATCTAGGTTCCAGCAACTGGGAGAATCCCATCAAAATATGATGCAAGGAATTAACATGTGTGCCTCAACTTTGTTGAATTATATGGTTCTTAAAAGCTGTGGGCTCCTGTCAGGAGTATGGGAAGTCTTGATCGGAAGCTAGTAAAATGTAGGTATGCAGTCCAATAGTCAGTATTTATGAAATCACTGCACGGGTATTTAACAGGAAATGCCAGTAGTACAGTTAAGAGTTGGTCTGCGTTCTCTAATGATGACAACACAAGTTAAAGAAATGATACAGGAACTTAAACCCATTGCTGTCGAGTAGATTTCAACTCATAGCGACCCTATAGGACAGAGTAGAACTGCCCTATAGGGTTTCCAAGGAGTGGCTGGTGGATTTGAACTGTTGACCTTCTGGTTAGCAGCTGAATGCTTAACCACTGTTCCACCAGGGCTCCGCAGGAACTTAGATCCTAAACTATCAGAGGCAAGGGAGTGGACTGGAATCAGAGATTGCAGATCTAATTCTGATTTGGCCACTCACACTTGGTGTGAGCCTGCGTAAGTGACTCTACTTCTCTGGGCCTCAGTTTCCCTGAAAGTTAGGAAGGAGAGTTGCAATAGCTATATAAAGCAAGAACAACTTGAAGAAAAACAAAGTTGTCAACTAACAATGGACAGCAGCTTTCCTTAGCAGGAATAAATCAGGGAATAAGAGAAAACAGACGGAAGCCCATTGGCTTTGACCGGTTGCTAAATACGAAGTGGTAGAAATGATGAACATCTTGATGACTCTTTGACTCACAAGAGTGTGTGGGTGGCAGTCCAGCACTCTGAGATTCTCAAATTATACTCTAAAGTTCCAGCTATCTTGGTTTCACTCCTTTATGCATTTGTCAAGCATATACTGAGTATGTTTAATCCTGTGCTAAGCATATTTACTGGAAAAACAAGAGTAAACAAGACAGCCACCATCCCTGCCCTCACAGAGCTTATGGTGTAGTGGGTAAGACAGGCAATTAATCAGGTAATGAGACTTCAGTGTAATGTGTATCTGGAAAAAGTCCAGGAAATACGGGAGTATACAACAGGGGGCATCTAATCTTGTCAGCAGACAGAGTGGGTCTCCCATTTGAAATGTCACGTAATGTAAGAATTTAAGGACGAACAGAAGTTAGCCAGGCACAGAAGAGTAGAAACTATATCAGAGAAAGGAGAGAACAAGTATGCTGGGGATACAAAGATTAGACATAATTAGACATAATTCCTGACCTCATGGAGCTCACCATCTAACAGAGAGAGTCATGCATACAGATATTCCAGTACAGTGTTGGGTGATCTGTATAGAAAAACAGAAATGAATGGTATCCCTTTCCACATCTATGACTCGGTAACCACAGTGTACATGGTATGGTGCAGGGGACACTGGACCAAACAGTCAACCTGATTTCAAGGCTTTGCTCTATCAGTGACCCTCCTCGTGACTGTGGACAAGTCCCTTCCCCTCTCTATAGCTTTACTCGCCGTCTATAAAATGAGGGGGTTATATTAGATAATCGTGTATATACCTTTCTACTCTGAAAAGTCTATGCTCTGAAATGACTCAGCACTTGTTCAGGATTCCTTTTTTACTTCTAATAGAATCATACATTTTTTCCTTCTGCATTATGCCCATTAGCTGGAATGGGTGATATTATTTATTTCTCATATCCTCAGGACTTAAATTCCTAAATTATTGTAAATCTTGCCTAGGCCTGGCATCACAAATAAATTCTCAATCCCAGAGGGGTGGAGATAAATGGAGGCTGCCACTCTTGTGACTTCCATCAGGGATTTGCCTCCAAAACTCTACACAAGAGAAATGTTGTGCCCAAGTCAGGTAGAGGGGGAAGGGAGACATAAAAAAAAGCAAGAAGAAAAGAAAAAAGGAAAGGCGGATACATAAGGCTAGGCATTTATGAAGAGACAAAATTGGCAGCTTTCCCCCTAGATGCACCTCAAAGACCCCCTAAAGATCAAGGGAACTTAATGTTGAGTCTTTGCTTCTTATTCTCAAAAGGAAATGAGCTTCACTCTACATGAGGCAGCCAGGCATAGCAGGAAACACCCAGGCGTGGGCCATAGAGCTGACTTGGAGTTCTAGCTCTGCCCTCATTATAATCTGCTTGACCTTGACCCAGTCATTTCACTTCTCTCTGAGACTTAGTTTCCTCAGCCTAAAGCAAGGACACTATCACCTCCTCAAAGAGTTGCTATAAACATAAAACAAAACTCCTGTGTGAAAACGCCTAGTACAAGTGTGGGACACATAAAGCTTTTAATGAAGAGTTAGTTACCAGTTACCGTGGAGTCCATTCCAACTCATGGCGACCTATGTGTGTCAGAGTAGAAATGTTCAATATCTGATTTTTTTGACATTGATCACCAAGACTTTCTTCTGAGACACCACTGAGTCAACTAGAACCTCCAACCCTTCAGTTAGCAGCCAAGCACATTAAACTTTTGCCACCCAGTAGCTAAAGCAAAATCAAAGCAGGTCTGTGGAAAGGTGGAGGGAGGGGGAATGTCTATGGCTCTCAGATTACTAGTACCAGGTATCTCAGACATAGTGAGATGGGCATACAGTGTGGTATAAAGTATATAGCCATTGGAGTTGGGTGTAAATTTTACTTCCCCCTCCCCACTCTTTGAGAGCCTCTTAACCTCTCTGAGCCTCAGGTTCCTCATCTGTTAAAAAAAAAAAAAGGAATAACAATAGTACCAACTTAAAGCTGTTTTGTGGGTTTAAAAAGATACTGTATGTCAAGTTCTTAGAATGGCATCTTGCCCATGAAGTGTGTAAAATCAACCACAGCTAGCTAATATTCGAGATCTCGCTGGTTCCAGGTTAATTCCTACCCCTGTGCTAGTTATCCTGCATTTGCCCTGCTCTATCCTCGAACCATTTTCTGTCATGCTCTTTTGCCCCAGGAGGCTGATCTCTGTAGATTACATCACTCAGGTTCTCCTACCTCTGTTTCCAGTTGGGTTCTGCCAAGGAGAGGCACTAATGGGAGATCAGTGGGCAGTAGGTGAGAGTGGTTGGGGTATTTTTTATCCTCCTTCCCTCCCTGTCAAACTGTGGTTTCAACAGCTGTTGGAGTCCCCTGTGGCTAACCCCTGTAAGGGGACCGTCACTGCTCATCCTCTTGGCCCCCTCAGAGTGGTAACAGCTGACCCCTGCTGCTAGCCTGCAGTGCCTCACCAACGCTGGTTGTTTGCCTTAGCCCTACCCACACCCTTCATTACACTCTCTTCTGTTACCTCTTCCGAGTGTGTTTAGAGGGAGCCATCTGTCTCCTGCCAGGACCGTGACTGATGTAGCACCAAAGGTCCATGAGTACAGTCATTCATCAAGCATCTGTTAATCATCTACTACAAGTTACACTGTGTGTGACGGAAATGGGTAGTGGTGGGATAGTAAACAACTGCTTTACACACGTTATCTTAATGCATTATTCCATTCTGTCAAAAGCCCTGTGAAACTGACATTATTAGCCCATTTTATAAGTAAAGCACAAAGCAGAAGAAATAAGAATATTGTTCAAAGTAACACAGCTTATTCACAGCAAGAATTTAGGACTGACTCCACTACAACCCTCCACCTCTCTTTGCAAAGCCTTGTTGTTGCTGTTGTTAGTTGCTGTCAAGTTGATTCCAACTCCTGGCGACCCCATGTATACAGAGTAGAACTGCACTCCATAGGGTGGTTCAAGGCTGCGACCTCTCAGAAGCAGATTGCCAGGCCTTATTTCCAACGATCCTCTGCATGGGTTTGAACAACCAACCTTTCAGTTACCTTAGGCACAAATAACTGCAGTATGAGCTAGAACATGATACAAGACACACAGAGAGCATGCTATGGAAGATGAGCTGACAGAGAGAGCCCATTCCTGGTTACAGCTAGGACCTGAGAGAAGGCGACATATATAACAGAGACGTGAAAGCATGGGCAAGCTTTGAATATATGGAGATGGGGAGTGAAGATGGGGCAGGGCTACTTAGAGAGGATTTGTCAGCAATACTGGGAACATAACTTGAAGATGTGGGACAGCTAGGATGAAGTCTGAACATTAAAGACCTTGGATGTCTTCTGCCTTCAGTCCTTAATGCAGCCACTCCCCATTTACAGTCCTGAGGACACGTTTCCCCTAATCCACTAGGATGGTGTAGGGCATGTTGCTTCTTAACTGAATCTCAGTTCCCTCAACTATACAATGTGGGATGTTTTATTTTATATCCACTTCCTTAAACATGGATTAGGTCAGTTAGCAGCATCACAGTTGGTAACAGATCCTAAGAGTTAACACTTTCTGCTTCATATTCACAGTAACTTACATCCGTGTCTTACCCATGCACCTCCACTAACCCACGAGCCATGTGATTGAGGACATAACCCAAATCTGTTTACCCTTTAAGTCCTCACAGTACTCAGTGCAGGGCTGTTGTTGTTAGCTGCCATCAAATCAGCCACCAACTCATGGCAACCCCATGCAATGCTGCCCTGTCCTGTTCCATCCCCATGATCGGTGGAGGATATGACCATTGTGATCCACAGATTTTTCACTGGCTGATTTTCAGAAGTAGACTGCCAGGCTGGAAGCTCCACTGAAACATGTTCAGCATCATAGCAACATACCAACCTCCACTGACAGACAGGTGGTAGCTGTGCACCAGGTGCACTGGCTGGGAATCAAACCCGGGTCTCCCACATGGAAGGCGAGAATTCTACCACTGAACCACCACTGCCCCCGTAACGGTGCAGGGTAGGCATCCAGTAAGTATTTTCAGAAGAATAAATCTAGTGCAGCCTCCTCCTCTGATAACTGAGAAAAGCAAGGCCAGAGAAGCTGTGAAGCATCTGAGGTAACCAAGCAGAATAACGGCTCCCTCAGAGCATCAACCCAATCAAAACTCAACTATACAACTCACCCCGCCCCCAAGGGCTTGTTTTTCAGGGCACAGGCCGTAGTTTGCCAATCCCCATTTGACACCACAGATGGAAAGTTAAAACAAGAAATGGGCCAGGTGGGTCTTTCTTTCTGTGAGCAAAGAAAAATATAAGCCTTTCGAACTTGCCTGAATTCTCTGACAAGTTTAATCAAGTACAAAACAAAAAGCAGGCATGATTTACTTAGTTTTTCCAAAAGTGGTTGATGAGGTAGCTCATGAAAGATTACAGAGGAAGATAAACAACTGGGGGGTGGGGTATAAAATGTGGTTGTAGAACAGGAGGCAGTTGAGCCTGGGGAAACAAAGGGCAGGCAGCTTCAAAGAGGCCAAGTTGCTAGTTGAGTGACCCCAAGATGAGCATCTGGGCTTTTAGAAGTAGCTGAGCTCAAACTTGGGTTACAAAGTGTATCAGGAATCGTGGGCCCCACACTGCATCAAGGATCATACAGAAAGGCACAGTAAATAAGAAATTAGGCATCACTGTGCTCTCCTCCCCTCTGACTTGGCCTTCCTCTTGTATCAGGTAGCAATGGTTAAACCACACTTCAGTAACAATCCACAGCCTCAGGGGCTTAAATGGTAGCAGTTTATATTTCATTCATGCTCCATGTTCATCCCAGGTTGGTAGGCAGCCTCTACTCACCATTGCCTCCCAATGATCCAGGCAGATGAAGCAGCCACCATCTGAAACACTGCGAGTCTCCATGCCAGAGGGAAAAATAGAACTCTTGAGTCTTCCCCAGACAAGCAAATGCTGTGGTCCACAAATACTATACACCATCCCACTCACAACTCAGTGCCATGCGTCATTCAACTATAAGTAGGCCAGGAAGTACAATCCTCGCAAGTACCAGAAAGGAGAAAAATCAGAAATATTTGACAAAATGGTACTAAAAGGTTGGCCAGCAGACATTCCTGGGAAAGTCTGCTGTGTTCTGATAACCTGGGGAGGATCAGCGTGGGTCTGGGCTTAGAGGGAGAAGGCAGCTTGGATCCCCATTGGGAAGGCCCTGAACCAAGAGTTCAGCAGTATCTTGGGCAGGCCACTCCCCTTTCTTCTGTGTGTAGGTGATTCTCTCTGAGTTCCTTCCAGTTCTTTCCAAGAAGTAGATTCACCTTTGCAGACTTCAACAAGTTAACACAGCAGTCTGTTTGCTCTATGCTTCTGACATATTACATAAACTGCAGAGCCCTGTTCTGCAGTTCTCCAAGGACTCCTCTCATTTCCCCTTGTAAACCCCTTGAGAGCACAGGCCTTGTCTTCCTCATCCTGCAGTTCCCCCACAGCACCTAGCACAGCTCTTTACACACTGGAGGCCCTCAATGCATGTTTATTTAAGAAAGGAACACATTAAATTTTCTGAAACCGATGACTTTCAGGAGTCAGCCTAGCCAGCTCTGTGGATACCCCAATTAGTACATATACTGACAACCATGATGATGCCAATGATCAACTGAAAATAATAATGGTAAATAGTAAAGATAATAAATAACATGGATGGAGTACTTTCTAATTTGCAGATCCTTTTCACCTCTGTTCTCTCTTTTGAAGCTCTCATAACTCTGTGTGGGAGGCAGAGCAAAGATGCCATCCCCATTTTATACATGTTAGATGAGGAAATTGAGGACTCAAGAGATAATGGGGCTTTCTTTAAGGCCACACAGGTAGTCAGTGTAAAGTCTTTGCCCATGATCTTTTCATAAGAATTCTCCTTTTCCCCCGTTCCCTCTCATAACAAAGAAATAAGTCCTTATTGTAATATGTGGACACAATTTTTCCCTGTGTGTTCCAGGTTAGACTCCTGAGCCATGCTCGTGATCTCCGCTTTGGTGTCAAGCTCCCCACACCCACTGCAACCACCCACTTTGTCTCCCTATTCTAGCAACTCCAGCTCTCTGGGAACACCTGCTCTGAACCACAAATAGAATCAACTTCACCTTCTTCTTCAGTAAGTTCTTTAATTAGTGAGGACATTTTCAGAGCAGAACGGAGCTTCAGTCTTAGGTGAACTTATTCCTTCTCCATTTTGTATGCTGCTTCGTAGCAACGAGAAACACAACCGAATGAACTACAACAAACCACGTCATACTTTTGTGCAGGTTTCTCATAGTGAGTCCCCGTCATCGCTCTCTGGATGAAGCAGGGCCACCAGTTTCACAGTTGGGGAGCATGAGGTCTATAGAAGTTACAGAAAAGGCAATATACCAGTAGTGAGTGGTGAAGAGCCTGAGCCAGAAGAGTCAGCCAGATCTGAGTTCTAGTCCTGCTTCTGTCACATATCTGTTCTATGATCTTTAGCTGCTTCCTAATCCCTCTAAGTCTCATTTTTTTTCTCTGTAAAGCAGGGACATTTTCACGAGCTTCTTAGGGATGTTGTAACGATAAATGAGAAAAGGTACATGAAGTTCTTGTAGAAGGCCCTGCTCATGATAAGCTCGGAACGCAAGAATGACTTATTCACGCTCTCCTCCTCCTAGGTGGTAACCATTGCAAAGTTAGGGGCTCTCTGTTAATTCACAGATCACTTCCCAAGTCCAAAAATGCCTTGGCTATCATAGATGCTTTCTAAAGTATTATAATTATTATGTAATTTGGTCAGGTTCATTTAGTTTACCTATAAGACCACTGAGGCCCTGGTGGCACAGTAGTTAAGCATTTGGCTGCTAACCAAAAAAAAGGTCAGCAGTTCAAATCTACCAGCTGCTCCTTGGAAACCCCATCTGGCAGTGCTATTCTGTCCTACAGGGTTGCTATGAGTCAGAATCGGCTGAACAGCAACAGGTTTGGTTGGTTGGTTGGTTGTTTTTAATAAGACCACTAATGCTCTTGCTTCTCAGACACAGATTTTGGCTATTGTTGTTGTTGTTAGGTGCCATTGAGTCGGCTCCAACTCATAGGGACCTTATGTATAAAGAAGGAAATTCTGCCCAGTCCTGCACCATCTTCATTATCACTGCTATGTTTGAGACCATTCTTTTAGCTATTGTGTCAATCAATCCATCTCATTGAGCGCTTCCCTCATTTTTTGCTGACCCTCTACTTTACAATGTCCTTTTCTAGTGATTGGTCTTTCCTGATGATGTGTTCGAAGAACTTGGCTAGCTCTCATCTAATGTTATTTTTAGGTTCCGTTAGAATCACAGAAACCTGGAGGAAGGAGGGACTTTAAGCGAGCCCCCATCCATTTGCAAGAGTCATCTCTGCAACGCCCTGTCTTACTTCCATACAATGAGTTATGTACAGTATTCTCCTCCACAGTACATGATCCTTTACAACTTACAGTAAACAACTTTGATTTGTAGTTCTTCAGTTTCTCACTTGTAAAACAGAATAGCAATCCCAGGCCTCACCCTGCCCACAGGAAAAGTGAGGGTAAATTGAAAATGACTTTCCTGTAGCTAACAATCCAGCAGCGGGCATGGCTTAAGCAGCGACTAGGGATAAGGGATTCACAAAAGTAGTGTAACATTCATGTAGTAATTCTTCATCGACCTTGAAAGTTAAATTCTGAAAAGTACAATAGTTGACAAGATTAGAATGGAGAGATCTAGAATTCTTACCAAACAGGGTTCTAGGAGACATACAATAAGCATACAAACACATGCACGCACACAGACAGGCACTCACAGTTGACTATCTTACACTCAATACAAAATAAGGAAGGCGTCCATTAAAACAAAAATAAAAACAGATCCATAGGAGTTTAAAAAGCTGCTAAGGTAGCTATAATCCTGAATAATTACCTCTTCACTTGTTCAGAAAACATTGCTATGGTGTTGAGAATTGCTGAAGGAGATTCTCTCACGTTTCCCAATATGCAGCCTATACTTCATTCTAAAGTGTTTAGAACAAACAAATCTAATGTGTTTGGGTACGGTATGATCATACCTTCAGTTTCCTTTTTAATTTTCCCAACGTGTGTAACAGCTGAGTTTATTACATTATCACTGGGTTAAAAGCACATGGGGGTAGGAGACAGTATCTTAACCCTGTACAGAAAAGTAAAGAGTAAACAGCTGTACGTTCTCTATACTATTCCATAGGACTACCTTGGTTTCCAGGGACTCAGAATAACAACTGTCACATGCTGCTTAAGAGATCTTCTCTGAAAAACTCATATATAAAAGTAACACAAATTTTTTAACATGTTTATTTATAAATATAAAATCCCATTATCACAAAGCCACAGTTGGCCAAGCCCCCACTGATGAAGGAATCCTGTGCATTTAACACAGTAGGGAGAATAATCACTTGTAGGGTTAAGAAATGCCCTGAACTTTGATTGCAGGTGTCGACACAAAATAGCCCTGCCTGAACTTAGGTCAAATGAAACAGGGCAAATTTGTATAAAGCACCATTTACTTAAGGGGAAACTAAAGTGCTATTAATGAAGACAGAAAATCTTACAACAAACATAGGATAATACTTGTCAACAGAAGTACAGGCCAGCACAGATTAATAAATTCTCTAAGTGTTCTTCTCTGCCATGGCTATTCGTTAAAACTGGAAGAGTGCTATTCATATGGAAGGTTCTTCTTGTTGTTAATAATATTATGTTATTTTTTCTAGGCACCAGTGATCCTGATTGCTCCAGAACCTCTTGGGAAATGAGTCTCTACATAACGTGATTATAATGATGCATTACATTTGTGGAGGGTTTTGTAGCTTAGAAAGCACTTCTCCATTCATTATTATCATTATTAATAATAATAGCTACCATTTATTGTGTGCTTTTTAGGGGCCAGGCACTGTTCAGTGAACAGTAAACACAAAATCTCTAATCTTTACAATAACTCTACAAGGAGGTTCTGACAGCCATTCTATATGGGAGAAAACTGAGGCTCCTGGAGGTTAAATAACCCGCCTATGAGCACGCAGCTAATAAGCTATGGAAATGGGATTGAAATTCATGCCCATCTGATCCAAAAAGGCCCAGGCTCTTTTTACTCTAACTACAGCATTTCATTTTATCTTAAAATTACCTGTTTACTACCTATTATCCATCACTCTTTTAGACTATACACTCTTCGAAGGCAAAAAAAAAAAATGTATTCTGTTCATAGTTGTCACCCTAGTACCTAGCACAGTGCCTGAGACACTACAGTTCCTTGATGAATATTTTCTAAAAGAGTTCATGAACATGTGAGTGAGTGTGTGCATGCATGAGTGAGTGAGTGAATTCCTACAGTTCTTCTAAGGCAAGAGAATTACTTGGTATTTTCCCTGTTAACAAACGGACAATATGGAATCTCTAAGAGGTGAAGAGAGTCCCTGAGTGGTACAAACAGTTAATGTGCTTGACTACTACTAACAAAAATGTTGGAGGTTCAAGTCCACCCAGAGGCACCTCAGAAGAAAGGCCTGCCCATCTAATTCCAAAAAACCAGCCACCAAAAGCCCTATGGAGCACAATTCTACTGTGACATACATGGGATCGCCATGAGTCAGAACTGACTTGATGGCAACTAGTTTAAGAGGTAAAGTAACTACTTCTCCAAGGGTGCAGAGTTATTAAGTACTAGTGACAGAACTTCATCTTGATCCTTCTGACTTCTAGTCTCATTTTCCATCCACAGACCCAGGCTGCCTCCCTATTGCATCAAAAGTTAAACCATTCCCTTACTGCATCCAAAGCATGCACATTTGCTCTATCATGGCACGCTGGTGGACAAGCAGCCTAGGTATACTGCCCAGCTCCCTCCACACCCCACCCCTCCATCAGCCCAGTTTGTAAGCCCATGAATGAATGGGAGTACAAATATGGAGGCTTCTACTTGGGGATAAATGTGGAGGTGGGAGGAGTAGATGGGGAGCTGACAATTCAGGCAGCCAAATTCAATTTGAGGGACTTTGGTTCAGTGCTTTCCATTAACAACACTCTAAGAAAAATAGAATTCCCAGGACTAAAGAAGGAAAGGAAGAAAAAAAAAAACTTCATCGTGCGCAGTCAACGCAAAGCAAATCAATCACACTTTCTCCCCTGGCCCAGCAATGCCTCAGTGAACACCAAAGGCCTCTGAGCTGTGGACGAGTCTTCAGTGTGGCACTGGCAAGAGAAGATTCAGGATAAGAAATAGCTGACCTATAAAACGTTATCTACATCCCAGGCAATCTTCAACCATCTGAAGAAAACTTTACAGCTTAGAAAGCACTTCACCTACATTCGATCATTAAATTCTCACAAAAACTTTCTGAAGTAGGTATTATAATTCCTATTTTATAAATGACAAACTGCATTACAGTAATTAAGAAACTTGCTCAAGATCACACAGGTAGTAAGCGGTCAGCATTTGAACTCAGGTTCCTTTGACTCTGTGGGCCAAACACTTAAACCCTACATTACCAAATGTCCCCAGTGACCCCAACAGAAAGCCCAGTCTAAGCCCAGATGAATGTTCCACAACCACAAGTGGGAGTTTTCCATTCCAATTTAAGCTCATCCCAACATACTAACTAAAGGGCCTATATATTTTTAATATAGTAACATCACTCCCTACCTCCCACCCTCCTTTACCCAAGCAAAACTTGAACAAAAATAGCAATGCCTTAAATTCCCTTAGTGCTATTCTTGTAAAAGTGTCCTCTCACCTGCCAACAGCCAGTTGGAAACCAATGTTTCCAAGGAAAGCTGATCTAAAGGCAAGGAAGAATAGTAGTTGAGAATGTGAACTAAGGAGCCAAACAACATGAGGTTGAATCTCAGCTTCACCATTATTGGCCTTGACCTTGAGCAAGTTTGGTAACCTCTTGCACCTCAGTTTCTTGCTTTGAAAAGTCAGGAAAGCAGTTGTACCTCACTGCATATGAATGTTGTGAGGACTAATGAGATGATACTTGATGCATTTAAGACAGTGTCTGGAAGATGGAAAGCATTTCATAAAACAGTTATTATTATTGCTAGATGTCAAAGCACCAATGGAATATAGGAGGCTAAATCAGAGAGAGTTTTGAAAAGTCATCTAGTCTAAATTCCTTATTCTACAAAGGAGAAAACAGACTTAGAGGGAAACCCCCCAGCCCTGTCCCACACGAGATCATTAGGAGAGCCAGTGGCAGTTCTCCTATACAGAGATGGGGGGTCTTCTGCTGCATTTGCACTCCTTTCTCAAAGTCTTGTATTCCCATAGGACTGTTCATCTGAAAACAACTTCCCTTTAACCTTTGCTGAGCAATTTTCAGGGAATCCTTTCCACTATTGGGCAAAGCAGTTATGATATTTTCAGTGTCTTGTTGAGCATCCTCAATCCAGAAACTGCATGAGGCCAGACTGTAGTCTCCAAGGCCAATGTCGCCACATTAACTTCTGGCCAACGCAATGACTCAAGAGCTGATTATGTCCTTGGTGGTTTAGCCGTGTGCCTGGCTTTTCCTCTCTCCTTTGTATGCCCCTTGGTCATTTCATGGCTCATCAGCTCTTCCCCCAGAGGGTGAGGAGGGAAAGGGAGAGCCTCTAAGTCACCGATTAGTCAAACACTAGTACTAGTTAGCAAGTCTTAGCAAAGCTGCCTGTGTGCAAAACTATTAAATCCCCACTTTTCACTTCTCGACCACTTTTGTTCTGACACCAGCTGCACATGCAGCACTTCTTCCTCTGACCCTAACCATCCAGAGCTAGGTCAGATGTCACAAATTACAGGGCTCAATCCTCCAGAATGTCCAATCTGTCTGAGATCTCAGATTCCAGCCACAAGCTTGGGAGTCCCCATGACGTCCTCACTTATGTGTGACCTGCTGACAATAAATTCGGGATCTTCCCACTACCCATTCAGGATGCCAGCCGCAAGCTCAGGGGCCCCTTGGGCCCCCATACTTCTGACCTGCTGGCTCCCACTACTCCCTCAGGTTCAATAATTCACCAGAACTCATAGAATTCACAGAAAGCACTATACTTGTGATTACAGTTTTAACACAGCAAAAAGGGTACAACGCAGGGCCAATAATAAAGAAGAGACATATAGATTGAGGTTTGGGAGGGTTCCCAACATGGAGATTCTGTGTCCCAAAAAGGAACATGCTACTTTCTCATGTGCACAGATGTCTTTAACCAACCAGGAAGCCCATGGCGCTTCCATGTCCAGAGCCTTTACTGGGGCCTCATTACATAGGCATGGTTGACTGACTCATACCACCCCACCCTGAGGTCTGCTGAGGTGTTCTTTCTGGCCTGGTCAGCCCCTACAGGAGTCACATCATTAGCATACAGTCTCAGGTGTGGTATGGTGGCCTATAGATAACAAAGGAACCTCAATTACTCAGGAAACTCTAAGGGGTTAGAGTTATTTCTCAGTAACTAAGGATAAAGACAAAATTCTTTGGGTTAAGTTAGTGTAAACTTCACAGCTGCAAACAAGTTCCTCTGGTCAGGTAGGCAACTGAGAGATGAGGGGTTATTCCACAGTCAAAAGCTAGGATCCTGGATTTGGAGGGTTCAAGTTCTAATGCTGCCACTTATTAGCTATGTGCCCTTAGGCAACTCACATCTTCTCACTGAGTCTCATTTTCTTCATCTGTGAACTGGGAAGAATAATAGTACTTAGTTCAAAAGGTGTCAAGAAACAAATGAGATGATAAATACGAAACATGTAGCACAGTGCCTGGCATATAGTAGGTGCTGAATAAATTTTATCTATTATTAAAAATAATTTTAAAAATATGTTCTGGCTACAGTGAGCTCCAAATTCTGAGTTTTTACAGCTCACTTCTTTTTCTCTGCTAATTCCTGGTTGAGCTGGCTGAATGGGAAAATCTTTTGTAAATTCATCTAGCAGGTTCTTGAAGAAGACTTCCACTCAATTCCCAAGGTTCCAATACTTTTTAGTTGTAGCATTATGTTTCCTGAGCCACTGAACTTCTTTGAAACTTGGTTTCTTCATTTCTGTATTGGGAATGATAGTATTCTCTATTCTGTCACCTGAAAGTAAGTGTGGGAAAAGGTGATCTACTTAAATATTTTTGTTGCTACCACTGACATTGTTATCATTATTGTTAGTGGAGGAGAGGTGTTTACAATTATTGAGTGCTAACTATGAACCAGGGATTTCATGTATTTACCCCATTTTATGCCCAAGCGGGGGAAAGAAAACAGTATTAATCACTGGATTTTACAGACGCAGAAACTGAGGCTTATAAAGAAACTAGCCAAACCTCACTTCTATATCATTCTCTGACTCCCACCTGCTCAAACTCACACAAGACTTGTTTGTGTTCCCTTCGCTGCTAATATGATCTTTCACATTTTATAATCTGTCATTTGATCACACGTTTATCTACGTGAGGTGCTCAAACCAAGGACAGGTTTGTCTTCATTTCTGTGTTCCTGGCACCTCACATGGTACCTTGCATTTAATAGACATCAGTAAATTATTATTCATTACAGTGAAAAATGTTCAGGTCAAAGAAAAAGATGCAGACCAGTGAAATATGCTGTCATAGTGCTAGGAGCATCTGTTCAGAAAGGCCTCTTTTGAAGGGAAAATGTGATTACAGAGATGCTGAGATTATCAAGAGTTCTTAGAAGGAAACCAGGTGGGAAATCAGACAGTAAACTAGAATATACTCCTGCCATCATAATGAGGGAAAAAGGAAATTAATGATGACTCTAAAGTGGCAAAGATCCTGAACCCATCTTTGATAATCTGACTTTTGCCAGAAAAAGAAAAAAGGAAAGGAGAAGAAATGTGGACAATTAGGCAGTAATTAAGATCTCACAGAAACAGCTATGACAGAAAGCAGTTAAGGGAACACTTAGCGATTTGGGGAAAAACACAAATCAGCTGGTGGGACAGCATGTATCCTAAGGTGTTACAGAGAAGACCTAATGTAGTTACTGAAGCACTTACAATTCTTGTGGAAAAGTCACTGTAGAGCAGCAGCAAAATATACACTTAAATTTTTAAAACATCAAATGTCATATTGATCTTTTAGACAGAAGGGAAAAATACATGAAGTAAGAGCTTTAAGAACTAAGGGAAGGGGAAATATTTTCAACTTGTACGTGACAGCCGTTTTCAGATACAGCATCCCATTCAATTATCCACTTGCAAGCTTATCGTTGTTAGCTGCCGATGAGTTGCCCTGACTCATGGCGACCCCAAGCACAGCAGGATTGGATCCTTGTGATCCACAGAGCTTTCCCTGGCTGATTTTTGTAAGTAGATCACCAGACCTTTATTCCTAGTCCATCTTGGTTTGGAATTACCGCTGAATGGGTTCAGCATCACAGCACCACACAAGCCTCCACTGACTGCTAGGTGGTGGCTGTGATGAGGTGCACTCGCCCAGAATCAAACCCTGGTCTCTCTCATGGGAAGTACGAATTCTACCACTGTATCACCACTACTTTTACTTTCAAGCTAGGCCTGTATTATTCCCATTTTCTAGACCAAGAACCCAGGCCTCAGGATAGGAAAGCAAATTGTCTGAGGACTGCACTAATCATTGCCTCAGCCAAGATTCAACCCCAGTCTTCACTGACTCAGTCAGGGCCTATGTCTTGCCATTTTTATTACTCTTCTATAACAAGGATTAACAAATTGGACACAACCCAGGAAAACAAAGGAATTATGAGGCTGCATAAGGCCAGGGTTATAAAAAAAGCACAGATCACAGCCTGCAAACATGATAGCTTTTCAACAGAATTACAAAGACGCTGGATGAAAAGATCACTAGATGACTTAATCTGGACCACAATAACTCAAGAACATTTCTTGCAAAATTAATTCAAATGGACTGGGACAGGCTGCATAACAGCAAGTTTTGATAATTAGCTCAAAGGCAGTAAACACAAAATAATGATGGAAATAATTCAAATACGATGGAAGGCTCCAAGTCTGGCAGAGCTCAAAGCCCCTCACGATGTCACTTATTAATCCTCCCGACTATCGGCAATGCAGCGCGACTGCGCTAAGGGACTGGGTGAAGTTGAGTCTTGTTGAATGAAGCCTCATTTTGAGGCCTTAGGTTGATAGATAAATGAGGGCACAGACAAGGGCTAGGTTACTTTCTCACCATGAGCACCCACAAAAGGTAAAGTGGACCTGGCAGGGGGGTGTTGTAGAAACGGAGAATGAGTCAGGCTGGACCAAAGTGTGAATATCTGGACAAACAAAATACCATCAATGCAGAATTGGAGACTCATTATGGCAGATCCTACCTACCTTCTATGGATTCCATCCCGCCCACTCCAACTGATCTAGCCAGTAGACCCATCTTTAAAACCAGTTCTGCCTCCTCATTATCTCACTGATCCCAAGTCCTTACCTAGACTACCCTCTAAGATCTTGGGTTCACTCTGGTAATACTAGACCAGACTCCCCTCCAGCACAGTTTACTTTATGCAAAAAAAATCCCCATGCACAACTGCAGCAGGCACTATGCTAGGTCTTAAGTACAGAAAGACAGGCAAGGCGGGAGTCCTCACCTGGCTTCTAGCTCAGTCTAGAGGGAAGTACTTGGGCCACAGTTTGCACAACTTATTCATTTAACCTTGCTTTGATTTATGTTTGGAAGATTCATCATCCATTCTTCTGAGAGGTTTAGGTAAATTGTCCAAGCTCACAGAGTAAGCAAATACCACAGCTGACATTCAAAACTGGGTCTCTCTGGTACAAAAGCCCACATTTTCTCCACTCTCCTACACGAGCTCACCAAGTCTTCCCCAACCAATGTCTGTCCCACTAGTTCACGGCCATAAGTCAAGGATAATAATAACTCTCATGATGGAGCATCTGTTCTTTGCCAGGCAATTTGCTTAGCACATGATCTCTTACAATCCTATGAAAGAGTCCTCATTACCCCTATTTTGCACGTGAAGAAATGGAGGCTAAAAGAGGCACAAGGTCACACGCAGCTTGTAAGAAAATGAGCGAGAGATTCAAGCTCAAGTCTCTCTGCCTTGCAGTATGAAGAAGTCCACCATTTCATGAGGATGTATATTAGTTTCCTACTGTTGCTGTAACAAATTATCACAAACCTAGAGGCTTAAAACAACATATATGTATCTTCTCAAAGTTCTGGAGGTCCCAAGTCCAAAAGGGGTTTCACTGGGCCAAAAGCAAGGTGTCAGCAGGACTGTGTTCCTTTCTGGAAGCTCTAGGGGAGAACACATTCTCTTACTCTTTTCCATCTTCTAGAGCAGCATTCCTTGCATTCCTTGGCTCCTGGAATCCTCAAAGCCAGCAGCATAGCATCCTCAAACCCCTTTATGCCTCTCTTCACATCACCTTTTCTGAGTCCACCTCTTCTGCCTCCCTCTTCTAAGGACCTTTATGATTACACTGGGCCCACCTGGATAATACAATAGCCCCATCCCAAGATCCTTAATCACATCTGCAAAGTCCATGTTGCCATATGCCCTAACAATCACAAGTTCAAGGATTAGGACATGGACATCTTTGGGGAGTCTTTATCCAGCTTGCCACAGATGGCAGAAGCAAACTTAACTATAATAAAAACCATGACTATTAAGCCCATTTTCCTAAAATAGACACTGAGGCTCATGGAGGTGAAATGACTCTATGTTTTTCCCTTAACACAGCACATGCTGTTATTGCTGTTGTTGGCGGCTGTCGAGTCCTCCCTTGACTAATAGCGACCCCATGCACAACAGAACAAAACGCTACTTAGGCCTGTGCCATCCCCATGATCGGTTGCAGATTAGACCACTGTGATCCACAGGGTTTTCAATGACTGATTTTTGAAGGTAGATCATTCAAGACGCAAAACAGGTTTCAGCTGGTACTTCCAGATTAAGACTACAGAACAGAGCCTCCAGGAAAATGTCACACATAAATCATCTACTGGATTCAAATGAACAATCATCATGCAAGAAGACCTCAAGACAGATTTGGTGACTCTCTGGGTTGGTGGGAAATGGTTGTGGATGATCTGCCCCCTTGCATTACACAGCCCTCTCCCCACTGCTTTTGCGAATACCAGGAAATACATGTTTGTGGTTAGTTCAACTCTGACAAATGTGACCAAAGGTAAAATTTCTCCTTCTCAGCAGTCTGGCACAGTGAACAAAAGCATGGGCAAGGAGGTCAGACAGATATGGATTCAAGTCTCAGATCTTCTAGAGACTTGAATCTAGCCGTAAGCAGACTGTTTCCCTTTCAAACCCTAGAGGGCATAGTTTCCTCATTTGAAAATAGAGGCGGTAATGCATTCTTGGGAAGAGTAAATGAGATGACGTCTATGTACTGCAGAGTATTGCATCCAGTGCATAGTAGGAAGTTCGATAAATGGTGGGTATTTTTATTTTCTCTCTTCCTCTGTCCATACTGGGTTCAAGAGCAAGAAACAAAGATATCTGAGCTTGATTTGAAGAAAGACCTCTAGCTGTCCAACTAATCTTTAAAAAATCAACCAGTCTCCTTTTGCCTCTGCTTAAGGCTGAGTTTCAAGACAGCAGGCAGATAAAGGAGGAAACGCAGGAGGATGAAGGAAAACACAGCCATCCATTAGACCAGGAGACGACAAATACAATGCATAATTCAGGGCATTTGGTGGTGGGCCTCGGCTAGGAATGGGTGAGAGAGCTGGAAAGGTCTTTTGAACGCCTCAGGACTTAGCTGATCTCCTAGCGAGGCCAGATGCCACAGCCCCTATTAGTCAGCTGTTTGCCAGCCCTTGGTGATCCGCTGAGACATTCTCAGGAAACCTAGGGCTCTGAGCAGGCAGGGAGGGGTTAATCAAGCGACCTCCCGCTCTGGAAAGGCTTTTCTAAAACCCCATTTGGGGAGCCATGCAAGAACTGAGCCACAGGAAACCAGGCACAGAAGGCACTCAGGGCAGGGCCTGCATCACCTGTAAGCAGAGTCCCTAATGGCTTGCAGAGGGCGTTTCAAAGGATGGTTAACAGGGTCCCAGGTCCATAAAAATCCCCTTACCTTTCTTGCCACATCTAAAATTCCACCTTGACACTTTGAGTGTAACTTTTTTAATAATTTATTTTTTGTTGCTGCTGTTAAAAATTTACACAGCAAAACATGCACCAATTCAACAAGTTCTACATGTACAATTCAACGACACTGGTAACGTTCTTCGAGTTGTGAAACCATTCTTTCTGACGGTAAACTGGCATAGCTTTTTTGGAGGGCAATTCAGCAGCAGTATCTATGCAAAATGAAAATGGCCATATTCTTTGACCCAGCAATACTACTCCTAGGTATCCAATCTACAGAAATACACATGGCAGAAATCTGTATATTCAAAAAACCTTCACTGTAGCATGCTTTTAATAATGAAACAATCTAAGTGTCCATCAATAGGAAAACTATTAGCTAAATTACAGTATATTCATATTAAAGATTATTACAAGGTCATTAAAAATAATGAGGTAGGTCCAAATGATATTGAAAGATTTCTAATCATTTTAAAATGAAAAGCATACACACACAATTTGCAGAATCATACACAGAGTAATGATCCTGCATATGGGTGGAAAATGCACATTTGGATTAACACATACAGGTGGATATAAATAAAGAGAAAAATAATTGGGAAGCATACGCATTGAACAGGTAACAGTGGTTCTCTCTGGGTAGGGAAGTGAGATGGGAGTGCTGAAGGGGAACTGTCACTTTTCACTCAGAGAAAAAGTTTCGTTTGTATTATTTACAAAAAAGAACAACTCAATATATTATTTACATGATTTAGAAAGTAAAGATCAAAAAAAATTAAATCCATTTCCACAGAAGATCAGAGCAGGAAGAGCCTCAGCTGGTGGCTCGAGTCCATCATTTCTCAGACGAGTAGAGCAAAGACAGGAAGTGACTTGTCCAAGTGAGTTCTGAGAGTAGACCCAGGGCTCCTGGCTCCCAATCCAGAACTGTTTGCATTACTTAAAGAGTCTTTGGCTATCCACACTATAAATGTAAATTCTCACCGGACAACCAGTTGCCGTTCAGTAGACTCCGACTCATGGTAAACCCATGTGTTTCAGAATAGAATTATGCTGCATAGGGTTTTCAAGGCTGTGACTTTTCAAAAGCAGGTCACCAGGCCTTTCTTCCAAGCCACCTCTGGGTGAGTTAGAACCACCAACCTTTCAGTTGGCAGCTGAGTGCTTAACCATTTGTGCCACTCAGGGATTTCTCTCATTGGATGTTGTTGTTGTCTGCCTTCGAGCTATTTCCAACTCCTAGCAACCCTATATGAGAGTAGCACTGCCCCACAGGGTTTCCTAGGCTGTGATCTTTATGGGAGCAAATCACCAGGTCTTTTCTCTCACGGAGCAGCTTGTAGGTTTGAACCACCAACCTTCCGGTTAACAGCCAACTGTTTGACCATTGTGCCCCCAGGGCTCCTTCCTCACTAGACAGAGGAGCTTTCATTATTATCAAAATACCTGGAGACAGCATGATGTAGTGGAGAGGTCTCAGTCACCATGCTCTCTCTGCCCCTCGCTGGCTTGAGGCCTCAGCTAAATCACTTCTCCCCACAGAGGCTCATGTTTCTAATCTGCAGTATGGGGATACCACCACCTATCTTATCCAGCTGTTAGGAGCATCAAAAGTTAATGCCTTTTCCTCCTTTCTAAGAAATACTCATTGACTGCCCTTCTTTCCTAAGAGGGATGCCATTCTTGGAAAAAGTTGAGAGACAACTAGATGGAGTGTCTTCTCAAACTAGGGGTGCAAATGTCTGCTTTGCACCTGACCCACATGGTAGCCTTTGAGAAAGTCTAAAAACGTTTTCCACACTTCAGCTTCCCCAAATTCCCTGAATGCTTTTGGGATCATCATACTTATCAGAAGGAAAAATAAATATGTCTTTGGGTCAAAATGCTGTCATCAGGACCAAGGATGTGCTCCCACACCACTGGGGTCTGGAGCCACAGGATCTGAAGAAGGAGAGGGATGTAAGGAAAGATGCCCTTGGAAGAAAAACATGTACCCAATGTTCACCTACAGCTGGGAGTGAGTCCAAGGCTGTTGCCATTGAGTCGATTTCCAATTCACAATGATCCTATAGGGCAGACTAGAACTACCCTACAGGGTTTCAAAGGCTGTAAATCTGTAAGGAAGCAGACTGCCACATCTTTCTCCCACAGAGCGGCTGATGGGTTCGAACCACCAGTCTTTGGATTAGCAGCCAAGCACTTTAACCACTGTACCACCAGGGCTCTGCCTGACAGTGAGAGCCTGCCCCAAATCCATGTGGAGTTAGCAGCCTTGATGGGGTGCTGTGATGATGATTGCTTGCCTGGCTCCAAACACATCTCCCCAAGGAGCCTGCCTAGGATGCCTTGAATTCCACCATTAATCCTTCCAGTTAAGTCTTTGAAGGCATCTGTTAACATGTAAATGTTTCTCTTGGGAAGAATAATAAAATTTAATTCAAGTGAACAAACATTTACTGACAGTTGGTTTAAACCAGGTACTTGTGAGGCCTCATAGGGTGTCCAAAGATGAATAAGATATTTTCCTGTCCTCCAGGAGCTTACAGCTCATTAGGAACAATAAGATGTGTACCAAATAATTTAAAAAAGAGGAAAAACTTTTTTTCCCATATAAAAAGAAAAAGAAAGTCCCATAATTGTTCTCAGTATATTTTATCCAGAGCTTAACTATAGTACTTATCACCATGGGGGGCTTCCATTGAATGGCTAAAAATGTTGTTCTTTATTTGGAATATAACAGGTAGCAATGGATGCTTTCTGAGGAAAGGGGAGGGAGTGGTATGATTTTTTAAAAAAAAAAGCATTTTACAAATATCAATCTGACAAGGCTAGAGGCCCAAAGAAGATATGAGAGGCTAATGTGAAATACTATTTCAGAGATTAAGAGGCAACAGGGTATAAGAGTTGATTATAAAAGGCAGGAGAAGGTAGGTTCTGGAAAAGAAGAAGAGATTCATTCATGCTTTTACTTAACATATTTTTTGAGCACTTACTATGTGCAAGGAGCCGTGCTGAGATCTCAAAGTAAAACATAAGAATCCTACCTTCCTTGAAATTAAAGTTTAATGTGGTGGTCACATAGTAATCCAACATCATAAAAATAAATGTATAATTCAAAAGCTTGATACTTACTCTTAATAAAAAGACTATAGGATGCTATGAAAGTACAGACAGACCTGTTCTTTCTTGGAGGGGAGGGTGAGGCCATTGGGGAAGTCTTCACTGAGGGAGTAACATTGATCAAGATCTAAAGGATGAGTAAGAATGAATTAAAGCGAATTGTAGTCAACTCAATTCCAGCTCATGGTGACCCCATGTGTCAGAGTAGAGAACTGTGGTCCATAGAGTTTTGAATGAATGATTTTTCTGAAGCAGACTGCCAGTCATTTCTTCTGAGGGACCTCTGGGTATATTCCAACCATCGACCTTTTGATGTGCAGCTGAATGCGTTAAACCATGCAACACCCAGGGACTCCGAGAATGAGTTAAGTGAATGAAATAGCACTTCACTCCACTAAGATGGCTATTACAAAAAAGTTACTAACAGGTGCTGGTGAGGTTGTGGAGAAATCGGAACACTCACACATTGCTTGTGGAAATGTAAATGGTGCAACTGCTTTGGAAAACAGTTTGGAAGTCTCTCAAAAAGTGAAACTTAGCATTACCATATGACTCATCAATTCCACTCCTAGGTATATATCCAAGAGAAATGAATATATGTCCACATAAAAACTTGTACACTAATGTTCATAGCAGTATTATTCATAATAGCAGAAAAAATGAGAACCCAAGTGTCCATAAACTGATGAATGGATAAATAAAATTTGACATATCCAGACAAGGGAATATTATTTGGCAGTAAAAGGAAATGAAGTTCTGCTACATGCTACAATATGGATGAACTTTGAAAATATACTAAATGAAAGAAGACAGACAAAAAAGGCCACATTATATGATTCCATTTATATGAAATCTCCAAAATAGACAAATCCACAGAGACAGAAAGTAGATTAGTGGTTGCCAGAGGCTTGTGAGAGGAGGAGATGGGGAGTGACAACTAATAGGTATGGGTTCTTTTTTGGAATGGTGAAAATATTCTGGAATTAGATAATGGTGATAATTACACAATGTTGTGATGATATCAAAAAATGATGAATTGTACATTTTATTTTTTATTGTGCTTTAGGTGAAGGTTTACAGAGCAAATTAGTTTCCTTTCAATAGTTTATACACAAATTATTGCATGACATTGACTGCAATCCCCACAGTGTGTCATCACTCTCTCCATTACCACCCTGAGTTCCCCATCTCCATTCGTTCAGTTTTCCTGTCCCTTCCTGCCTTCTCAACTTTGCTTTTGGGCATATGTTGTCCTTTTGGTCTCATGTAGATAATTGTTCTAAGAAGCACTTTCCTCAAGTGTGTTATTGTTTATTTACAGGACTGTCTGTTATTTGGCTGAAAAGTGATCTCCTGGATTGGATTCAGTCCCAAGTTAGAAGGGTGTCTGGTTCCTCCAGTCTTTCTCAGACCAGTTAAGCAGGTCTGTTTCATGAATGTGAATTTTTGTCTACATATTTTTTCCCCACTCTAACCGAGACTTTCTGTTGTGATTCTGGTCAGAGTAACTGGTAGTGATAGCCATCTAATTCTTCTGGTCTCAGGCTGGCGAAGGCTGTGGTTCCTGTGGTTCTAGTCCTTTGGACTAATTGTTTCCTTTAGTCTTTGCTTTTCTTCATGCTCCTTTGTTCCAGATGGAAAGACCAACAGTTGTAACTTAGATGGTCGCTCCCAAGCTTTTAAGACTCCAGATGCTACTCACCAAAGTTCTTTATGAACTGTGTTATGTCAATTGAACTAGATGTCCCCCAAGACTATGGTCCGCAGCCTTCAAGCTCAGTAACTCAGTCCTGCAAGATGTTTAGTTATATCTAAGCTATGTCCATGACTGTGTCCTGTGTGCTCTATTATACATATGAATATACATGCAGCATATACAAATATCTGTGTAGAAATATCCATGGCCAAATCTACATATGCACGTGGGTGTACTTCCATACGCCCTCCCATACTTATTCAGCATACATATCTACATATTCATCCACTCATAAATTATTGTTTGTTATTATTGCAGGATTCTGCAGGTTATTGTATTTATCTTCACTGTCTTTTATTCTTGAGTACCTCTCAGTGTCTTCCTTTGCCTTGGTTATGTTGTGCTGACTTGCCCTATATCGTGTATTGCCTTTCCCTTCACCAAAGTTAACGTGTCTACTCTCTAAGTAGTGATTTTTCCCTCCCTCCCCCTTCCATCCCTGGTAATCATCAAAAGAAGTTTCTTTCTGTGTGTAAACTTCTTCTTGACTATCTATAATAGTGGTCTCATACAACATTTGTCCTTTTGTAACTGATTTATTTCACTCAGCATAATGTCCTCCAAATTCACCCATGTTGTGAGGTGTTTCTGGATTCATCATTATTCTTTATTGTTGCATAGTATTCCTTGTGTGTATGTACCACAGTTTGTTTATCCATTCATCCACTGATGGGCACTTAGGTTGTTTCCATCTTTTTGCTATTGTGAATAATGCTGCAATGCACATGGGTTTGCATATGTCTATTCTTGTCACTTTAAAAGGGTGATTTTTTAATTATCTAGTGCTGCTATAACAGAAACACCACAATGGGTGGCTTTAACAACAGAAATTTATTCTCTCACAGCATAGGAGGATAGAAGTCCGAACTCAGAGGGCCAGCTCCAAGGGAAGGCTTTCCCTGTCAACTCTGGAAGAAGGTCTTGGCATCAATCTTCCCCTGGGTCTAGGAGTTTCTCAGTGCAGTGAACCTGGGCCCAAAGAACACACTCCATTCCTGGCTCTTCTTTTGTGGTGGAAGGAGGTCCCTCTCCTCTCTGCTCACTGCTCTCTTTCATATCTCAAGAGAGATTGACTCAAGACACAGCCTAATCCTGTAGATAGTGTCCTGCCTCATTAACATAACTGCCTCTAACTCTGCCTCATTAATATCATAAAGGTGAGGATTTACAACACATAGGATAATTACATCAGATCACAAAATCGAGGACAACCACACAATACTGGGAATCATGGCCTAACCTAATTGACACATATTTTGGGCGGACAAAATTCAGTTCACAACAGGTGAATTTTATGTTATGTGAATTATACCTCAATAAAAATAAAATAATAATGAACTAGGTAAAGATAGAAACAATAAATAGTGTTCTGGCCAGAGAGAAGAGAATGTATACATGACCAGGAAGGGAATATATGGTGCATTGTTTTTCCTTCCTAGTAATTTATACATTCTTTGGGGTCAATGTATCTGGAGTGTCAGGGACGATGGAAAGTTGGTAGCACATAATGCCCAGAGATATAGGCATGGGCCAGATCATGTGTGGCCCTTTAGGTCACATTAAATAGCTTGGTCTTTATCCTCAGATCAGTGAGATACTAGTGGGGAGTTTTATGCAGAGGAACAACACAATCATTGTGTTCTATATATTTACTACTTTCTGTGCTGGCCAGTGTGAATTGGAGGGAGACAAGGAGGGTATGGAGGGTGACCAGTTGTATGGGTTCAAGCAAGACGGTGATTGATGGTGGGAGAGGGGGCATGTACATGGAGAGTACAGCCTATGACCCTGACATTTTGGGAGTGGATGACTGGGAGGATTCTAAGCTCATTAATCAGGACAGGATGTACAGCAGGTTTTGGGAAATAGAACAAGTTTGTTCTGCGGAGACATTTATTTAGCACCTACTACGTGCCAAGGATTGAACAAGGCATTTTATATCCATTATTTCTTTTAATCCTCACAACAAACCAATGAGACTGGTGTTATTATCCCCACTGTTTAAAGAGGGAAACTGAGATTTGGAGAGGCTAAGTGACTTACCCAAATACACAGAGCTAGTAAGTGTCAGCACAGGGATTTAGATCCAAGTTTGTCTGATGCCAAAGCTCTTTGAATCTTTGCTCTACACTATAATGCTTCTAGACCAGAGATGGCAAGTGACTTCCAACACACACACGACTCTGATCTACTGATAGATAGACAATGTATATAATAATATACAATGGAGCACTGGGTTGAGATAAATTATAAGCCCGAGCCCAGGACCAGCAAGAAAATAGACCATGACTGATCAGGAATGGGTGCCACAGGCACAGAAAGAGACAGCAGTGGGGGAAGTACACCATATTTGCCATTCCTGCTCTACAAGTTCAAAGGAGGAAGACATCACATCTAGCTGAAGGGATTAAAAATGGCCACCTGGGAACCACACAACAATGGATGAATCTCAAAAACATCACATCAAACAAAGATTCAAGAAACAGAAGAGTGCATACTGTATCAAGGGCCAGGAAACTTTTTCTGTAAAGGGCCAGACAGTGAATACTTTAGTCTTTGCAGGCCATACAGTCCCTGTCACAACTACTCATCTCTGCCAGTACAGTGCACAAGCAGCCACAGACAATACATAAAGAATGAGCATGGCTGTGTTCCAACAGAGCTATTTATGAACACTGAAATTTGAATTTCATATAATTTTTATGTGTCATGAAATATTATTCTTTTTTTTACCTCCCCACGACCATTTAAAAGTGGAAAAACCATTCCTAGCTCACAGGTCAAAGAGGTGATGGGGTTGCATTTGGCTAACTCCTGTACTATACTAATCCATTTATAAAGAATCAAAAACAGATGAAATTTATCAGTAGTGATAGATTTCAAAGCAGTGGTAGCCTGACAGGAATGTCAGGAAGGGGTCAGAAGGGAACATTCCAGAGTAATGGAAACGCTCTATATCTTGATAAGGGTGTTAGTTACATGGGTACATGCATTTGTCTAAACTCACTGAATTGTATGCTTAATATCTGTGCATTTCACTGTACGTAAATTTAACCCGAATTAAAAAATATGTTTTGAGATGAAACACTGAGGGGTGGGGGATGGCTGCCTGGAAGAGGTGTCATTTGCATAAGGCTTGAAGAACAAATTCAGACTCCAAGGTGGAGAAGGAAATGTTGAAGGAGAGTAAGGAAAAGATTCAATCAGGGCTCAAACACTAACAGAAAATGGGAAAATTTTTGTATTTGGCAAGAAGCAATGATAGTATACCCCCGTCCACCTGCCTTATTCTCCAAAAACTCTAGCTCAGAAATAATTGCCTTGCACAATTATTGGCGGATGCAGTAAGGGAGCTGACACAAGTGGAGATGGGTGCAATTTGGGGGGATTTGTTACGCTCAGCTCCCTTCTATCAATTACAGTGGCTCAGATGTTCCTGACCTGTTGTTGGCATATTGTAAAAACAGCTTTTATTTACTGCACTTCCATTAAAAGATGAAATCCACGAACAGGGGATCACAGACCAGAAAATCACCATTTCCGTCTCCACTTATCTCCCGTCAGTGGCCGAGAGCCTTGTCTCCTCGGTGCCTGGGATCTGGCTTCCGCCTCCAGTTTCAGTGCTACATAGGAATGCTGGTACAGCAACGTAAACATGGGCAGTGGGATTGAACTGCTGGATAGGGCTGGGCTGAGCAATAACGGTAGGCCTAGGAAGATGAGCAGAGTGGCCACATAAGGTTATCCTGGCTTGCAAGAGAAGGGGATGTACGCTGGGTCAGGTTTTACCCAGATACTAGAATGCAAAGTGTCTTGTGAAGTCCAGGGAGAGGGTGGGATGGTTGCTTAGAGTAGGGACTGGAGTAAGCTAGTGATTCAAAGGCAAAAATGAAATCCAATGAAGAATGTGCTTCTTAGTTCAAGTAGATACACGAGACTAAATGGGTAGTTCCTGTCCAGAGGCGAGATGAGAAGGAAAAAAGGGACAGGAGCTGGTTGAATGGACAAGGGAAATCCAGGGTGGAAGGGGGGAGTGTGCTGTCACATTATAGGGATAGCATCTAGGGTCACATAACAATGTGTGTATAAATCTTTGTATGAGAAACTAACTTGAGCTGTAAACTTTCACCTAAAGCACAATTAAAAAAAAAGAAGAAAGAAAGAAACCCAAGATAACCTTAACCTGAGAGAATCACTGGTCCTTTTTCAAAATAGCACATGGCCAAGTCCCTGGGTGGTGCAAATGCTTAATGCACTCAGCTGCTAACCTAAAGGCTTGAAGTTCAAGTCCATGAAGAGGTGCCTCAGAAGACAGGCCTGGCAATCTACTTCCAAAAAATCAGCCACTGAAAACCCTACGGAGCACAGTTCTACTCTGACACGCATGGGGTTGCCATGATTCCAAATTGACTTGATGGCAACTGGTTTTGGAGCCTGAGCAAGTCAGGAGACCTCTGCTCAAATGTCAGCTTTGCTGCCAAATGAATGACTAGCAATGTGGTGCTAGACTCTTCCCTTCCGAGTGTCTGTTTCCCCAACTGTAAAAAGGGAGGAGGAATTAAACTAAGCTATCCATTTCAGCTCTAAAGTTCTTGGAATCCAGTCTTGGTTATACCACTAATTTGATGAGGAACTTTGAGCAAGCCATTTCTCCTCTGGGCCCTGGTCTCACATTTCTACACTGAGAGGGTTGAATCCGAGTTCTTACTGTCCCTACTTCTGCTACCCTGAATACTTCTTAAGGACTCTGACCCCACAATTATTAGCAAAGAAAATGGACGGATAGATAGAAGGGTGGATGGATAGATGGCTATCTAGCTGAATGGGTAGGTGGCTGGCTGGCTGATGGAAAAATTAATGGTACGGTGAGTGGATGGCTAAATGGATGAACAGGAATTTGGGAATATTGGAGAAAAGAGAGCTGGGAGGATGGACATTCACAAGCAATACCTAAATACTTCCTTTACTATCCATAGGTTAGTCCCAGTATACTGAGTACTCATTATGATAAACTCCACTATATATACTCTCTTATCATTTCTGAAGTCTTCTGAAGCCCTTGCTTCAGGAAAGAGACTGTAACACATCATTTATTTCAGTGTAAGCATATGAATTACAAGCACACATCATGCTTATTAATATGCTAAATGTGAAAAGAACATTAGGGAATATGTGATCCCTTCACCTATTGGGTGGAGCCCTGGTGGCACAGTGTTTAAGAGCTTGGCTACTAATCAAAAGGTCAGCAGTTCAAATCCCCCAGCCACTGCTTGGAAACCCTATGGGGTGGTTCTACTCTGTCCTATAGGGTCGCTATGAGTCAGAATTGACAGCAATGGATTTGGTTTGGTTTGGGTTTCACCTACTGGGAAGAAGCCCTGGTGGTACAGTGGTTAAAGCATTCAGCTGCTAACTGAAAGGTCAGAGGTTCGAACTCATCAGCCACTCCACAGGAGAAAGATGTGGCAGTCTATTTCCATAAAGATTACAGCCTTGGACACCCTATGGGGAAGTTCTACGCTGTCCTATAGGGTCACTATGAGTTGGAATCGATTCAACAGCAATGGGTGTGATTTTTCACCTACTGAGAAGTATAACTCAAATCCAGGGAACCAGGCAGTGTAGGAAACAAAATAATTAAAATTAAGGAAAAATAAAGGTGTTTGCTAGATTATGTGGCCCAGATAGTAAGCACTGAATATGGAGTTTTAGGCAGAAAGAAATTTGCAAGAATGGTACAGGGGAGGAAAGAGGACTAGAAGGAAAAGATTTCCCAGAGAAGAGCTTTGGAAGATGGGAACAGGTTGGGCAGGGGATGAGCACAGGGCATACTGGGGGAGGAGGTTGCAGGGGTGGGAGGATTGAGGATATTGACAAACTGCTTGATGAAGGACAAGAGGACAAGAGTGGAAGGATTAGTTGGCGGTGCCTCACTGGGGGTTGTTGTTGCTAGCTGCTGCTGAGTTGATTCCAACTCATGGTGACCCCAGGTGTTACGGAGTAGAACTGCTCCACAGGGTTTTCTTGTCTGTAATCTTTACTGAAGCAGATCATCAGGTCTTTCTTCCACAGTGCCGCTGGGTGGGTTCAAACCACCAACCTTTAGGTTAACAGTCGAATGCAAACCATTTGTACCACCCAGAGAGCTCAAAGTCAACCAAGAATGCATAAATCTCTAGCCTTCCGCCTGTCCTAGGAAAGAGACAAGAGGAAGGGAAAGGAAAGGCAGAGAGAGAAAGGGAGAGACAAGAAGGACAAAGGACAAACCATGGAAGAGGTGGTGAAGAAAAGACATGTAAAAGAAGAGACAGAGAGAGAGCGTACAGAGAGATAGGAGTAGGGTTTTCTCTGCATCTAGGAGCTCTAATCCCTGACTGAAAAAATAGGAGGCTGAGTCTGAGGCTGAATTTGCTGTGGCAGCAGATGAGACGCAGGCAGCTTGGGAGCCCACCACAGCTGGATAGGAGTGGGGGTTGATAATGGATGAAGGGGGCAATGGTGTCCTGCCCAGAGTGTCCACTACTCATCAAGTGGGGCACTTGGAACCCTGTCTCCTTCTCCACTGCCAGCTCTAAGTTGCTAAGGTTACCTTCTCAACCGCCTAATTAGAGAAGCTGTCACTCTTTGACAAAGATCAGGGTGGGGGGGTGGGGATGGGGGATGAAAGCAGACATTTCATACTCTTAGACAAAAAGAAAACAATAAAGCAAGTCCCAAAATCACAGAAAGTCTGCCGGCAGTCAAAGGAGACTGTGCCTTCACGGACCACCCTCTGTCACTAGCTTGGAGAGAGCTGGAAATGAGCAGCTATTCCCAATTAACAGGGAGCTGCTGACAGGCCCTAGCAAGGTTAAATGGGGTAAAAAATGGGAGAGTCAGGAAGAATGGAGATTTGTACCCATTTTGCTGCCATGGTCTGGCCAGTCTCAGTGACCTGGAAACATGGTGTCCTTCTTGGCCAGCAGGGGCAAAACTATGCAGATGCATCCTTTGCACTGCCCCAGGACCAACAATCATTTAGGAGTCACATTTGGGGATCACATTGCTGGGACCAGGTTGGAGCATGAGCTATGGCAGTGCAGCCTCACCAGGCCTGCCTTCAGACTGCAGGCCCGGATGAGAGAGCTGAAAAAAACATGGGAAGTGGGGAGGAGCAGGAAGGGAACAGAGACAGAAGTGGAAGGCGAGCTCCAGGAGGTCACAGAAACCGCAAGATCCCAGATGAACATCCTCCCTCTGATAGCAGAGGGCACGCCACTCTGAGATGCCAGTTCAATTCTTCAGCACCCTTGGGTATCGCTGGAAGCTTCCTGGGTTGTAAAAACTCACACGTGCTGCAGCACGCTCCTTTGCTTAAAAGAAGAAAAAAAAAAAAATCAGTGGCCATCAAGTTGATTCTGACTCATGAAGTCCCCATGTGTGTCAGAGTACAACTGTGCTCCATAGGGTTTTCCGTGGCTGTTTTTTGGAAACAGATTGCCAGGCCTTTCTTCCAAGGTGCCTCTGGGTGGACTCCAATCGCCAACCTTTTGGTTAGTAGCCAAGTGTGTTGATAGTTTGCATCACCAAGGGATTCCAGTGGGGTTCAGAGAACAACTGGGAGAACAGCAAGATATGAGGTTGGAGACATAAACAGAGTTCAAACAGGAGGACAACACACTTTCTAGAATTGTTTCCCTAAGGTGAAACTTCCTTCTTTCCAGAGGAAAAGCTGAGTCCTGATTCTTGTGGGCATCGGTTGGGGCATGAATACATCAGACTATACGAAGGTTTTCATCTTTTCCAGGCCAGTGAGAGATTTCTAAGCCCTGTAACTACTTCCATGAATCACTAGCTCTTTATAGAGCCTTTGACTTAGATGTTCTGTTTTGCTGTGAAGTCTAGAGCTGAAAAGGGCCCTGGAGAACCTAAAGCCAGTGGTATCTAACTGTACTACACGGAGCCCTGGGATCATCTACGTGGGTGTTTCAAGGACCATGTCAGAGGGAGGAGGAGAAACCTGTAGGGAAGGGCTTTGGGTCCCTCATCATCCCCCATCTCAGCCAGAGCTGTTTTGTTTTCCTCTGGTGTTTACAGTGAGCCTCTGCCCAAGACCCCATTTGAAGGAAGGCTTGTGATGCTAATGGAGGATTTTGAAAACCACTATGATTTTACAGATGAGAACACTGAGGTCCCTGACGAGCACATGTGTTTGTTGCTTTTGCTACCCACAAACCATTTTGGTGTGAACCCCTAGACTGGTGTTTCAGATTATACCTCCCTTCCAAGTATGTGCAGCCTTGGAGGGAAGGTCAATCCAGGTGTCCTCTTCTCCTCTCTCCTAAGTAAGGGGTAAATATGAGGCTCCCTGGGCCAATTAGACTCTCCCAAGAACTCTGAATGCTGAGGGGATAGAGGAAAGGATGGAAAAACGCTTGAAGCTCATTCATCCTGCAGGTAATGTTCTGATGAGACTCTGCACTGGTTCCTGCTCCCAAGGTCCCAGAGCGGCCTTTTCTCAGTCTGCCTCTTTAGTTCTTCAACCCTTCTATAAGCTATCCCAGATCCTTCCCAAAAAAATCCATTTTGCTTAAGTGAACAGAGTTGGCTTCTATTTCTTGCAACCCAAGGACCTTGACTGATACTGCTTAGGATGGATGGATGACTTCCTCAGGGTACACAAAGAGTTAGAAGTGTAGCCAAGATTAGAAGTCAGAGCTCTTTGACCACAGCCTCAGGTTGCCTGGGCCAGTGACTATTTGCATCTCCGTGTTAATCGGGTCCTTAATCCCCAGTGTTCTGCCTTGTCCTCCCAGCCTCTTTTCCTGTGTCTCTTAAGGACTAAGAATATAGTTGTCTACCCTCCTCTCTGTGTCCTCCAACAGAACTCACAGGCTATCCTGCCCTTGGGGTCCTTCCTCATAAATCTGACATCAGTCACATCTCATTGGCCATAAAATAATTTATTGGATATGCAGAGAAACAAGTACAGGTATTATGCCAGGAGCTGGAAGTCAGGTCAAATAAAAATAAGATAAATACTTAAATGCATCCAAACTGTGCTACTTCAATGGTGTCTGTGTGTCTGTGTGTGCATGTGTGTGTCTATGTCTCCTGCCCTAGCATGGATTAAAGGAATCTTTTGCAATTCTCCCTGCTTCAGAAAGCAGCTGTGAATATCCTGTTTCTACATCACTCTTCCCTTTGCTCACAATCTAAAGGCAATTTAATTTCCTATACGAATGAAGCAGCAAAAGGGGTTGGTGATAGAGGGGAAAGAGGGCTTTTGGTTTTTTTTTTTCTTTAAGCTTGCTCAAAATAAGATAAATACTTAAATGCATCCAAACTGTGCCACTTCAATGGTGTCTGTGTGTCTGTGTGTGCATGTGTTTGTGTATGTCTCCTGCCCTAGCATGGATTAAAGGAATCTTTTGCAATTCTCCTGCTTCAGAAAGCACCTGTGAACATCCTGTTTCTACATCACTCTTCCCTTTGCTCACAACCTAAAGGCAATTTAATTTCCTATATGAATGAAGCAGCAAAAGGGGTTGCTGATAGAGGGGAAAGAGGGCTTTTGGTTTTCTTTTTCTTTAAGCTTGCTCATTGACTACAGAGCTGTTTCCAACAGTAGCAGAAGTCACTCCCAAGACACCTGAAGGAGATGGGAACTCACAAGCCTAACTGCATTATACTGCAGTTTGACCAGGCAATCACTAACTTTACTGCAGAGAAAGAAAATGAAAATGACAGAGAAAAATTGAACTCATCCATTCCCTTACTGAAACTCAGGATTCAGGCCGCCAGCTGGAGGGCAGAGGGAACAGAGGGGAATGCTCTTGGGTCGTTAAGGAAATTACTTCCCCACGTGCTGCAGCACCCTTGAGGGAGTGGATGGGGGTATACACACAGTTCATTTTACCTAGCTTTAGTCATCCTCCACTCTTTCCAGATGGTCTACTCTGACTTGCCACTATGGGGTAAAAACCTGTTGCCATTGAGTCGATCCCGACCCATCGCGACCCTGTAGGACAGAGTATAAACGGGGTGGGGGGAGGCATATTAAACTTCAGGATCTAATAATTCTTTTTTCTTTTTTTTTTTTTCATTCTTTCATTCAGTCAATATTAACTGAGTACCATACGTGAGCCACATGCTTTGAGAGGCGCTGGGTATACGATGTTGAACAAAAGAGATATGGTCCCTATCCTCAAAGAGTTTGGAGTCTAGAGATACCAGCAAACAATATACATATAAAACAGATATCCAAGTACAATCTGGATAACTGAGCGACAAAAAAGAATAAGATGTTGTAGAGGAGGAGGGTGAAAGGAGACTCTAACTTAGATTGAATAGTCAGGGATAGCTTCTCTAGGACCTCTAGCAACAAGAGAAAAACAGCATGGAGGGAAGCACAGCCCTCAGGTGCACTGGCTCTCAACCCAAATAGTAGATAGTTGTTGTTAGCTGCCATAGAGTCAGCTGCACTCCTGGAAGCCTTATGTATAACAATGAAATACTGCCTGAGCCTGCATCATCTTTATGATCATTAGTACGCTTGAATCCATTGTTGTGGCTGTTGCGTAGTGCCTTCCAACCTAGGGAACTCAAGTTCCAACACTATATTGTGCAATATTCTGTTGTGATCCATAAGGTTTTCATTGGCTAATTTTGGAAGTAGATTGCCAGGCATTTCATCCTAGTCTGTCTTAGTCTGGAAGCTCTGCTGAAATGTGTCCACTGTAGGTGATCCTGCTGGCATTTGAAATATGGATGGCATAGCTTCCAGCATCATAGCAACATACAAGCCACCAAAGTACGACAGTGTGACAGACAGCAAACTGACAGATGGGTGATAGAGCAGTAGATTACCCGTTGCCATCGAGTCCGACTCATAGTGACCCTATAGGATGGAGCAGAACTGCCTCATAGGGTTTCCAAGGCAGTAATCTTTACAGGAGAAGTCTGTCACATCTTTCTCCCACAGAGCCGCTGGTGGGTTCCAACTGACCACCTTCGGTTAGCAGCTGAGTGCTTAACCACTGCACCACCAGGGCTCCTTAGCAGCAGAGTACCCAAAACCCACTGCCATGGAGTCGATTCCAAATCACATCGACCCTTTAGGACACAGCAGAACTGCCCCACAGGGTTTCCAAGGCTATAATCTTTACAAGGGCAGACTGCTGCATCTTTCTCCTGAGAAGCAGCTGGTGGGTTTCAACCACCCACCTTTTAGTTAGCAGCCGAATGCTTAACCAATGTGCCACCAGGGATGCAGGCCTTGGTTAGGGACCACACATTTCATTATAAGTGCAATGGAATGTCATCTTGAATTTAAGCAGAGAAAAAATATGATTTGATGCACATACTTATAAAATCATTCTGGCAACACATGGAGAATAGATTAGGAAAGGCTGGGTGGGGCGTCAGAGCAAGAAGGAATCTGGGAAACCAGGTGGAAATCTATTGAATTACAGGTCAGAGATGATAGTAACTTGGACCTGGTTAGAGACAGAAAGACATGGATGAATTCAAAAGACACGATGGGAGGAGAATCAATAAGCTTTGGCTATCAATTAAATGATGAAATCCTTGGGGAGAAATCCAAGGATTACAGAGATACTTCCAATCTGGCTCCAGAAGCAAATTTAAGTGTCCCCTGCAGATAAGCACAAAAGATCACTAGCCTATTTTATGTTGTGACCGTCATCACTGTCGTTGTCTTCTTCTGTTTATTTGTTTTGTTTTGCTTTGTTTTTTGAAACAAGAGCTCCTCTTGACTCAAGACCAATTGCCATTTCAAAGGACTACTAAAATCCTGCAAGCTAATTGAGCACATACTCCTAAGGTCAAACTCCATCTCTACCGCCTACACCAGAAGGGTCTGGGATATTGTTAGAATAGGTTAGACTGGCTCAAGTGCCTTTCACTGTGGGTTACAGCGAGGGGTTGACATCTGAGCATCTGAGGAAGGACGATCTCTTAAGAGGGTTTATCATTCTTGCAACTTTTCCTCAGAAACTTTCCAGCAGATGTTTCTAATGCCCTGAGGAAAATGGCTTCGAAAAAGCCGCTGATGAACAGTGCAAGAGCAGCAGACGAGGCTGGGAAAGAGGAGGCCACCAGAGTTATAAAAAAAAGGTTTGGGGGACTCCGGCAAGATGGCGGTCTAGGCAGAAGCACCACGCTGTCCCTCCACAACAAAGATCCGAAAAACTAATCCAAACAGAGAATCAACAATCCTGAAACCCTAGAACATCAAATGAAGATAAAGAACTCAGCCGAACACCAAACGGAGTAAGAATACTGAAAGAGAACAGAGGACGAGGAGAGATTCATGCAGAGGTCCCCTACCAGCTAACGCAGCGTGGATCCACCATCTTGGACTCCTATCAGAGACCAGCAAACGGGGGTACGAGAGAGCAGCCTCACGGAGCATCCAGAGGGAGACAAAACAGCCGGTAATTTGCGGTGTGCGCTTTCCCA
>NW_004443952.1:4042194-4071223 GCF_000243295.1 Trichechus manatus latirostris | reverse complement strand
ATGTCACTTAAATGTGTATGTAAAAAAAATTTTTGAAATGGCGTATCTTTGGCTATGTGTATTTTCAACAACAACAAAAAAAAAAAGTTGAGAATTTAGAGGGTTAAAATGTTGTGGGTTTGTTAACCAATGTCATAAAACAGCATGTGTGTTACTGTTACATGAGAAACTGTCTGTTCTGTCAGCCTTCACCTGAAGTACAATAAAATATTAAAAATAAAAAAATAAAAAATTAAAAAAAATAATAAAAAATTAAAAAAAAAAAGCTTTGGATATTTAGCTAAACAGGAGTAAAACACCCAGACCCTCTCTACCAGCTGCTCCCCAAAACCCACCTCGCACCAAAAATCAACGTCAAATTTGTACAAGGTGGACTAAGTGTTCACTGAAGCCTCTAAGCTTACTCAGGACACTTGGAATCACATTGGAAAGGAGGGGTAGCCAAAGAAGGAGCCCAGATAGGAGTGAGGAGGCCTTGACACTAGAAGGAGGCCAGGTCTGCACCCTGCAAGGCCCCATCCAACTAGGCCAAGAGGCTTACTGCTTTTCTCTTCTTTGCTTCAAATACCACACTGGAACATCTGGCTCTGACCAGAGGGAGCCAGCTCTGAGGTGCAGATGGGGCCACTTTGTTGAGCAAGAGGCTTAGGCTGGACTCCCTACTTAGGAAAAACAGACAGGAGTTACCTGTGTTCATTCTCAGAGACTCTAAGGAGAACTTGGCGTTGGCAGGGTAGGGGTTGGGGGAAGGAAGACAGAGACACAGGGAGACAGGGAGGGAGAGAGAGAGAAAGAGAGAGGAAAAAGAGGTAGGCAGACAGATGGGCAGACACAAACAGGGAGGTAGGAAGAAAGAAGAGAGATTAATGGTAAAGATTAAGAAAGGAATACACTGACAAACACAGACAGGAAAGAGACAAGATCAAAGAGAGCAGAGAAAAGCTACCAAATAAAACAGAGGGGGAAGAGAGGAAACTGAGGAAAAAAAGGGAAGAATGAGACAAGGATGAGGGGAGAGAAAAGAGGAGAGATTGCTGCATTCCATTCTCATCCCATCTCTTACAGGGGATAGTTTTCAAGAGTTCTCTCTCGAAGAAATACTCAGAAATCTTCCATAATACAACCAAGAAGGCACAAACCTGTGCATTCATGTCAGACAGCTCCATTCGCACTTGTCTCCCAGCGACTGAGAGTTCCTGAGGCTTCTCTTTGTAAGGCCCAGCTGCTGGGATGGGCCTGTTCCAGGGTGGGGAGGGAAGAGATAGGAAAGGAAAGGGATGGGATGGCTGAGAAATGGCCCAGTAGGGGCCTGGAATTCCTACCAGTAAGTGTGATTAATGGATTAATCTAAGACACCCTGGACTATAAGATATACCAGACTTTGCAAATGAAAGTTTATGAAGCAGTATTTTTATTAGAAAACCTTGGTGTGTTTTAAAAATAAACTGCTTTGAACTTCCTCCCTAAAATTGGATCTCTTTGGGGTTAGTGGTTACACAGTCTTGCTCTGAATATCAATTCGACCAACACTGATTGAACACCTATTCAATAACAGGTCCTTTACTAGGCAACAAGGGGCAAGAAAGACAAGACTTAGTCCTTCCCCTCAAGGATCTCATAGACAGTACTGTTCAACAGAACTTTCTACAATGACGGAAATGCTCTGTCTCTTTGCTGTCCAATACGGTAGTCACTAAGGAGCCCTGGTGGTACAGTGGTTAAGAGATCAGCTGCTAACCGAAAGATTGGCAGTTCAAACCCATCAGCGGCACTGAGGGAAAAAGATGCCCAAGTCGGCTTCCGTAAAGATTACAGCCTTGGAAACCCTCTGGAGCAGTTCTACTCTGTCCTAGAGGGTTGCTATGAGTTGGATTCAACTCAACAGCAATGAGTTTGGTTTGGGTTTTAGCGCAAATTAGGAAATAAATTGTTAATTTTAATTAAATCATCTTAGGTGAAGAGAAAGACAACACACAATACAGAAGAAGTCAGCACAACTGGACTAAACCAGAAGCTAAGAAGTTTCCTGAATATAACCAAACACTTCAAAGGACAGAGTAGCAGGGGCTGGGGGCTCGGGACCATGATTTCAGGAGACAATTAGGTGAACTGGCATAACAAAGTTTATTAAGAAAATGTTCTGCATCCCACTTTAGTGAGTGGTATCTGGGGTCTTAAAAGCTTGCAAGCAGCCATCTCAGATGCACCAATTGGTCCCAACTCACTTAGAGCAAAGGAGAATGAAGAATACCAAAGACACCAAGAAAACATTAGCCCAAGAGATAAAAGGGCCACATAAACCAGAGACTCCATCAGCCTGAGACCAGAACTAGATGGTGCCCAGCTACCACTAATGATCGCTGTGACAAGGAACACAGAAGAGAGTCCCTGACAGAGCAGGAGAAATATGTGGAGCAGAACTCAAATTTACGTAAATAAACCAGACTTAATGGTCTCACTGAGACTGGAAGAGGCCCCGAAGCCATGGCCCCAGATGCTCTGTTAACTCAGAACTAAAACCATTCCCGAAGCCCACTCTTCAGACAAAGTTAGACTGGATTATAAAACATAAAATAGTACTCATGAAGAGTGTGCTTCTTAGTTCAAGCAGATATATGAGACCGAATGGGCAGCTCCTGTCCAGAAGCAGGATGAGAAGGCAGCAAGGGACAGGAGCTGGTGGGAGGGACACAGGAAACCTGGCGTGGAATGGGGAAGTGTGCTGACATATTATAGGGACTGCAACTAGTGTCATATAATAATACGCATATAAATTTTTGTATGAGAAATTAACTTGAGCTGTAAACTTTCACCTGAAGCACAATAAAAAATACATAAATAAAATAATAGCCACATGTGGCTAGCAGTTACCATATTGTACTACATAGTTAGAGGATGAGGTAGGAATTGGACATAAATATTTTAATATAAGGGAGGTGGCCTAAGACAGAGAAAAAGTTTTTTTGAATAAAGTAACTCACATTTGAATTACAGGAGGAAGGAAATATGAGGATAGTGAGAGAGAAGAATAAAGGTGGGTTGGGTCTCTAGAAGGGGGTGGGGGGCTCAAATGCCAGGGAGTTTGCTACTAATTTTATAGGCAGTGGGGAGCCATAGAGGTTTCTAAGCAAAGGAGAAAACAGCTTTGGTGACATTTCTTCAGGCAGAATGTAAAGTGTCTACTGGAAGAAGAAACTGGAGCACTGTTTCAGGAGTCTAGAAGAGAAAATGTGACATGAAGGAGGGTGGGAGGGGATGAGGAAGGAGCAGCTGCTACTGGATTACAAGAGACAGGGCTATGTGGGGGTCTTATTTTTCTCAAAATTAGAGTAGCATCTGTCTTAGTTATCTAGTGCTGCTATAACAGAAATACCACAAGTTGTTGGCTTTAACAAACAGAAATTTATTCTCTCACAGTCTAGGAGGCTAGAAGTCCGAATTTAGGGCACCTCTCCAGGGGAATGCTTCTCTCTGTGGCGGTTCTGGGGATAAGTCTTTGTCATCAATCTTCCCTTGGGTCTAGGAGCTTCTCAGTGCAGGGATCCCGGGTCCAAAGGACACACTCCGTTCCCAGTACTTCTTTCTTGGTGGTATGGGGTCCCTT
This sequence comes from Trichechus manatus latirostris, assembly GCF_000243295.1. Taxonomy (NCBI): domain Eukaryota; kingdom Metazoa; phylum Chordata; class Mammalia; order Sirenia; family Trichechidae; genus Trichechus; species Trichechus manatus. The sequence goes on along the minus strand of NW_004443952.1, from coordinate 4,067,619 downwards.
CCCTCCCTACAGGATTCTCTCTTTTATAACTGCTGCTAATCCTGCCTCATTGTCATCATAGAGGTTAGGATTTACAACACATGGGATAATCACATCAGATCACAAAATGGTGGACAATCACACAATACTGGGAATCACAGCCTAGCCAAGTTGACACACATTTTTGGGGGACACAATTTAATCCATAACAACATCTAAAAGTCTAACTTTAACTGTGGAATGTAGATCTCAGAAGTAATTTCCTGAGACAATGTCCTCGCAGAGGAAGACTCATCAAGCCCAGTGAGCTTTTTCACAGCCATTTGCCAGCACATTAACTCATACTGCAAGGTCCCTTCCCCCAGGTCCATCCCATTGTGTCACCTCATAAGCCACCAGGGCAGGGTCCCTGAGAATTGGGTAGAAGAAAGGAGGCAGGAAAAGGATGAAAACGAGACGGAGAGAGGTATTTAAAAAAACATGTGCTAGTGAAGTCAAAACAAATTCCCAGCCATTTCTGCTGGAGGAAATTTTATGGGGCGAGACGTCCCAAAAATGGCTTTTGAATTATACTCTGCACCTCATAAAGCACAGGAACTCTTGGCAGCCAGCTCACACACACTGCCCACTCATCACCTGCCCAACCCTCCCCAGCAGGTGGGCATGCTGGGAAACCCAGGGCTGTGCAGGTAATACAGTAGAGGCAAAAGAACAGTGGGCAGGGTGTTCAGAGGTCTGCATTTCTAAGCAGCTTCAGTCCCTTGACTGTAATCAAGGAACTGGCTTTCTCTGGGCCTTGGTCTCCCTCTGCACAATGAGAGGGTTGGTCTGGATGCCGCCTGGGGGCCCTGAGAATTCTAAATTTGGATTATCCAGAGAATTGGCAGAGTTATAGAAAGCCCCTGTAAAACTGTGTATGTTTATGGAAGGGGGTGTGCTGTGAGGATAAAGTGGACTTGTGGGGAACCCCTACTCTAATTCCCTCACAAGGCGGGAACAATAAGATGTGGTCATAATATATTGGTGATGTGGTCAAATACATACTGAAGACCTACTGGTAAGCAAAGAGATATATGGAATGGTTTTCAGAAAATCAGAGTGACTTGGAAATTTAACTGTAGCTTTAACTTGCTGTGTATGTGGTGCCAGGTCACTTCACTATTTGAACCTCAGTGTCACTGTTTGCAAAACGGGTGAAGTGCTTGACTACTAGCCAAAAGGTTGGCAGTTCTAACCCACTCACAGGTGTCTCAGAACACAAGCCTGGTGATCTGCTTCCAAAAGGTCACAACGTTGAAAACCTTACAGAGCAGTTCTGCTCTGCACACATGGGGTCTCCATGAGTCAGAACTGACTTGATAGCAACTAACAAAGACAACTAGTTTCCTAGGGCTTCCACAGTAAAAAGAATCCCTGGTGACACACTGTGTTAAAGCACTCGGCTGCTAATCAAAAGGTGGGTGGTTTGAACTCACCAGCTGCTCTTTGGGAGAAATATGTGGCAGTCTGGTTCTGTTAAGATTACAGCCTCGGAAATCCTAGGGGGTAGTCCTACTCTGTCCTATAGGCACGCTATGAGACAGAATAGACTCAATGGCAGTAGGTCTGGTTTTTTGTTGTTGTTGTTGTTAGGTGCCATCGAGCTGGTTCTGACTCATAGGAACTCTATGTACAATAGAATGAAACACTGCCCGGTCCTGTGCCATGCTCACAATCCTTGTTATGTTTGAGCCCATTGTTGCAGCCACTGTGTCAATCCAACTCATTAAGGGTCTTCCGCTTTTCTGCTGTAAAAAAGCAGCACAAATTTGGTGGCTTATAAGAACAGAAATTATTGCCTCACAGTTCCGGAGACTAGACGTCCAAATCAACGTGTTAGCTGGGCCATGCTCCCTCTGAAGTCTCCAGGAGAAGATTCTTTCTTATCTGTCTTAGCTTCTGGTAGCCCCAGGTGTTCCTTGGCATCTTCACTTGGCTATCCTCCTCTGTCTCTGAGCCTCGTTTCCTCTTCTAAAAGGATACCGCTCGTATCCAATTGAAAGACCCTGGGTGTGCAAACGGTTAATGTGCTTGGGTGCTAACTGAAATGTTGGAGGTTCAAGTCCACCCAGAGGCACCTCGGAAGAAAGACCTGGCAATCTACTTCAGAAAAATCAGCCACTGAAAACCCTATGGAGCACAGCTCTACTGTGAAATTACATGGGACTGCCATGAGTGAGAGTCATGGCAACTGGCATACTGGATTTGGACCCACCTTATACTGGAATGAAGCCCTGGTGACGCAGTGGTTAAGAGCTACGGCAAACTGTGGCTGCTCACCAAAAGGTCAGCAGTTTGAATCTACCAGCTGCTCCTTGGACACTCTATGGGGCAGTTCTACTCTGTCTTACATTTTCACTATGAGTTGGAATCAACTCGATGGCAACAGTTGTTTTTTTTTTTTAATTATGGTATGACCTTGTTATGGACTGAACTGTGTCTCCCCAAAATATGTGTCACTTGTCTGTCAGTTTGTCGTACTGTAGGGGCTTGCGTGTTGCTGTGATGCTGGAAGCCATGCCACCGGTATTCAGATACCAGCAGGGTCACGCATGGCAGACAGGTACCAGCTGAGCTTCCAGACTAAGACAGGACAGACTAGGAAGAAGGACCCAGCAGTCTAACGTGGAAATTACCGAATCAATATCATTAATATCACATGCAAGCAAAATTTTGCGGAAGAGCATTCAAAAGTGGCTGCAGCAGTATGTTGACAGGAAACTGCTAGAAATTCAGGCCGGATTCAGACGAGGACATGGAACCAGGGATATCATTGCTGATGTCAGATAGATCCTGGCTGAAAGCAGAGAATACCAGAAAGATGTTTACCTGTGTTTTATTGACTATGCAAAGGCATTCGATCGTGAGGATCATAACAATTTATGGATAACATTGCAAAGAATGGGAATTCCAGAACTCTTAATTGTGCTCATGAGGAACCTGTACGCAGATCAAGAGGCAGTTGTTTGGACAGAAAAAGGGGATACTGCGTGGTTTAAAGTCAGGAAAGGTGTGTGTCAGGGTTGCATCCTTTCGCCATACCTATTCAATCTATATGCTGAGCAAATAATCCAAGAAGCTGGACTATATGAAGAAGAAAGGGGCATCAGGATTGCAGGAAGACTCATTAACAACCTGCGATATGCAGATGACACAACCTTGCTTGCTGAAAGTGAAGAGGACTTGAAGCACTTACTGGTGAAGATCAAAGACCACAGCCTTCAGTATGGGTTACACCTCAACATAAAGAAAACAAAAATCCTCACAACTGGACCAATAAGCAACATCATGATAAATGGAGAAAATATTGAAGTTGTCAAGGATTTCATTTTAGTTGTATCCACAATCAACACTCCTGGAAGCAGCAGTCAGGAAATCAAAAGACACATTGCGTTGGGCAAATCTGCTACAAAAGACCTCTTTAAAGTGTTAAAAAGCAAAGATGTCACCCTGAAGACTATGGTGCGCCTGACCGAAGCCATGGTATTTTCAATCGCACCATACGCATGCGAAAACTAGACACTGAATACGGAAGACGGAAGAAGAATTGATGCCTTTGAATTGTGGTGTCGGCGAAGAATATTGAATATACCATGGACTGCCAAAAGAATGAACAAATCTGTCTTGGAAGAAGTATAACCAGAATGCTCCTTAGAAGGAAGGATGACGAGACTACGTCTTACATACTTTGGACATGTTGTCAGGAGGGATCAGTCCCTGGAAAAGGACATAACGCTTGGTAAAGTACTGGGTCAGCGAAAATGAGGAAGACCCTCAACGAGATGGAATGACACAGTGGCTGCAACAATGGGCTCAAGCATAACAAGGATTGTGAGCATGGCACAGGACCTGGCAGTGTTTCGTTCTGTGCTGCATAGGGTTGCTATGAGTCTGAACCTACTTGAGGGCACCTAACAACAACAACAACAAAACGTGTGTCAACTTGGCTAGGCCATGATTCCCAGTATTGTGTGGCTGTCCAACATTTTGTGATCCCATGTGATTATCCTTTATGTTGTAAACCCTAACCTCTAGGATGTTAATGAGGCAGGATTAGAGGCAGTTATGTTAATGAGGCAGGACTCAATCTGCAGGATTAGGTTGTATCTTGAGTCAATCTCTTTGAGATATAAAAGAGAAAATTGAGCAGAGAGGAAGGGACCTCATACGACCAAGAAAGAAGCACTGGGAGTGGAGCGCATCCTTGGACCAGGGTTTCCTGTGCTGAAAAGCTCCTAGACCAGGGTAAGATCAATGACAAGGACCTTCCCCCGGAATCAACAGAGAGATAAAGCCTTTACAGGGAGCTGGCGCCATGAATTCGGACTTCTAGCCTCCTAGACTGTGAGAAAATAAATTTCTGTTTGTTAAAGCTATCCACTTGTGGTATTTCTGTTATAGCAGCATTAGATAACTAAGATAGACCTCATGTTAATTTAACTGATAACATCCTCAAAGACTATTTTCAAACAGTGTCACATTCACAGGTACAGGGAGTTAGGACTTCAACATATCTCTTTGGGCACACAATTCAGTCCATAATAGTGTGCCTACCTTAGAGGACTACTCAAAAGCAAAAGGGTATCAGCAGCAATTGCTGTGGAGTCTAGGAGGGGACACGTACTCCTGGAGTCCAGTGACTTGAATTCAAACTCTATAGTCAGCCCCTAACTCATCTCTGGGATTCAGTTTCCTCCTCTTCAAATCAGACTTTGGGGTAAGATCATATCTAAAGTCTCAATCACTAAATGTTCTATGATTTAATGCCTCTGCCAACCTGAAAACAAGCATACATAAAAGCTTTTAGCTGGTCTCCCCTTCACAGGCTGCCAGATTAACCATGCTTTACATTATGTCTGTAAAACGTCCTGCAGCTTACAGTAATGCTCATAGCTAGTAAGGTCTTAGTATTTCACCACAAGTTAAGCTGTATTTTTGCAGAGTGTCAGTGTGGCTTCCAAACCTGTTTATGCCAGTTGTATTTCTTATAATTATAAAATTTAATGAAATATTATGCAAATTAAACTTTTATGAGTGCCAAAAGAAAGCAGTTTCTATGACAACTAAGTTGATTTAACTGTAAAAACAAAGGAAGTCACTTAAATATTGCTGTAGAGTTGGGTCAGGTGTGACACTATAAAAATTTAGAAAGGAATCATAAAACCCTAGAAAAATTACTTGGCAAGCATCTTTAGGTTCTCAGTCCTCTTTAATGAAATCAACATTGGAAATCATATTTGGTGCACTATGAGTGTGGTTTATACAAGAAAGATGGCATGGAACTCCAATCAGCTGACCTAGACTCAAAAATGGGGCCTTGGGCATACATCAAACGACTGGCAAACATATATACATTTATATGTTTTAAGTTAAAATGTAATGTTTAAGGTGCATCTATTATTTTTTATGATTCCCTGCTTTAATAGACTTTTTCTATTAACTAACCAACTGCCATTCCAAATGGCTTCAGAAACTAGGGTTTCAAGGGTAAGGAACTCAAGCTAAAGCCAGGCAGCCCTCCCCTGAACATCAGTCCATCTTCCCAAACAAGTGAGAAGTTTCAGGAAGGAGAAGAGAAGAACTGCTTTATAAATCACGTCAAACACTGAGCCAGAAAGAGACACCCGCCCTTGACTCCTTTTTGATAATTGTTCCTCCCTTCGTGGGTTCAGTTTCTTCCTTTAGTTCTCTAGCCCTAAGAGTCATTATCATCTTCTCTCTTTCTCTCTCTCTAATGTACATATCTGTATGCATGTATATATGTATATGTGTGTACATATATGTGTATGTGTTTAATGTGTGTGTATACACATACATATACACACACACATATACCTACACACATAAATGCTGGATGATGAAAATGGTTAACACAATCAGCTGTTAAACAAAAAGTTGGCAGTTCAAGGCCACCCAGAGGTGCCTCAGAAGAAAGGCCCAGTGATCTACTTCTGAACAATCAGCCATTGAAAACCGCATGGAGTACAGTTCTACCCTGACACCCGTGGGGTCGCCATGAGTCAGAAGCGACACAACAGAAACTGTTTTATATATGTATGTATGTGTGCGTGTATATATATATTTACAGAAATAAAGTAAGGGACAGTAAGGAAGAAAACTCCATGAGGCCTGGAGGAAGTCTGGAGGTGGATTCTAGGCACCATGTGCGCAGCAGCTTTCTCAATCTGACTAAGTATCAACCATAAGATGGCCAGTGAGCTTTCTCCAACCACGCTACCTCCATAAAATATTACGGCAGAAACATTAACCATCTTCTTTCCGATACATGGGGCATACAGGATGGTGCTGCGGGGTAGACACAGTACAGTGCTCATAAAGCTTTTTTTTTTTTTTTTTAAGCTGTGGAATCTTTTGTTCAAATGCAATTGGAGCCTCAGTGTTGTAAACAAATAAAAGTGGAGCATCTCTATAGCGGAAGCCCAGAGCAATTCGCAGTCCCCTGATCTCTCATAAAGTCCAGTTTGAAAAACCAATGCCCTAATAGGAAGACTATTTCATTTATATCCCTGAGCTGCCCGTAAGAAACTTGCCAAGTGACCTTGGACAAATCACTTCCCTTCTGGTGCCTCAGCAAAGGTGGCTGTTGGTGCATATATTCATTCCCCGTGGTTACCAGCAAACTGCTCATCATGATCACCTCTGGGGAATGAGACTGAGTGGAGAAGAGATTTTTCACTTTTTCTCTTATGTCTGTATTATTTGAATTTGTTACAACAAGCTTGTATTTCTTTTGTTAAAATAAAAAAAAATTAAGATTAAAAATTCAATAAACATGCATACACTAGCTGCTGGAGTAACAGATATTAAAAAGACATGATATTTAACTTAGAAAGCTTACAGACTGGTAAGAGACAATTAAACGATCAAAATATTTCCATGAAAACACTGACTGTGCTGAATATACAAAGTGTTTAGGGGATGATCCTTCTTGCGGAAGTCAGGGAAGTCATCTTAGAGGCAGTGAAGGTATATTCAAGCTGGATAATAAGAGATGGGTAGCACTTATGAAGCAGGAAAGACGTTGACAAATGAATATATTTGGGAAAAATCTCACACATTAAGTGGGTGAAATTTAAATTTCAGAGGAATATCTTTGTATCCATGGTTGGGCTAGATCAATGTTTCCCAAATTGTGAGATGAATTTAGGTGTCACATGAATGGTTTGTTTTTACTTTAATGGTTATATACTTACTTTTAGAAGCTATCTTCTATTTACAGCAAGTTATTCTTGTTTACTATTTGTGATACAAAGTTTCCTCTTAAAAAATAAATATAGCTAATTCCATGTACCATGTGACCTTGTGCAATGGACTTGAACTCTCTGAATGGCCATTTCTTCATCTGTAATATGGAGATACTAAAAATACCCACATAAAGGAGTTTTATAAATCCACCAGTGCAAATGCTATTATCCCAATAGATTCTGACCTCCTTGCACATCTGTGCCCCCAGGGACACAGCACAGAGTCTGCTACAGAGGAATCTAAGCAAGGAGGGCAAGGTGTTTCAGGTGAAGTAGTTTAGTCTAGTGACTGTGAATAGAATTCATCTCCCATGCCAAGCCCAATTGATTGGTAGTGACTGATGAGAGCATTGCATTGAGAAGGAATCAGAGGCTGTGATGAAGTGATTGATTAGCAATGTCTGTCATGGATACCTAACAACAGAGTAACAGTATGAACACCACATATTTTCCCTCTCTTCCTTCCTTCCCTCCTTCCATTCTCCCTCCCTCCCTTCCTTCCTTCCTTTAATATTCAACAAATATTTCCTGAGTACCTATTCTTGGCTGTTAACCGAAAGATTGGGAGTTCAAATCCACCAGCTGCTCCTTGGAAGCCCTATAGGGCAGTTCTGCTCTGTCCTACAGGGTTGCTATGGGTCAGAACTGACTTGATGGCAATGGGTTTGGTTTGGTTTGGTTTTATTATGTACTGTGTACAGCTTTCAGCACCTGGGTTCCAGCAGTGAAAAAGACTGGAAAGTTTCTCCTCTCCCATGCAACATCCTATATTGCTCAGTCTCCACCAGCTTCCTGAAGAAGAGCTAGCTCTGACAATATTCACTTAATCTTAACTGGACTGACCAAAAACCAAAGACTGTCATTTACTTGGGGCCACACAGCTAGTGAGTGATGGAACCAGGACTAGAATCCAAGGTGTCTGCCTCCAAATCCAGCAGAGTTTTGTACTTGGCTGACTTGGAAAACCTGTTTGGTTTTCCAAGCTTTGCAGCTGCCCTTTCTCATCACTAGACTTCCAGCCTGCTGTCCCTGTTGGAGGAGGGGAGTCTTCTGTTGCCTGGCTGGGAGCAGGGAGGCAGGTGACTGGTGACAATTCCCCAGAAGCCTCTGTGGTTTGGAGAGGTGATTTAGAGAGGCCAGGAGAATAAAAAGGAAGAGAGGAAAAGAAAGGAGGGAGGGACAGTAGGAGTCCTGCTATTGGCAGACAGGTAATTGGTTACTTTGGGCAGTCAGCTTCTGCAGCCTCCCTCCCTGGGGGAGGATAGAGAGAAAGTAATTGAAGAAGGTTCCCTAACAAATTAGTGTGAGACTGGGCTCGAAAACTCAGAGTCGCACCTGGGTTCAGGGCTGAGAGTTTGATCTCCAGAGGTCCTAGTAAGGATGCAGAGAGGGAGGAATAAGAGGAGGGAGTCGGCTTTATCCAGCTGCAGCTTCCAGCTCAGGAGCTCAGGGAGGGAGCCCTTGTCTCCTTCCTGGGCTCCTGCTGAGCTAGGGGGTCAGGAGGAGCCTCACAGGTCACTTGGCTTAGCATCATCACATTAGAGATGGGAGAAAGGAAAAAAGAAGAAGAAGAAGGGACTGGCATACCGGAACCAAAAGCCAGGACTCTTAGGTCCTAGTCCTTTCCACCACATTAGCCCCCCCCCACTGCGTTCCATGAGGTCTTTACTCACAGGTCTTCCTTTGAATTGTCCTAAACTCTCTCCTTCCTTCTTACTACAAAAAAGGTAGAGGTGGAGATGCTTGCTGGTACAAGTGGTTAAGGTACAGCCCTATTTATTTTTACTTAACATACACCTATGTGCTTTTGGAGTCCCTGGGTGGTACAAATGGTTAACGCACTCAGCTGCTAACCAAAAGGTTAGAGGCTAGAGTTCACCCAGAGGTGTCTCTGAAAAAAGGTTTGGTGATCTCCTTCTGAAAAATCAGTCATTGAAAACCCTATGGAGTACAGTTCTACTCCGACACACATGCAGGCACAATGAGTCAGAAATGACTTGATGGCAACTGGTTTGGCTTTAGAAGGCAGTTGTGGCTCTGTGGTAGAATTCTTGCCTTCCATGTGGGAGACCCAGGTTCCATTCCTGGCCAATGCACCCCAAGTGGAGCCAACACCCATCTGTCAGTGCAGGCTTGCATGCTACTATAATGCTGAACAGGTTTCAGCAAAGCTTCCAGACTAAACTAAAACTAGGTAGAAAAACCTGGTGATCTACTCCCAAAAAATCAGCCAATGGAAATCCTATGGATCACAAAGGTCTGATCCTATTGTGCATGGTGTTGCTATGAGTCAGAGGCCAACTCAACAGCAATTAATGACAATAACAACAATAGGGTAGATGTTACTAAGTGCAAAACACAGCTCCAGATGCTTTACAAACTTTAAAAACTTCATAAACTTTTGAAATCTGTATAAGGATCTCCTAATAAACAATGTAACAATCCAATGAGCTGGATATATTCATACTCCTGCCCATGCTTCATTCATTTCATTCATTTTGTCAGGATTCACCTACTATGTGCTGTGCCCCGCACTATGTACAGTTCAGGGAGCAAAAAGATGAACAAAACACAGTCCCTACCTTCAAGGAGCTTTCAGATAAATGCTTACAAAGATTCTACAAACAATGGGATAGAAAGCTATAGGAGGTGGCAGGATGCAAATGTACTACTTGGGTCAGGGGAAACTTACCGACAAGGTGATATCTGAGCTGTGATTTAAAAGATTAGAAGGGACTGGCCATGCAAAGGACTACAGGAAAGGCACTGTAGGCAGGGAGGAACAGAAAGTGTAAAGTGCAAAGTCCTTCAGAAAGCAATGACCTTGGAGTACTTAAACAAGAAAAAGAGAGACAGAGAAGAAAAGAAACCTCGCGTGGCAGAGTAAGCAAGGGGAAAAGCAGTAGAAGATAAAGTTGGAGTGAAAGGCAGATTATTTAAGATTTTGTAGAGCCTGAAAAGGGATTAGAATTTTATCCTAAAAGCAATGAGAATCAATTGACAACTTTAAACATGAGAGTGGCAAAATCTAATCTGCCTTTTGGAAAAGATCACTCTGGCTACTGTATAGAGCAGAGGTTGGCAAACTTTCTGAAATGGGCCAGATAGTAAATGTTTTCAGCTTTGCAGGCCAGATCCTCTCTGCCACAACTACTCAAGTCTTCGAATGCAGCCATGGACAATATGCAAATGAATGTTTCTGTATTCCAATAAGACTTTATTTATGGAAGATGAACTCTGAATTTCATATAAATTTAATGTCATAAAATATTATTATTCTTTTGATTTTTTTTCAACTATTTAAAAATGTAAAAAAATTCTTAGTTTATTGGCTGTACAAAAACAGGCACAGGCCAGATGTGGCCTATGGGACCAATGGGGTAGAGGATGGATGGGGGGACATACAGGCACCCAGATGACCAGTTAGGTGGCTGGTCAGTAGGCTAAGTGAGAAAGGATGCTGGCTCAGACTGAGGTGAGGAGTGAATAATTTTGAAAGTCATTTTAGAAGTAAAACCAACAGGGTTTGCTGACAGAAAGGATGTGAGAGGCAAGGGAAAGGAAGTACCAAGGATGACTTCTTGTCTTGAGTAACTGGTTAAGTGATAGCTGGACTTCCTGAGATGGGGGAAATATGAGTGGAGCAGGTTTAGGGAAATTCCACATTTAGTAATGTGATCTCTGCCAGGATAGAGAGAAGTACAGGGCCGCTGTAAAATTGTTTGCCCAGTAAAATATGGATTTCAGATAAGCAACGAATAATTTTAGCATAAGTTTGTCCCAAATATTGCATGGGGCATACTTATACTAAGCAAGTATTCATCGCTTATCTGAAATTCAAGTTCGACTAGGCATTCTTTGTTTTTATTTGCTAAACCTGGCTAACCCTACCAGCAGAGCATGGGCATGCAGGGGGGAAAAAGAAATCTAACTAAGCCTGGGGCGAGGAGAAAGGTAAGGGTTCTTAGAGGAGGTAATACCTGAGCTAAGTCAAGCAGTTGGCCAGGTGAACCAGGCACAGAGGGAAAGCATTCCAAGCAAAGAGAACAGCACTCCTGTCCCCAGGATGGGAACGTGCAAGGTGCTCTCAGATATCTGCAAGTCATCCACAGGCTGGAGCCTCAAGTGAGAGAAGGAACGTTGGGAAGCAACGCTGAAGAGGTACGGAGGGGCCACTTCACTGAGGTTCTCCAGGGACATACCAAGGAGCAGGTGCACTTGTTTAAAAGTACAAATTCCCAGGCCTCTCCTGGGTGCCTCAGCAGGTCTGGGAGTGAGAACCTGGGCTCTAAGGTGATTCTGATGAGTAGCTAACTTTAGGAAAGACTGGGCTAAATACTCTGGGAGCTCTTTCACCTACAAATCCCAGGAACCTAGGAAGTTGCTGCTGGCTCTGAAAGTCTTGCACAAGAATAATCCAGGTAATCAGAGCAGAGGCAGTGTAGAGTGTAGAGCATGCAGCCTCCGATGGGGACCATTTAGAATGTGGCTCCGTCCAGTTGGAGGGAACTAGAGGTCCAGCCCTATTCCTGAACAGTCACGCTGCAGCATCTGGCACCTGGTTCTCCTTGGAGCTGCCTGTCAGCTTGGTGCAAGTAGACCAGACGTCTCCCATGCCTTTCTATGCCACCCCACCCCCTTCCCTCCTCCGCCCACAGCCACCACTGAAATGATTCCCCCAAATGCAGTGATTACTGTGACTGGAAATCTCTTTACTGCTGATTCTGCTAATGGAAATGTTCCTTCCCTTTTCAGCTGCTTGCAAAGCCACTTGTGACTTCCCTGGGTGCCTGAGAGTTAAGGCTTTGTCAGCCAGCCACCACCAGAAGGGAGAGAATTAGGTCCCGCCTGCCTCCCCCAACACCCACCTGCCTTAGACTCAGTCTAAGAGCTTCTCTGTCCCAACTGTCCTCAGATAACCCGGGAATTCCCCCCTTCCCCCAGCTCCTGGAGAACTAGCAGAGATCAATGGTCAATTTCATCCTTTTGAGCCTTGCCGGGGGGGGGGAGGGGAGGGTGGCAGGGATGAGCATAGCATGCAGGAGTGGAAAGAGGGAGAAGGAGAAGGGAATTCACACTCATTTTTTACTCCTACTTCCAACTCTTTCCAAATAAAGGATTCCAGGTGGCTAACAGGCAGGAGCACAAACTGCGTCAGATGCTGTGATAGGGGCTTTGCACACATCATCTCCCCATTGCAGTTGCATCAACTCATAGAAACTCTGTGGGACACAGAAGAACAGCCCCACTGGGTTTTCAAGGCTGTAAATCTTTACAGAAGCAAACTGCCATATCTTTCTCCCACAGTGCAGCTGGTGGGTTCAAACCACCAGCCTCTGGGTTAGCAGCCTAGCGCTTTAATAACTGTGTTAAGAGGGCTCCTTGGTTACCCTAGCAGTTTATAACATGCAACACCCTTGTCAATTTTTGACTTATAGACTGGGCTGCTGGCATGTTCTAGTGTGCCAGTAAGTAAGCTAAAAATATTCTAATCCTGAATCTTATATTGTATACAATCATCACTCCCCTCAACCTCAATCAAAAGAGAGGTCTTCACTGGGGCTGTTGTCCAAAAGAACTACAGGCAGCAAAGAAAAGTCAGTAAGAGGAGAGGGCTAGCGATGGAGAATAGAGCAAGCCCTGCCAAGCACTGCCGCCTGCCTCCTTCCCAGGCAGAGAAGCTGCAAGCTCTGCTGGAAGGAAGGGAGAAACCAGCTCTCTCTTGCTATAGTTTATCTTCTGTTGCCACTAGCTGGTCAGTATGAGAACTTGGGAAAAGTATCAGGTCTGTAAAGGAAGAATCTCCCTAATGCTGCTGTACCCCAAGGTTAAATCACACTCTCATTCCTTCCCTGGAAAAGAGCAGGATTCTTCTGCCCACCCCTAAAAGCAGCTAGAGGAAAGGCAATGAGGCTTCTTCCTTCCCAAGAACAAACTCCATCAGCCCAAGTTTGCAGGAGAGACTGGAGCCAGCCAGTTGGATACTCAGGCAAGAGAACAAATTCAATTACCCCAGGGAGATTTTTCTCCTTAGTTTTTTTTTTTTTTTTCTTTTGCAGAGGAAGGAGTAGAGCATGGTGTACTTTATGATATTCAACCAAGTTGCAAACACTGAAATGTGTTTAAACCCAGTGCATTGTATCAGAGGTCCAGTGCTGGATGGGAAGAGGGATGATGTGGGATTCAAGATGACTAGGTTGAAGTCTAAACTGTGTGGCCTTGGGTAGGTTTCACCCTTGTCTGGACCTCAGTGTTACCATACAATATGGAGGGGGCAGATTCAATGAGCTACAAAAGTCTGTTATGCTCTGAGCCCATCAAAGCAGATGACTTCATGACTTTATGACTTCACCCAAAGTTCACTGTCAGATTCCATCCTTCTCTCCTCCTAGCACAAATTCTAAGGCAGCACGGCCTAGTTTACAACAAAGGAAGGCGGTGAGAAGCCGAACTCATTGTAAATTAAAATTGTGGAATGATCTTGTGACCTGAGGGCCCAGTTCAGGAAAATGAGCAAGCTCTGGGTCACACCAAAGCTTGCAGAGCCATGCTGTCTCAGCTGACCTCACTGATCCCCATAAACAGCAGCTCTGGTTGGCTTTGACCAAAATTAAGCCTCTCTCACAGCAGAAAGGAATCCGCTCTTCCTACCCCATTACTCTCTCAACAACAGAGTGCTTTCTGAGGGCAGACAATACACTTCTCTCTACTCTGAGTGAGCATTAAGTAGGTTTCACCAGATCTGAGTTGGTAAGTGGGGTGGCGGGGAGGGAGGTAGAGTGTAGGAAGTGAGTGGGAAGGGGAAGAAGTCTCAGATCAAAGACCACTGAACAGCCAGAGCCTGGGACCCTTATTTATAATGTTCCAGAAACATGGACCAACACAGCAGGATGGGGCCTTGAAGGTTGAGTGTTATCCAAATGCCTCATTTAGCGATAAGAACCGTGGTATTCCAAATGAGGAAACAACACATTTGTTAAACCTAGCTTTGTTTTAAGACATCAAATTTTCCCTTTTGTCCATCCTGGTATCTCTCTCTCATACATACAGGAAAGAACACTGGAATTGAACTAATGAACATTCTGTGCTGTGAAATCCCTACAGAAGACAAAGCTTACAGCTATCCATGACCATGTTTCCTTCCTCCAAATAATGGGCATCAAACCTCAGAATCAAACCAGAAACCACAAAAGCCATATGGTCCAAATACCTCTCAGTGTTTGCATCCTTTCTCCAAATGCCTGCCAAATAGTTTTCTAGTCTCTGCTTAAATGCCTCCTCTGATGAGGATCTTAGCACCATCAGGGGTCAGCACATTCGGTTGTTAGACAGCTCCATGGGGACATACCCTGGAGTGGGGCTGAGCTCCCTCTCCTTAGTGTTTGCACCCTTTGAACACTCCCTAGAGCCAGACAGAAAAAAAGTATGTTCCTTATTCAGTTTTGACATTTGAAGGAACTTCTTGCAGCTTTTCATAGACTATTCTTCCTAGGCTAAACTCCCTGGCTTCAGCAACCCTTCTGACCTGGTCTCTGTCCCTTCACTCCTCCCAACAGTTTTCCTCTTTGGGTATCCATTTTTATTTGTATTTGAAGGACCCCGTGTTGAACCCAGGAGCCCTGGTGGCACAGTGGTTTAAAGTGCTTGACTGCTAACCAGATGATCAGCAGTTCAAATTTACCACCCGCTCCTTGGAAACCCTATGCAGCAGTTTTACTCTGTTCTATAGGGTCACTAAGAGTCAAAACTGACTCGATGGCAATAGGTTTTTTTGGTTTGGTGTTGAACTCGAGAAGCCCTGGTGGCACAGTGGTTTACTGCTTGCCTGCTAACTGAAAAAGGTCAGCAGTTGGAACCAACCAGCCACACCGCAGGAGAAAGATGTGGCAGTCAGCTTCTGTAAAGATTACAGCCTTGGGAACCCTATGGGGCAGTTCTACTCTGTTCTATAGGGTCACTATGAGACAGGATCAACTCGACGGCAATGAATTTGGTTTTTTGGTTTGGTGTTGAACCCACCAAGTTGGCATTTCAGACTGTGTCTTTCTCTTCCACCCAACCAATCAGCTTCCTGCAGAGAGCATCCTTTTCAGACTGACCTTCAGGTCACTGCCAGACCTACACTGGTGGGTGTATTTAAAGACACATTAACAACAAAAAAAAACTGCTGTCAATTCTGACTCATAGCAACCCTATAGGACAGAGTAAAACTGTCCCATAGGGTTTCTAAGGCTGTAAATCTTTAGCAAAGCAGACTGCCACATCTTTCTCCCATGGAGCGTCTGGTGGGTTTGAACCAATCTTTCGGTTAACAGCCAAGTGCTTAACCACTGCACCACCAGGGCTCCTTCTAGATGGCTTTTCCTTCTTCATATTTCCCTCCCACAGAGAGCACACTCCTTAACTGCCTGATTTACATGACAAAGCAATTTACTAAGAAATTTTAAGACAATGAGTGCTCACTCAATTTTATCTCTTTTTTTCCCTCTTTTGCTGAATCAAGGCTGGTGGTAAACAGTTAGGCCTGGCTACTATCAAGCACAGGGAGAAACGGATGACATTTCCCTATCTGTGAGCATGAAAGCTAAATCCACAAGCTGACTCTGGGGCTGCCTGGGGGTAGGTGAAGACTGAGTGACATGCAGGTTCACCTCAGAAACCCTGTGCTCGCAAACCCTTTGCTTCCGTTCAAATTCTTTCTTTTCAATCAGTCCTTCCCAACACCCCCATGCTACAGGCAAGGGAAATAGACAGGGAGAAGCAAAAGAAGCTAGTCAGAGTCACGGAGTGAGCCAGGGCACTGCAAGTTCATAGAATCTTTATACCAAAAGATTATTTTAGGGCTCATCTACCCACTCATATTACAGTGCAAGGAACTGAAGCTCTAGGGGATAAATGACTCGTTCAAGGTCACAGTGTACTAGAACTGAGATTTCCAGATGCTTACCAACAATAAGTTCCCAAGCTGTATTTCAGCATTCAACTTCCCTTCTCTTTGTCGGTTAAAAATCACCCTATCCTTCAAGGCCTAGCTCACTTCTGTCCTGTCCAGGAAGTCTTCCCATCCTTGTGAAGTCTATAGAGATGTCTTCTCTCCCTGGTGTTAGAGCATCATTAAATACAGTGCCCTTTGACATTCCATGAGACATGGAACTTGGAGCTGGCAGGGTCATCGGAGCTCATTTAGCTCATGCCTCAATCTCAAACTTTCATACTTCCGCTCACCAATGTAGCTAAAGTTTGTTTGGAGGAAGGTTCTTGCCTGTTGATGATTGTTGTGTCTGCCCACAGGGCCAAGTACCATGCCACACATGTATGTAACCAGTCCCTCAATGTCTATTTGACTCACAAGGCCAGTTTAGCAACTACCAAGAATGTGGGTGTCTGGAAGACTGGGATTCCAATTCAGGCTCTGCCATTTACTCACAGTGTGACCTTGGACTAGGTACTTGACCTCTCTTAGAATGCTTTCTAATCTGTACAGTGGGAATAACAGGAGTGCCCACCCTATATATTTTATAAACATTGAAAAATAAAAGGCAAGAGTAAAGCTCTTAGCATCACATTAAAAATGCAATAACTATTTGCTATTCCTTTATCACTTTCGTGGAAATTCACTGTGTCAATGTCACTGACTTACAGACTCTAAAGAGGCCCAGACACAGAAACTTGGGGGATCTTTCACCTCTGGGGGAAACTTCCATCTATATGAAGAAAGTTGCAACATGACAGGGAGAGGAAAAATATTAGAGAGAGAGACGTGAAAAAAAATCTTTTCAGTTGGCATTAACAACAGCAGAACAGATAACTCAAACAAGAAAGGCAGAAGGGAGGGAGGCAGGGCCAGGTATGAAGGTGACTTTGGTGGATAGGGATGGTAGGCACGTGCAAAACTGCCTTGCAGTCCCCCAATAGGGCTTAGAATAAAATAGGAATTCTACCTTTTAATACTTCCTTTGCTCCGTTTAATGCTAGGGAACATTTTGCCGCCACCACCACCTCTGGGCCCATATGCAGAGCGTGGCCGCAGGGTTTTGGCAGACACCATCACCCCCTAGCTGTGGCTCCACACACCCCCACCACGGGCAAAGTTGGCCTTTAATGACTCTGCATGACCAGCTCTATTACCGGACATCTCCAAATCCCTTGAAATGACAAGCTAAGCTTGAAAGACTCACCCACCCTGCTGGAGACAACTCTAGGAGAGCATGTTTAGGTCTGGGGATGGGATGGGGCTGCCTTGGAACCCTGGGAAAGACATGGCCATAAACAGTTCATCGCTGCACCCCCCACCCTCATTTCCAGCCAGCCTAGCCCTCCCAGAGCTCATTGTGCACTCCATGTTTACATGCAAACAGTCGAAGACCAACACAAATAAAAAGCCCACGTCTCTCTACACAGCTCCTGCTATACACGGCCATCTGGTGACTACCTCGCTAGCCAAATCCCCCGCGGGAGTACTTTGGGCTGCCAGTTCAGGGCTTTGGGGGTTGAAGGAAGAGGTGGGAACCCAAAGGGTTCAGTGCTGCCAAGGAGGACAGCACCCCATCACTCCTAAGCAGGCCGACCCTAGTCGCCCGACTCACCGACCGACCGAACGTCACAGAACGCGGAAGGCTCCAAGTGGAGGTCGCGAAGAGACTCTCAAGCTAATGAAAGGGTCCTGGGGAATTCAAGACTTCTAGCTCCTCATTCAGCTCCTCGCTCGAATTGCCCAGGGCTCAGGAACCTATTCCCTCCAGAAAGCCAAAGTTTAAAAAGGCATGCAGTGACAGCTTCCTGAATTCCAGGGGTGACCGAGTCCGCCACATCCTGGAGGAAGTGAAATGCTCTGGGGTACTCGCTTCCAAGTCACCCCACACCCAAGGAGCCCTTCCTCGTCATTTTAATGGCCATTTAGGGGGACTCCAACCCCAGACCTCTAAGCGTGTCCTGGAATAAAGAAACCGTGAGGGTAGAGGAAGACGGGTGGGATTGGAAGAGTTGGCGAAAGGACCCCCTCTGGGTTTCGGAAGGGAACCTTTCCCGCGGGAAGGCAGCAGGGGCAAGTCTTGAGCCCGAGGTTAGCTCTGCTCCCGAAGGAACCCCACCTCCACTCTTATCCCCTTCTTTGGAAAGCGGTAGCCCACAGGCGCACGTGGGAAGGGTCGTGGGCGTGTTGGGGTGTGTGTGTGTCTGTGTGTCTGTGTGTCTGTGTGCGCGCGCACGCGTTAGCTTGAGTGTGTGTGCGTGTATATATGCTTGAGTCTATGCTTGTGTGTGTATTTGTGTGTGCGTTTATAAGCCAGATGCGCAGCCGCGGGAAGTCCCCAGGGAGCCTGCAAGGCGCTCTCCCGCCTCGCCCTCCCAGAAAGCCCAGCACGCTCAGGTTACAGCCAGCTGGGGAGAGCCTAGGGGCCAGAAACCTGGAGGCTCAAACTCAGACTGCGAGAGGCCCCGGCACTCGCTCAGATCCCGACAGGCTGTCAGCCTGAAGGGGGGTGGAGAGTAGTAGTCACAAAAATACACTTAAAATATTAGGGCTTCCAGGACACGAGTCTAGTCGACTCTTTGGGGTTTCTCTGGCAGGCAAGGAGTCAATCTCGGAGGTTCAGGCCGGCATCCTGAAGGCGCTGACCTCCAAGGCCTGTTCCCCCGCGATGCCGGAGCCGGATCCCGTGAAGGCAGAGACCCAGAGAAGAAGAACTCTAGAGTTTTCGGGCGAGCCCACCGGCGCCTTCCCGGTGCTGTTGTTGGCCAGACTCTGGCAACCAATCTTGCCCCGCGCCCCAAAATGGGAAGGGAGAGCGAGCGAGCCGCGAGCGCAGGAAAGCTAAGGGGGAACAACATTTTTGTAAACGCTCTCCGAGATAATTAAGCTATCAATTAGCGGAGTGGGAAATCTGCCGCGCTTCCCACAGCTCCACCAAAGGGCCGACTCCTGCGGGATTCGCGCCGGGAACCAGCAGGCAGCAAGCTGCTGGCGAACTTTCTGATTAACTTTTCCGTTTGAGCCCCCCGCCCTACCCTTACCCTTTTCCTCTCCTCTTCCTGAGTTATCATTATCAGCGCAGTGAGTGAGCTAAGAGGACAAACCTGCTGGCTGCTGACACGGGTAGCAAATCGAAAGGGGATAACGAGGAAAGAGGGAAAATCTAAAAGTGGAGACTTGGGCTCACAATCCCAGTCCTCAGAAATTACTCAATCTTCCATAGCCCCATTTCACAGATGGCCAAAACTGAGGCCCAAAGACTAGAAGCGATTTGCCCAAGGTCACGCAGCCCAAGGAAAAATAAAGCTTTCGCCAACTGGTTGATTCTACCTGGAACTACTTCGCTGGGATTCTTGAAATAATCAGTCCGTTTAAGGGCAGACCAACAACTCAGAGGAGGGATCGAGGGGGCGGTAACCGCCAGGGGCGAGTGACTATGCCCGGAGAAGCAATGGGCGGTTGGACCAAGACCTTGCTCCGGAGCGGTAGACAGCTCCCAGTCCCTGGCCCGAACACATTCCAGCAATCCCGGGGTCCCGACGTGCGGGATGGATCCAGGCAGAGCTCAGAGTCGACGGAGATCGAGAGTCGTAGACTGATAGCTCTCCACTGCGGGAGAGGTGGCACGCTCCCCGGCTCCCGCCGTGCGCTCTTCGGGACCTCCTGCCCCACACTCCTCTCCAACCACCTGTGTGCCCTCCGAGCCCCTCAGCTGCCCTCTCCCAACCCCGCTCAGGGCAGCGGGGGCCGGGACCCCCAAGGGGCCCCCACCCGCCCAGCCTCACTTAGGGGCGCACGGTTCCTTGGAACCCTGCGTGTGCCGGTGCCCAGCCTTACCTAGGGTGAAGAAGGGCAGCTCCGTGTTGTCTAGATCGTCCTGCACCGCGATGCGCCCCGGCAGCTCGTTACGCACAAAGAGCAGGAGACGCGACTCGGCGGCAGTGCCGGCGGAGCCCGCGGAGCCCGGGGAGGCGGCGGCAGCGGCGGCAGCAGCTGCTCCGGCCCCAGTCCCGGCGCCGGCGCGGGCGCCACTCCAGCCGATGTCGCTCTCCTGCAGGGCGGGCAGCGTGGACACCGTGACGGTCTTGAGTCGGCATGGGCTATCCGGCTCCCGCGAGGCGGCGGCAGTGGCGCCGGCCAACAGCGGCGGCGGCAGTAGCAGGAGCAGAAACAGCAGCAGAAGCGGCGGCGGCGGCGCCGGGTGGAAGCCAAGCCTCGTCCGCCCCCGGAGCCCCGAGCTGGGGCCGGGGCTGCGCCGGGCGCCGGCGGCGGCCATGGCGGGAGGGGCTGCGGTGCTGCGGGAGGCGGCGGCGGCGGCGGCAAAGGAGGAGGGAGAGGAGGCAGCGGCGGCGGCGACGGCAGACGCCGAAGCGAACCAGGACGCTGGAGCTAAGGAGCAGAGACAGCCGCTAGCGAGCAGCCCCCAGCTCCGGGCTCCGCCTCCAGATCGGCCCTGGACCGCCCCCCCCGCACCGCCTCCCGGGCCCCGCCGCCGGTCTCCCTTCGCCGGCTTCCCCTCACAGACCCTGTACGTTCTGGAGGCTCCGCCCGGCCTCGTGCGAATCCCAGGCGCCCCCTCCGCTTTCCCAGGATCCCCCAGTGTCGCCCCGAACGTTCTTTAGTCACACCATCCTTCCCCAAATTCCTAAGACTTGAAGACCCCTCGTGTCTCCCCCTACCCCGGGGCGCTGTCACCTTGCCAGGCTTTACCCTACTCCTGGTTCAGCCCTGAGGCTGCACCTGGGGGCACGCCTTAGCCCTGCCTTGCTTGAGACCACGCCTTCTTGGTAGTAGGGGGCGCCCCTGAAGGCCAAGACTTAACTTTGTCTCCCCTCAGGCCCAAGAACGAGTCCTGTCTTTGATCACTTACCCTTTTTAGTCCCTGAAATAACTCCTGTGGCTTCAGAGCCCCCTCCCCAACCACTTGGCCACAACTCAAGCATTCATTTTCCTGCAGTCAGGACCCCACCTCTTCCCTAGATCCAGGCCTCCGTTGCACCAACTGCTAATCGACAGAGGGGTACCCAACTCAACCCTGTACCCCCGCCGTCCCCCTCTCCCCACCCCCCACCCCCGCACCACCACCATGCTCTTTAGCCCCATAGCTACAGTCCTGCAAGCCAGCCCGCTTATGCGCTCCTGTCTTGGATCCCTGCTCCCAGCTTGGATCTGCTCTACTTGGCTGCTGGGCTCTCAGTGTGAAATTCCTAAAAAGGGTGCGAGGTAGAGTCCTATTACCCTGTCTGTGCCTCCCTTCCGCGGGCCCCCACGTCCCATGTCCTCTGCCCCATTCCCAGAAGAGAGGTCTGCTCACCAATTCTTCACTCCTAGTCCTTCTTTTCCTAGATTCAAGCAGAGCTGACAACCCTGGTCCTCACACGCAAGGCAGCCTTTGGTCTTGGGCCGATTCCATCTCTGACCCACATACTTCAGAGCCTCCAGGGAATGGTCACGTCTCTGGGCATCCAGTGCTTGTCGTCCCTCTTCCCCTCTCCCCTGCTTTTCTTCATCTTTCCTCTCTGTTCTCTCTTTCATCTCTCCACTCATTTCCTTCTTCCTTATCTTGACTTTAATCTTATAAATGCTTCCTCCCTATAATTTGTGAGCCATTTCCCATCTCTCTGTCTGACTTGCCTATCTGCACCTTTTGTGCAGCCTCTGTGCATTAACTTCTCTCTTCTTAGCTCTTCCTATTGTGTCTCCTTCCCCCTTTCTATCTTTAACCCTTCACTTGAATTGCCTTTCCCCTCTACCCATGGCATTGTCGTTGCTTTTTATGTGACTTTGGATGTAGGCAAAAAACTGAAGATAAGAAAAGGGGAAAATATGTTCTTGACCTTGAACTTAATAATACTGTTTATTAAACATTCTTCAAATGCTAGACATGCACATATGTTATCTTTAATACATAACCATAATGCAGTGAGGCAGATATTATGAATCCCATTTTCCAGATGACAAAACTGAGATCAAGAGGTCAAGGAAGTGAAGGGACTTTCCAAGGTCACACAGGTAATGAGTGGCAGAGCTGAGATTTGAATTCCAAGCTCCCAAGCCTTGACAATTTCCATTAAATCACACTGTCCTTGGTGACCTTGGAAAACACTACCTGTCAAAGATGCCGTGAAAGGCATATCTGCATGAGAGCAGCTGGGTCTGTTTCTGTTCTGAGGTTTGTATGGTATGCTTCTCCTGTCTCAGTTTACTAATCTGTGAACCCAAGGGCCGGGAGGGAGAATCTGGTCTTTCAAGTCCTCTGATTCTAAACTGTCTCCTGCCTCTCTGATGCCTGCTCCAGTTCATTTACTCCTCCAAAATATGTCACCCTGCCTCCCTCAGTCTCTCCTTTGTACCCTTACAATTCGCCACTATCCTCTGCAATGGGGCTTTCTGATTCTCTATGCCCCTTTCTTCAAATATGCTGACATAGTCCATTTATAGAAGTGCACACCAGGAAAAAGGGCTCCCTTATGTAAGGCAGAGTCTGTGCAAGTCCTTCATGCACCTCTGGTACAAAGGCCTGTCGAATGAGACCAATACTTTCATTCATTCATTCACCACCAAATATCCAGCACTCCTGCCAGGCACTATATGGGGATGCAGAGATGGACAAACCCAGCTCCTGCCCTTGGAGAGCTTATAATGACATGAGGGGATATGAGATGTGCACAGAAATATCTCAGACACCAGGCAGGCAGGCAGGCAGACATGTGTTTCTTAGATAAAGTGTTTGAGACTTGTGCTTAGAGAAATCAAAGAAAGCTTCACAGAGAAGGTGGTATTGGAGTTGAGCCATAAAGGACTAGTAGCATGCGGATAGGAATTCCAGGTTATAGATGGCATTTGGCATTCTTTGCAAATTAATCATCTGAACCCCTTTTCTGCCTCAGAGAGTGCTTCACTCTCAGAGGTACAGTCCACCTCCCACCAAAGAAGCAGAGATTTCAAGATACTTTCAGAGGCTCCGCTGCAGCTAGGACTTGGGCACATAACTCACACTTCACCAGTCAGATTCACTCACCTTAGAAGCCAGGAAGAGAGCTTGAATCAGGAAGAATTCATTTGGGGACCAAAGTGGCAACAGTTGGGGCAGCTGCATTCATGTTTCATTGATAGAGGAAACAGTTCTACCCGCAGAAGCCAAAGCCCAGTATCACTGGTGTCAAAGTGTGAATTGCCCTATTTATTTATGCCTGGCAGCAGCTGCAACAATATTTCCACTAGCCCAGTTCTGTGCTGTGATTTGGAGTGATGCTCTTAACTTCATGGACTCTAAGCCTAGATCCTGTGCTCAATAATCTAATATCACCTTAATGAATTCTGCTTCAATTATCCAGAATTGGTTTCTGTTGCTTGCAACTAAGACTCCTACGTGCAAGCCCAAGTGGAGAGCCCAGAATGTGGAAACAAATAGAGGTCAGAGAGAGCAAAGCTTATAAAGGGAGATAGAGGACCTTCAGTGAGGAAGAGAGGGAGTGATTGAAAACAAGGCTGAAAAGTCAGGCAAGGAATTTGATGTTCATTTTGAGGAGTTTCAGCTGTATCTAGAAGGCAGTGTCAAATCTGGAATAACCACAGAAAAAGAACTCATTTTTCTGAACACATACTCTGTGACTTCAGAACTTTATACAGTATATCAGGAAATGATGAAAATGATTCTTGCCTTACAGTGGTTGTGAAGCTTCAGAAATAATTTTGCACAGTACTTAACACATAGTAGGTTCTCAATAAATTACAACTACTCTTTTGATGTATAATTCCTACAGCATCTGGAATAAGGATTATCATTCCCGTTTGATAGATGTGGAATCTGAGGCTCAGGTAAGTTAAGAAAATTGACTTTGATCATGTAGTTCCCACTGGTGGAACGTGAGTGCACCTGACTCCCAAATCCTTGCTCCATCTGCCACGGCACGCTGCCTCCCTGTACTGACCCTTTTCGACCCCTTCCCAATATGCTGTTGACTTCCTTTCTGATCCCTCTGTTGGGTGGCTGATGGCCACCTCCCCTCAACCCCTTATCCTCTCTCTTTCCTCTTCACTCAGTCTCTCAGTTACATTTCATTATTGATTTAATTTATTCTCTTCTAAGGTCCCCTTGTACCCTTATCTCTGATTTAACCAATCTGAAATCCCTTTTCATTCTTTCTAACTCCTTTCCAGTTGTCCCAGCAAATGCTGCTTCTTGCTTCATCTTTCATATTTGTCTGTCTAGGTAGTTTTGTAACATTTTTTTTCTTTCCTTTATTTTCCCTCTCCTCCATATTCTATTCTGTTTTACAAAATTCCTTTTCTTCACATCACCTGACTGAGGCATCCTGGTGTAGTCGGAAAAGCAGGGGCTGGTGAGGCAGACAGGTATTGCCTTAGATATCATCTTTGGTATTTACCCACTGGGGCAAATCAATTAACAGTGCTCTCATGAGACTTTTTGTTTGTCATTTGTAAAATGGGGAGAGTAGGACACACTTTTCAGGATTGTTATGGGAATTAAATGAGACTGCACATATGAAAACATCCAGCACATATTAGGTTCTCCTGTGTGTGTGTGTGTGTGTGTGTGTGTGTGTGTGTGTGTGTGTGTGTGTGTGTATGTGCGCGCGGGCGAGCCCACACTGGATATTTTCGTTTACATGGCCTCATTTAATCCCCCATAATGATCCTGAAAAGTCATATGCTATCTCAACCCCTGTGAAATATCTCCAGCTTCATGTCACAGGGTTCCCAACACCCCAGCCCACTCTGTTTGAATGACACTAGTCTCTTTTCTGTTCCTGGAATGTTTTAAGCTCTTGTTGCCACAGGATCTTCATAAGGCTTTTTCTTCTGCCTGGAGAGATTTCCTTCCAGTCTTCACCTGGAGAGATCTCTCTCCAGTCTTCACCTGGCTACCTTTTACTTTTCTATTGTTGTTGGGGAGTTGGCCCCCAAATCATGGCGACCCCTATAGGCCTTAGCTAATAATGCACTTTCCCTGAGATTACTTGCCTAATTCGTCGTCATTAGATGCAGTGGAGTCAATCTTTTATTCAAAGAGGCCCCATGTAGCAGAGTAGAACTGCCCCGTAGAGCTTTCTAGGCTGTAATCTTTTTTTTTTTTTTAGTACACATATTGTTTTATGACATTGGTTAACAACCCCACAACATGTCAACCCTCTAACTTCTCAACTT
>NW_004443952.1:4008518-4041490 GCF_000243295.1 Trichechus manatus latirostris | reverse complement strand
AATTCAGTCCCTCAGGGAGTTTGGATGTGTCTATGGGGCTTCCGTGACCTTTCCTTGTACAAGTTGTGCTAGTTTCCCCTGTATTGTGTACTGTCTCACCCTTCACCCAAGATACCACTTATCTATTGCCTAGGCTGTAATCTTCACGGAAGCAGATTGCCAGGTCCTTTTCCCTCAGAAAAGCAGCCGAGTGCTTAACCTTTGTGCCACCGGACTCCTTACTTACCTAACTATCCCACTTACCGTAGCCCCCTCTGTCTTCCCTGTTATGTCCTTTCATATCTCATGTTTTTTAATTGCATTCATTACATGTTTTGATTTTTGCTTGTCTATTAATGTATTGGCTTGATGTGTCTTCCCTACTAGACTGTAAGCTTCAAGATGTTAAAGACCATGTTTACCATAGTAACTGGCAATGAATAGACACAAAATAAGTATTTGGTCAATGAATGATCATGTATTCATTGACTGTCTACTCTGAGACAAGCACTGTGCTAGGCGATGGTGATACTTATGCAGTGAATAAAGCACAGATGGTCTTTGTGGTTTTCTACAACCACTGTATTTCCCTTTCTTTCTTCCTTCCTTCCTTCCTTCCTTCCCTTTTCCGAGCTTTCCATGATTCAAGTGATTTTTTACAAAGTCTTTCTTCTTTAAACCTCAAGATGATCTCTATAACACAAGTAAACTCCAATTCAGGAAAAGAAAGTGCTATCTCCTGCTCCATCTCTACTCTATCTAAGCTCAATCTTCCATCAATCCTCTTCCCACTCATGAATCTCCACCATTTGTTTTCTTGCACTCCAATCTTTGCCTTCTCTGTAACTCATGTTGTCCTTTTAATCCTGCCTCTCTCCCTGCAGCATGTTGGCTCCATTAATCACCCAGCAGATTCTGTTTTCTTTCCTTCCCTTCAGCCACCTTCCTCCAGACACTTTCTGTTACTGTCTCTTAGCCATAGCTCTGCCAACCTGTCAGCATCTTGACCCATGCAGAGCCCCGCTCCATCAGCTGGTTTGGGAGCAATTACAAGGTTAAAGTCAATTTTGAAGCTTTTCCTTTTATTTTTGAGGGATCCGAAGTAGATCACTGTAAATATATCTATCACTGCTCTCTCTTTCTTTGACCCAGGAAATTCTCCTGGTGATGTAAGTTCAAATTCTTTTCTCTACCATTTGTTGTTAGTTGCTGTTGAGTAGATTCTGACTCATGGTGACCCCATGTGTGCAGAGTAGCACTGTTCCATAAGGTTTTCAAGACTGTGACCTTTTGGAAGCAGATCAACAGGCTGTCTTCAGAGGTGCGTCTTGGGTGGGTTAGAACCACTTAACTGTTTGTGCCACCCAGGGACTTCTGACCACTTACTAGGTGGGTGATTTTTAGTGAGACTCTTAATCTCTCTGAGCCTTAATTTCTTAACATGTAAGTGGGAGTAATAAGAGCGTTTAATGAGCCAGCTGGTATAAACGGAAGCCTAGAGCTGTCTGGCACATAGTAGATTCTCAGAAATAGTAGCTTATTTCCACCTCCAAATGTCTATTTAGTTGGTCCTTTTGTGACCTCTCTGTCTCTCTGCTTTTATTCCTCCATTTGTCATTTCCCTTTTCAGAACATTTCCACTATGTCTCATTTACAGCAAACTTTTACCATTGTCTTTAACTTCTCTTTCATGAAAAATGAAAGAATATTTTAATCACTATTGTCTTTCTTCATTTTCCACTTGCATCTATTTCACTGATTTCTCCTTCAACCCAGTACTTCTCTGACTCTTTCCCTTAACAATTCTCAGATTTATTATTCTTTTTCTCCAGCTCATACCTTTCACTACCTCCCACTTTCCCTGTCCCCGGTTCTCTAAATCAACCTCTTCTCGTTCCATGATTTACTGCAGTCATTTTAAATCCTTCTTACACTATCCGGTCAAAATCCTCACAATACTCTTTCCTCGTTCATTCTTTTGCATCTTCTTTTTCAAGTCCACTTATCTTAAATTCATCCCCATCATTCATTTGCAGGTGCCCAATTGTCTGTACCTTTTTGCCTACTTAATCCTTTAACCTATTCATGTTTCCTTCGTCCTTTGTTAGACTCGTCATCTTTCATCATTAACACATATTAATATGTGGTGTTCCTTTGGTCCTCTTCTTCTTACAAATATTAATACTGGTATATTTTCAGAGTCCTCTTTCTGGGTCTCATTGGCTCCTCCTTTCTGGAACCTCTTCTCTCTGGAACAGTGCTTTATTTAAAAAATAAAAATAAAAAACAATCCTTGTAGTACCTGCTCTTTATTTATTCGAGCTGAACTGCTAACCTGGTGCATTAGAATGCATATTACTGATGAAAAGAGTAAGCTTTATTCTCTGCCATAATACTAGGTCATTTTCCTTTTTGCAGCACATTATTATTACTATTATATTTTGAGCTGATAAAGAAGATGTCAGCATAGAGTGACTTTTTCTGGAACATTGGCTGAGTGCCTACTGTGTACTAGGCACAGGACACATTTTTTCTTATTTAATTCACACAAGAACACAGAGAGGTTGGGTTTTTAATTCCTGGTTTGCATGTGAAGAAATTGGAACATATAGAAAATGTATTGTCTGCAAACATGCTGGGCAGTTCACATCTAATAAAATCCCTGCAACGTTTTTGGGTAGAGACAATATGGTGTAAGAGTTCAGAGTTTCCTTACTTTTATAACAGGGATGATGACAGCCACTTTGCAGGAGTGTTGTTTACCATTTGTTTTCCCTACTAAATTATATTCTCCATGCGGGCAACAATCTTGTCAGTCTTTTCCCCTGCTGCCTGGCACATAGTAGGTCATAACTGAGTATTTGTGGGATGAATGAATGAATGAATGTTAAAATCACAATCTCTAGTATGAGGCAGCCTTGGTTTTGAATTTCCACCCTGACATTTAATACCTGTGTGACCTTAAGCATAATAGGGAGGGAGCAGATGTCTTCTAACAGTCTGTGCCTTATCTTTAAACTTTGTTAATGTATGCTGTTGCGTGCACGTTGCCTTTAATTTTTATTTAACATTATTTAACAGTGTTCTGAGTCACGCAAACCAGGGTTCAAACCCCAGCTCTTCCACTTGCTAGCTTTGATGCCTTGGGCATGTTATACTTGAAACATGACTTTTTCATCTATAAAATGGGAATGATGCTCTCTCTCTCTCTGTATCTCTCTCTACTAAAAGTCATATGTTAGCTTGATGGATCATTTGGTGTGTAACTCCAAGACTGCTTGATTTAAAGTTCCCTGTACATTTTACTACATCAGGGGTCTCATTGTTTTGATATCCAATTCCAAGAACTCCTTTCACTGTTTCTCCCACCATCTTAAGGAGTTTTATGTAAACATAACTTCCAAAGCCTTGCCCAGATGTATCTCAGAAAGGCAGAGGCCACCCCCACTCCTGACCCACTTACCAAGCTATATTTGATTACTGTTGTGTGATTACTGTAGACTCAGCAAAGCTGGGGCTCTGCAGGTTCCCTATCTCCTGAAGTCTCAGCCTCACTCCATTTTATCCTAGAGAAGGTTTCAGTAAAATCTATGGGAATCCCCTCTTCCCAGATCTGAGGCACAATTTTTTTTTTTGTTTTTTTTTTTAACTGAGGCTGTGGTCTACAAGGGTAAAAGAAAAAAAAAATTAAACTCAAAGACACCCACCATTCCTTCTTTCCTTCCTTTCTTCCTCCCTGCTACCCTCCCTCCCTCTCTCCATGTCTCCCTCCTTTTTCCCTTCCTGCCTCCTCTTCTTCCTGGAATTCTTATTGAGCACCTACTGCATTCCAGGCACAGGGTTAACAATGATGAATGAGACTAAAATGGTCCCTGCACTCATGCAGTTTACAATCAAGGGACAGACAAAAACAAATCATCAGAAGTGAATATACAATTGAAAGCTTTTAAGTGTGCTATGATTAAAAAAAAAAAAAAATTATGGTTCTGTGGAATAGAATAATGATAGGGG
This sequence comes from Trichechus manatus latirostris, assembly GCF_000243295.1. Classification (NCBI taxonomy): domain Eukaryota; kingdom Metazoa; phylum Chordata; class Mammalia; order Sirenia; family Trichechidae; genus Trichechus; species Trichechus manatus. The sequence continues at coordinate 4,037,500 of NW_004443952.1, read as the reverse complement.
TATTAATGTAGATTTGAGGGTCAGGGAACACATCTCTGAAAAAGTGACAATCAAAAAGAAACAAAGAAGGAATACCAGGCAGAGTTAAGTCAAGGTTTGGGGTGGGGATGTGATTCCATGCAAGGGAACAACACACGCAAAGTCAAGGTTCCTAGACCTTGGCAAATTCTAGGAACCAACCATTTGAACTCAGTGTGGCTAGAGAGTTGAGAGGGAAGATGAGAGAAGAATGAACTGAGTCTCAGAAGGTTAGTATGGCTTAACTTAATTCAGGTTTATGTAGGCTGTGGTAAGGAGTTTGGATTTAATTCTAATTTAAGTGGAAAGCCATGGACAATTTTAAGTGAGGGGTGAAACAGTCAGATATACATTTTGAAAATGTTACTTTGACTTTTGGTGGAGAATGGATTTGAGTAGTGCAAGAGAGGACAAAAGGAGTCTAACATGGAGTCTATCTCAGTTGTCCAGGTGTAAACCCTTCCAGGATACAGATTTTTCCTTTACAGTCTCCCCACCATGCAGTTCTATAGCTTATAAACATTGACAATAGGGAGCTCACTATCTCCACTGAAAAACTGACTCTACCTTTGGTTGGCTCTGACCAATTGATTTGTATCTTCCCTGTCGAACCTACTACTGATTGATTCAAATTCTGTATTCTGGGGAGGCCAAATAGGGACTGTATCATGAAAATGCCCCAAGTATTTAAAGCCATCAAGGAATGACTGTCCCTGTCAGCTACGTCCACTATACTCTGCCTGGGTAAAGACAACAACAGCAATAATTAAGAACTTCCATTTACATTTAATGCTTCTACATACATCATTATAACATTTGACTTCTTCCTTGTGAACCAGCAAGACAGGTATTTTTGGCTTCAATTTACAAGTGACAAAAATAAAATTGACAGATGCAATGTGTCCAAGGTTGAGCAAATAACAAGTGGAAAAAAATTGGGCCCTGAACCAAGTCTTACAATTCTAGCCCAAGCCTATTTTCACTGTAGAACAACAGCATAGATGAAGGATAAGCTCATGGGTTCTGGCATCAGATTGATTGCCTAAGTTCAAATATTTTTCTGATACTTGCTGTGTGACTTTGGGAAAATTACTTAACCTCTCTGGAATTTTGGTACCTGAATCTAAGAAGAACAAGAGTACCTACCTCACGTGGTTGGATGAGGATTAAATGAGCTAACATTTTAAAAACATGAAGCACAGTACCTTGCCTATATTAAGCACTCAATAAATCTTAGCTATTTTCAACATCTTATATTTTCTTGATCAAAAGCAGTAGTGGTTTTGGTGAGTGGCGTCTGGGGTCTTAAAAGCTTGCAAGCAGCCATCTAAGATGCATCAATTGGTCCCAACCACTTGGAGTAAAGGAGAACGAAGAACACCAAAGACACAAGGAAAGTATTGGCCCAAGAGACAGAATGGGCCACATAAACTAGAGACTTCATCAGCCTGAGACCAGAAGAACTAGATGGTACCCGGCTACCACCAATGAACGTCCTGACAGGGAACACAACAGAAGGTCCCTGATGGAGGAGTAGAATGATGGGATGCAGAACTCAAATACTAGTAAGAAGACTAGACTTAACAGTCTGACTAAGACTGGAGGCACCCTGGAAAGCATGGCCCCTGGTCTCTCCATCACCCCAGAACTAAAACAATATCCGAGGCCAACTCTTCAGACAGGGATTGGACCGGACTGTGGGACATAAAGTGATACTCGTGAAGAAGGTGCCTCTTAGACAAGTAGATATAAGAGACCAAAGGGGCAGCTTCTGTCCAGAGGTTAGTGGGGAAGGCAGAGAGAGTAAGGAGCTGGTTGAATGTTCATGGGGAATCAGGGGCGGAGGGGAGGAGTGTGCTGTCGCAGAATGGGGTGAGCGGTTGGGGTCTCATAACAATGTATGTTAAAAAAAAAATTCTGTATGGGAGACTAACTTGAAATGTAAACTTCATTTAAGTACATCAGTAAAAAAAGAAAAAAAAAGCAATAGTAGTGAAATAAAAGTTACTGGAGCTTTGGCATAAGGTGGTTTGGTTTGGAATATTAACTCTGCCATGATGTGAAGGATAAGGCGTTTAATCATGACCTGACTCTTCAGCTATAAGATAGATGTAATCATACCTACTTTACAAAGTTGTGAAAAATAAATTCCATAAATAATAAGAGAAATTGTCCAGCACCGACAACTATGGATTCAAAAAATGTTAATTTCCCTTCTCTCTGCTTTGATTTAATGTTATTCAATCCAGGAAGATTTCTCTAATACCCTAGACTGGTTAGGTACCCCTCCACTGTTCACTTTTAGCACATTGCACTTATTTAGAGTAGTACACAGATCACGCTGCAGTAAACGTATCTGTTTGTCTGCCTTCACCTTTAGACGGGAGCTGCTTGATGCCAGTAGCATTTTATAAATTTAATAATCATGTATATATAGCTCTTACTATGTGCCAGGTACTGTTCTAAGCACTTTGCAAATAATGATATATTTGATCCTTAAATGATCCCTATCAAGGAGGTACTGTTATGATTCCCTTAATATCAATTAGCAAATTGAGGTAAACAAACAAAAAACATTGTTGTCAAGTCGATTCTGACTCATGGTGACCCCATTTGTTACAGAGTAGAACGGCTCCATAGGGTTTTCTCGGCTGTAATGTTTATGGAAGCAGATTACCAGGCCTTCTTTCACTGCACTGCTGGGTGGATTCAAACCCAACAACTTTTAGGTTAGTAGTCCAGCACAAATCATTTACGCCACCCAGGGACCACCAATTAGGAAACTGAGGCCAGGGAAGGTGGAATCACATATCCTACAGCTGGCATAGGAGCCCCTAGGTGGCGTAAATGGTTAAACATTTGACTACTAGCTGAAAGGTTGACAGTTTGAATCTACCCGGAGGCACCTCAGAAGACAGACCTGGCAATCTGCTTTTGAAAGGTCAGAGCCTTGAAAATCCTATGGAGCAGTTCTCCTTTGCACACATGGGGTCACCATAAGTCAGAATCAACTCAATAGCAACTAACAACAACAACAACGGCTGGCAAGAGGGGGTGCTAACTTATCCCTTCGTGTTGTTCAGATCTCAGTGCAGATGCCATCCTAGTCCAAAGGATTCACCCACTCACCATCATTTCCCTATTAACATTTTCTGCACTGCACCTGACTTACTGATTGATTGATGGATTGTTGGTCTTCCATTACTCAAATGTAAGCTTTCAGAGGTAAGTGATTTATTCTATCTTGTTCACTGCTGTGCACCCAGTGATTAAAATAGTCCCTGGCACTTAGCAGATGCTCAATAAATATTTGATGAATAAATGAAAAAAATGCATTATTTATTCATTATCAAATTTATTTTGTAATTTAAAAACAACGTCTTATGTTAAACCATACATTCTTATGCTCTTGCAAAAGTTAGTGGCATACTGCAGAAAATTGAAACAGGACCCATACCTCACACCAAACATAAAAACTAACTCAAAATGGATCAATTACCTAAACATCAAACCTAAAACCATAAAATTTCTGGAAAAAAACATAGGGAGAAAACCACGCGACCCAATCTTCTGTAAAAATAAGATAACAAGCATTACAACAAATGCGCAAATAGAAGACAAAATAGATAAATGTGCTCTCATAAAAATTATAAACTTCTGCTCATCAAAAGACATTATCAAAAGAATAAAAAGAGAACCTACAGTCTGGGAAAAATTTTTCAGAAAAGACATATCAGATAAGGGTCTAATCTACAAAATTTATAGAAAACTTCAACAACTCAACAACAAGAAGACAAACAACTCAATTGTAAAATGGGCAAAGGATATGAACAGACCTTCACCAAAGAAGACATCCAAGCAACCAACAAACATATGAAGAGATGCTCATGGTCATTAGCCATTGTTATTGTTGTTAGATGCTCTCGAGTCAGTTCCAACTCTTTGCAACCCTATGCATAACAGAAGGAAGCACTGCCCAGTCCTGCACCATGCTGACAACTGTTGCTATGCTTGAGCCAATTGTTGCAGCCACTGTGTCAGTCCATCTCATTGAGGGTCTTCCTCTTTTTCAATGACCCTCTGCTTTACCAAGCATGATGTCTTTCTCCAGGGATTGATCCCTCCTGATAGCATGTCCAAAGTATGTGAGACGTATTCTTACTATCCTCACTTCTAAGGAGCATTCTGGCTGTACTTCTTCCAAGACAGATTTGTTCGTTCTTCTGCAGTCCATGGTATATTCAGTATTCTTTGCCAACTCAACAATTCAAAGGCGTCAATTCTTCTTTGTTCTTCCTTATTCATTGTCCAGCTTTCACATTCATATGAGATGAATGAAAATATCATGGCTTGGGTCAGGTGCACCTTAGTCCTCAAGGTGACATCTCTGATTTTCAACACTTTACCTACCATGAGATACCATCTCACTCCTACTAAAATGGCACTGATTAAGAAAACAAATGTTGGCGAGGATGAGGGGAGATTGCAACAGTTATTCATTGCTGGTGGGACTGTAAAATGGTACAACCGCTATGGAAAACAGTTCGGTGCTTCCTCAAAAAACTAGAAATAGAGCTACCCTACGATAGAGCAATTCCACTCCTAAGAATATACCCTAGAGACCTAAAACTACTGACACAACCAGATGTATGCACTACTATTTTCATGCAGCTCTATTCACAATAACAAAACAATGGAAACAACGGAAGTGCCAATCAGCAGATGTATGGATAAGCAAATTGTGGTATATACACACAATGGAATGCTATGCTACCATAAAGAACAATGATGAGTCTGCAAAATACATTACAACTTGGATGGCCCTGGAGGACATAATACTAAGTGAAATAAGTCAAGCTTATAAGGACATGTATTGTATGATTCCTCTTTTATAAGAAGACAAGAACAAATATATATACCCATTGCCACTGAGTCGATTCTGACTCATAGTGATCCTATAGGACAGAGTAGAACTGCCCCATAGGGTTTCCAAGGAGCGCCTGGTGGATTTAAACTGCCGACCTTTTGGTTAGCAGCCATAGAGACCAATATTCATTGGTGGCTACCAGGGAGAAGAGGAACAGGAGGGGTAAGTATGCTTTAGAACTTAGAGACTTGTTACTGTTGGTGGGGAAGTGTGGCTCCAAGCGTGGAAGTAGTGAGCATAGCACAACCATAGTAAAGATGAGTATTTGAGCACAAATCGAAGGGTATAGACAAAATTAAAGAGAATGCTGACAAAGCGTGATAAATGTAACTAATGTTAGTGAACAATTTATCTGGAAATTTGTAAAGATAAAAATTCTTTGGGGATATACAATTGTGCAACAATAGTAATAACCACTAAAAATATATGCTTTGTTACATAGATACATAAGTATGCATAAATATGTACAGGAAGGCATATATGAATAACTGTAGGCATATATATACATGTTTATGTGTGCTGCATATATTTTTAAGAATAAAATAAAGCATATAGGGGCACAGTTATGGATAATTCCTAGACACAGCCAAACACCTCACAGGATTGGTCTACTGGGTTTGACAGCTTAGGATCAAAGTCTCGTGCGGCAACTGTCAATTGGCATAATACAGTCTATAAAGACAGTGTTCTACATCCTAGTTTGGTGAGTAGTGTCTGGGATCTTAAAAGCTTGCAAGCAGCCATCTAAAATACAACTATTGGTCTCTGCTCGTCTGGAGCTAAAGAGAAAGAAGGAAACCAAACTCAAAGATGAAACTAGTCTGCAGAAGCAATAGTCTACGCAAACAATGACATCACCTACCTTGAGACCAGAAGAACTAGATGGTGCCTGGCTACCACTACCGATTTGTTCCACCAGGGATCCAATAGATTGTCCCAGAGAGAATGGGAGAAAAATGCAGAACAAAATGCAAATTCCTAAAAAAAAGGCAAGACTTATTGGACAGGTAGAGACTAGATGAACCCCCAAGACTATCACCCTGAGGTACTCTTTAAACTTGGAGCTGAAATCACTCCCAGAGGTCACCTTTCAGACAAATGACAGATTGACCTATACAATAAATAATATTACCCATGAGTACTGTGCTCCTCAAAATAATCATCTAGATGAAACTAAATGGTTAACATTCACCCTAGACCAAAGATGAGAAGGCTAGAGGGAACAGGGAAGCTTGATTAATGGAAAAAGAATAACAGAAATGGAAATAACAGAATGCTGATACATTGTGAAGAATGTAACCAATGTCACTGAACAATGTATATATAAATTGTTAAATGAGAGCCTAATTTCCTGTGTAAACTTTCACCAAAAACATAAGAAAATATTTTTTAGAAATTAGTAGCATATTAAACTGAAGTTGGGTCGGGGTAGGGTGGGAGAGACTGCATAGATAGAGACACTCTCTTCTGCTCTGAACTGGGTCTTCCGGACTCTCAATAGCATCACTTCTCTCCCAGCAGCTGGCCAACAGCTGGTGAGCTACCTTCCCCTTGGAAGGCAGGAGGATTTCTGCTCAAGTGACAGGATGGGAAAGCAGAAGGAAGCTGTGCAGGGAAGAGATATACTGCAGTCATGGCATTAAGCCTGAGGTTTGAGATGCCCACTAAGATTCATTGGGAAAAAATAATACTTGAAAAAAGTGTAATGTCTAGTATTTATCACCTCGGTCTACTGGCAGTTCATTCTCCCTGACATCTATGGAGATTCTCAGAAACTAATATATTGTCTAACACCTACCTTGCCAATGCTCTACGCACATTTTTTTTGTTGCTGTTTAAAAAAAAAATCATTAGCTTTAATTCTCACCTGTTGTTCTCTAATTAATTTTTGTTGCTCTAGGTCCTATGTAACCCATTAGCATGATATGCAAGTTCCCAAACAACCTTTCCAATCTACTCTCTTTTTTTTTTGTTCTTCTAACCTATGGCCTCATCAAAATAAATGTCCTTACTAGTCCCTATATACACTCAATCCATATTCCCCATTACCTTTGTCTAGATTATTTTCTGCTGACTACCACCCTACATGTACATACCCCATCCATCCTCCCTGACTCAGTAGATACCTTCTCCTCCTTGAAGCCATTTCTGATTCTCATCATCTCATTTACATGTAATAGTTCTTTCTTTTACGTGTCCGTATTCTTTATTTGTACCTTATTGATAACATTTATTGTTTTCTACCACTGTTGTTATTTCCATTCAAGGCTGAGAGGCTTTAGATTATGGTTCAGCAAATGTTCACTCCCTCCCTCTTCTCATGGTGGGTTGAGACACTACCCCAGAAGCCACTGATGTTGGACTTGGCCATGTGACTTGTGTTGGCCAATGAGATATTGGCAGTCATGATATGAGCAAAAGTTTGTGTAGTGGGGCTAATCTCTTTGTACTTCTGCCATTGCCATGAGAGGAACGTTTCTTTCCTAGCCTGCTGGTCCAAGTTACGTGAGAGACAGAAGAGCAGACCTGGACCTAACCTGCAATTTGATAGAAGCCCAGCCAAGCCCAGCCTAAATCACAAGACCCCTCCAACTAACCTGCAAATGTTTGAATGAGAATAAATTAAGGTCATTTTCAGCCACTGAGTTTTAGTGTGGTTTTATTACACAGCATTATTGTGGTGATAACTGACGGATACAAAGTTTTAACTCTTTCCCTATGTTCTGAGCTTCTTGAAGCTAGAGACAGTATGATGAATCTGTTTTTATTCGTGCAGAGTTCTGAGGCAAAATTCTAATGCATATTTGTTGAATGAATGAATAGATGGATGAATAAATGAATGATTAAAGAGCTCTAAAGAATAAGATTCAAGATCTAGGGAGACACTCTGACTTTATGTATCCATTAGTTCAATAGGAATGTGTTGAATACTTACTTTATGTCAGACAATGTGCTAGAGGAAGGGTATTCAGTGGTGAACAAACCAGACATGGCTCTGGATACTCCTTGGTGGCTTGAGAAAGCTTGAGAATCAGGGACTCAGAATGCAGTCAACGTGCAAACTCTGATTATCCTTGAATCACATGCAAGGGCACCAAAATAATCACAAAAGTAGTAACAGATACAAAAGAGCAGAAATATCCCTCTCTTATGGCTGATTCCCATAACCTCAGGTTAAGAGCAAATCCCAGAGAGATGGGAGGTATTTGCATCCATTTGAAGAAAATGAATTAGTAGGAGCTGACCCAAGGGATAAAATCAAAATATATGGGGATAGCTATTGGTGGGTCATTTTCTGATAGCTGAAATGACACCTCTTTCTCTTTCTACTAGTTTGGACAGGCTGTTAGCATGCTGAACCTAAATGCCATTAACATTTGTACATCAGAAACCTGGAGCCCTGACGTCCAGATTCTATAGTCTGACCTCAATACCCACCAAGGACTCTGCCTGGACCTTAATAAAAATCAGTATGAGTCCCTTTTCTGAAAAGTTTCTCCTGATTACTAAACATCTTTGTCACATTCTCCTGCCTACCCTACCTACTAACTCCAAAGCTAGCTTGTGGCTGATGAGCTCCATTTCACAGCTGAAGGAGCTCCAGGAATGAAGAGCATAGCTCTTGAAATTCCTAAATCTTGGAAGTCATCATCAGAGCCAAGACTTAATTTTAAGCCCAGCTTTCCTGATCTTGGCCTTGCTCTGGACACCAGCCACTGGGGAACAAAGTTCATCCATCAGTGTGCTTTAATATTACCTAAGGATTTTTGTTTGGTTCCTTGTTTTGAAAGAGCAGGTGGCTAGGACAGATGGGCTATTAGATAGAAAAGGCAAATTTTACAGGGCTCAAAGGATGATGCTCCAAAAAAGATGCATTGCTATTTGCAAAACTACCACCCTTCAGCTCCAAAGAATAAGCTGGGCTTTTGTACCACCTTCAACAAATACCACTTTGATATGCTAACAGATGCTAATGAAGACAGCAGCCAAAGGAAAATCAGCTTTTAGGTCAGGGAGATGGATGTGTACAGATATCTATTGTCTAATCACTGGATAATTTCAATGTGATAATGTATGTACAGCATTTAGTACGGTATCTGGCATATGGCAGCAACAACAAAAATAATAAAAGTAACATTTATTGAGCACTTACAATATGCTAGGCAGTTGTTCAAACCTCATCTCATTTAGCCCTTTCAACAACTCCCTAAGAGCTAGAAACTATAAATATCCCCATTTTACATATGAGGAAACAAACACTCAGAAAGGTGAAATTTCTTGTCAAAGCATCACACAGCTAGCAAGTAATGGGGCCAGGATTTGATTCCAGGCTGTCTTACTCTACCACTCCTGGTTACAATCACTACTCCATATTCCCTCTCATAGTCAAGATTAGATACACAATAAATAATACACTAATGTCATCATCATCATTCTCATTATCATAATCACAATTATTAGGTGCCAAAAGAAGAAATGTCACTGCATGAGGGTAGTTTTCTGGAACGTTCCTACTAAAAGAAACACTGTTAATTCCAATGTAGGATGGAAATTTAAGTGTGGCATTTAGGACTAAATTGTAGGAAATAGGGAAAGGTCTTTAGAGTCCAAAAGAATTGGGTTTAAGTTTTGATTTACCATACAATAGCCAAGCAAGGTACTCTCTGAGTCATATGAAAAATTGGAATTCAGTGAACTATATTATGGCCCAATTTTTCACCTCTCCGTTTGCCATGTGATTTGCAGTTTTACTAAAGAGGCAGAGTCTATTTCCCTATCCCTTGAATCAGGGTGAAGAAGCCCTGGTGGTGTAATGGTTAAGTGCTCGACTACTAACCCAAAGGTCAGCAATTCAAACCCATCAACCAACCGCTCCATAGGAGAAAGATGTGACAGTCTGCTTCATAAAGATTACAGCCTTGGAAACCCTATAGGGTAGTTCTACTCTGTCCTGTAGGGTCATTAGGAGTTGGAATCGACTCGACAGCAACTGGTGAATCAGAACTTGGCTTTGTGACTTGTTTTGAATGATAGAATGATGGTGTACAAAGTTTGAGCCCTGTGTGTTTCTGCTTGCTGTTGTATACTTCTGCGGTCAACAGGAGAGACATGGGCCTAGGTCAGCCTGTCGGTCCCAGAAGGTAGATGAGAAACATGGAGCAGTGATTTCCCAGCTACGGTGGCCCAGCCAAGCCCAGACGAGAGCTGAGTCCCAGTAAACCAGTAGACACATTGATGAGCCTAGCCCTGACTGGCCATCCTCCAATCAACCCACAGACATGTAAGCTGTAATAATAAATAATTTTTATTTTAAGCTACTGAATTTTGGGGTAGTTCATTACAAAAATAACAGGTAACTGGTATGGGAATAATCATACATACCATGCCCAATGACTGACACCTAGCAGCTGTTTAATATACAGTAATTCCCTTTCGTACCTCCTTAACCAGAGAAGTCCCAGTTCATCCCAGTGGAAGTTACAAAATGATGTAAAGCTCGTCTGTCAACACAGGTGGAGGAAACCAGCCAAGGGAGGCCATTTATCAATGCTTCCACTTTGGCCTCTTGCTGAGGTGAGAACGCAAAGCAATGGACACAGCGTGGACCTCCTGCACTGGGAGCACGCAGCTCCGCCGTCTGCACACGGGTGGCCTGACAGCCTCAGAACAAGCTTTCCTCAAGTAATTATTTCCATTATCACGATTGGTTATTTCTGTGTCAAAGTCAGTTCCCCTCTTCACTCCTGATTTTCCATTTCTGTAAAAATGACAGTGTCTGATTTAGCTCATGGAAGCGGACAGGGAGTTTGGGGAGGGACAGAGGCATGGAGGAGAAAGGCAAAGGAGAAAAGGAAAAAAATTACTCACCCCAGTGGGCTTTACAGATATAAAGTGCTAATGAAATTCGAAACACCAACAACAATTATGCTTCCAAGGCCAAAGCCTCACGTTTCTCACCATGAATATTCATTCACATGTTATCTTTTTAAGGAATAAAAATTGAGTGAAATAGGAATCATGTGTGTACTTTTTTATTTTTCTCCTTTCTTTTATTCTATTTTTACCTGGACCAAAGCAGGCCCCTGTCTTGATATTATCTGTATTCTAATATTCTCTGTGGCTGTGATTTGTGTCTTACTGGGTGTCCACATACAGCATACAGACGTCTTAAGTGGAAGATGCTTCAAATATCAATAAAATGTAAGTTAAATAGACCTGGGGAAGGAAAGACTGAAACAACTGTCTTTGTAGCTGCTAAATGATCACAGGTGGAGGATCACTTTGACTTAGAGCTTGTCAGCCAGAAATCTGGACAAGGGAACCCAATGCATCTTTTATTAACTAGCATGGAAGATTAGGAGGTTACTGCCAAGCTATCAACAGAGGGCACAATTTGCTGTCTGAAGTGGTCTTCAATTGGCACCCAAGCCCATAAGTACATCTGTGCAGTGGCAGTCATTTCAACACTCTGTAAATATATATACAGTATGGTCAACTGCCTCTGCAGGCACTCACTGGGGTGGCAAGGTTCCCACTGTCACCAAGAAGGAAAAACATGGCTCATATCACCCAGCTATGATGTAATCAGTGGCCTGTATTTCAGGCCTGAGAGTCAGAGTGTTAACACTGATAATAGCACTCCTGAGAGGGTAGGGGCAGGGGAAATTGGGGCAAGGTAAGTAGAGTGAGACAGGAATCACATTGTTCAGCAAATCCTATGGGAATAAATAGGCCCAGGAGCTGTGAGCCAGAGGGCTTCTTTTCCCAGGTCTCTGAAAAGCAGCCAGATTTTCCAAGTCAGCAATTAGGCAGAGAGCTCCAGAGACAGGAGAAGGGCCTCAGGGAATTGCTGAGAACTGGTGTGCCCTGGGAGAACTAGGCACTCAGGTCACCAGGCTGAGGGGGTGAAGGTGGGAGATAAAGCTTAATAATATGGTAAATGCTGACACATTAAGATTTCCTAAGACATAGGAATTGTGGTCATGCCACTACAACTTTGCTCATAATCCTTCAAGGGCTTTTTGCCACCTTTTTATAACGATCTAAAGTCCTTAACCTGGCATTTGTGGCTCTGCTTGCTGTGGTTTCAGCTTACCTTTCCAGTTTTTTGGAGACAACAATCACAGATAGCATTAAAAGAAAAAGAAAAAAATTGCCATTGAGTTGATTACAATTTCAATTCTGTGTGTCAGAGAAGACCTATGCTCTATAGAATTTTAAATAACTGATTTTTTGGAAGTAGATTGTCAGAACTTTCTTCCAAGGAGACTTTGTGGACTTGAACCCCCAACCTTTTCAGTTAGCAGCTAATCACGTTAACCATTTGCACAACTAGGAACTCCAGCTAGACCAAAACCCAAAGCCCAAGCCCACTGCTGTCGAGTTTATTCTGACTCATAGCAACCCTATACGAAAGAGTAAAACTGCCCCATAGGGTTTCCAAGGCTGTAAATCTTTATGGAAGTAGACTGCCACATCTTTCTCCCATGGAGTGGCTGGTGGTTTTGAACTGCTGACCTCTTGGTTAGCAGCGGAGTGCTTAACAACTGCATCACCAGGGCTCCTAGCTAGCATTTAGAGAATGCTTATTTGGGATAGGCACTATTCTGAGCCCTTTAGACACATGAACGCATTTAATTATAACAACAACCCTAGAAGGTAGGAATTACTATCCTAATTTTACAGATGGGGGAAATGGGACTCATGGAAGTTATGTGACTCAGCCAAGTTCACATAGTAAACAGTAGAGCTCAAATTCAAACCCAAGTAGTCTAACTCCAGAGCCCATGCTCATAAATATTACATGATGCACTTTCTTCATGAACTTTATATGACAGAATCTCTGGCCTTCTCCCAAACATGCCCCATATTTTCTGTTCCTGGGGTGTTCAACCTTATCCCATTCTCTGCAGATCCAAACTCTTGTCAAAATTCAAGGCCAAATGCAAAGGAAGTCTCTTCCATGAAATCATTCATGGTCCCCTCCCACATAAGTGGTATCTCCCAATTCAGATCTCACTGAGTACTACATCTTTTCTTCTCTCATAGTGATTACCATTCGGAGACTGAAAAGATTGGTATGGCTGGAGCGGAGTGTGTCAAGTAATCATCACATATGAATGCATCAAAGCCCTTCTACAGGCTGTGAGCTCCATACAGGCCTGGGACACCTACATCAGCATGCCTCACAATCCCTAGAAGCTGGTATTGAGTTTGATTGCAAGTAACAGAAAGCCAAAACCAGTAAATTAAATAAGATAGAAACCTATCTTATTTAATGTTAGCAGCTCCATGGCCATCCTATGTTAGCTCCATGCTAACGTATGTTAGCAGCTCCATGGCCATCAAGGACCCAGATTGCTGCCATATATCTATTCCTTAATTCCTAGGCTGTGGCTCTGGTCTTCATGGTCCAAAATGGCTACTTGAGTTCCAGCCATCACATGTATGATCTACATAGTAGGATGGAGTAAGATAAACCTTCCTATAAGTACAGCACAATGTTTGTGCTTATATCTCATGGACCAGACTTAGTTAATGTGCACTCCTAACTGGAAAGGAGCTAGCAATGTCTTTTTAGTATTTTAGTTGGGGGGATGGCCTTCCAGATAAAAGCAAAAACCAAAGAAAACCTGTTACTGTCAAGTCAATTCAGGCTTACAGTGACCCTGTAAGACAGAGTAGAACTGCCCCATAGGGTTTCCAAGGAGTGGCTGGTGGATTCGAACTGCCTACCTTTTGGTTAGCAGCCATAGCTCTTAACCAGTGTGCCACCAGGGCTCCAGATAAAAGCAAGAATTATGTTTTTAAGGAAGAAGGGGTAAGTAGGTGTTGGAAGCAATTCATGATCTTGCCATAGTAGCTCTTCAGTAAGTATTCTATTCAACAACTATTTCTTGAAACTAATCCCTGTATGAAACACTAAGCATACAGATTTCAAAGGAAAGCCAAGGTGCCTGCTCTCTTGGAGCTTATAGTTTAGTCGGGAATATGAATAAAACATTACTTAGAAAGAAAACATTGCATAGATGTGAGCTATGATAGGGTGAGTACAGGGTTCTTTAGGATCCCCGAGTGGATGAATCATTGACTGACTGACTTACTGACTGATGGAATGGATGAATGATTTGAATACAAAGATAAAATAAGCCCTTCTCGTGTTCCATCTTAGTTGGCATAGGTGATCAAGGGAAGATATATAGGTGCTGAGGGAACCTAGGTTTGGAGGAAAGAATATAGTCAGATCTAATATATGCCAAATCTGGCTGGTCCACTTGCTGTATTTGAGCAAATTGGTTAACATCTCTAAGGCTTAGTTTCTTCTACGTATAAAATGAAATTATATTGCCTCTTTCATAGAGTCAGTGGGAGAGCTGATATACAGTATACAACAGGAGCTCAACAAATGTAAGCTCTTCTCTGTAAGCCAAAGAAATCCAGCTATGACTACGTCACATGTTCCCTTCCCTTCTTGCCATGACATAAGTCAGTTTTGGATGAAGCTGAGAATGAATTTGATTTTTTTCCCATAAGTTGACATAAAGGGGTCTGTCCCTTAATTACTAGTCATTGCCCTTCACACACAAAAAACTGTAACCCACTCAGCCCATCAAAGCATGCCCTTTGAAATGCTGAACTAAACAGTGAACAGAAAGTATCTGCCAAAAGGCTTCTTTTCTTCCAGAGATAAAAGCAACTTGAAATGCATGTAAGTCTTGCGCCCTTGTTGATTAATCAGGATTTGCATTAAAAGCTTAAACTTCTTTGATGCACAAAGCTCAGAGAGCCAAAACCTTTTTTTCTGTTCTGTAGAGGGGAGATGGGTGGACAGGGCAGCCAAAAGAAGTGTGTTTGGGGAGGAGAGTGGATGTCTAGATGGTTTGTTGCCTACTAGGACAGATGTAACAGGCGGGGAGGGGGCAGCCTCCGAAGTTAGAGGACCACCATGTTGGTGCTGGTTTCACCCATTTATTAAAGAGAAACACAGGACTCTGAACTACCCGTGCTTCTAAGATACCTAGCACTCATTCATTCAATGTGAGTTTATAGTAGGGACTGCTAATCATTCACACAATGCATAATTACTGGCTTTTGGCTACATGCCAGGTTGGGGTCACAGTAGAGAATAAGACACACTCCTTAACTTCTCAAGAGTCTGGCATAGTGGTTCTCAAATGGAGGTGATTCTGTTCCCCAGGGGACAGTTGGCTATGTCTGGAAACATTTTTGGTTGTCATAACTGGAGGGAGTGATGCTGGCATCTACTGGGTGAAGATTAGAGATGTTGCTAAACATCCTACAATGCACAGGACAGCCCCCCCGCCCCCCCGCAATAAACAATTATCCAGTCCAAAATGTCAATAGTGCTAAGGCTGAGACATCCTCAGCAGGAGAGACAAACATTTCAACAAGGAATTTCAATAAAGCATAGTAAGGGCCATGTTTTAGCTGAAGCAAACAAGTCAGTGTCAGGGAAACCTCCTTGCGGAAGTGGTGTATAAGCTGAAGTGTGAAAGATGAGTCAGAGTGAAGGGGCTGGGCAGGGTGGGACAAGGAAGCAGAGGGAACAGCATGTGTAAACACTCGAAGGTGGGAGAGAGCAACAAGTGCTTGAGAGACTGAAAGGTTAGTATAGCTGGAGGGGAGAGCGAGAAGGGGGAAAACGGTGAGAAATAAGGCTGGTAGGTGAAGAGGGGTCAGGGCAGGAAAAGGCTTGTGAGTTGTGCTCAGAAATAGGATCTTCTCCTAAGATTAATGTATAGTCACTGAAGGATTTTAAAACAAGTAGTGGCATGATAGAAATATCTTTTACAGAAATACATTGCTAAGTACTGTCCTAGGAAAAATATCAAAATCCCAATTTTCTGACATCAGCTGTAAGGATTTATTAAATTTCCACTTTCCCCTTCTCTGACACTTCTTCTCTGACGCCATCTGCACGTACAGCACTTCTTTCTCTGACCCTAACAACTTGGAAGTATGACAGACCTCACAAGATAAAGGGCACAGTTCTCCAGACTACTAAGTATGCCCAAGACCCCAGATGCCAGCTGCAAGCTTGGGAGTCCACACAACACCATCACTTCTAATTTGCTGACTACAAATTCAGGGGCTCCATCTAACCCCTCTGGATGCCAGGTATAAGCTCAGAAATCCCTAGCCCCCTCATTTCTGATATGCTAGCTCCCACTACTTCCTTAGGTTCAATAATTCTCTAGAAAAAATTACAGTACTCATGGAAAGTGATATACTTACGACTGCAGTTTCATCATAGGAAAAAGGATACAAATGAAGAGACACAGGGGGTGAGGTCTGGGAAGGTTCCCAGTGTGAAGTCTCCATGCCTCAGAAAAGGACACACTATCCTCCCAATTGCATTGTTTTTCACCAACCAGGAAGCCCATGGAGCTTCCATTTCCAGAACTTTTATTAGGGCCTCATTATGTAGAATGACTGATTGAATCAGTCTACCTCCCCTGAGGTCAACTGATATTATAAGGTGGTCTTTCTGGCCTGGCAAGCCTCTATGCAAGTTACCTCATTATCATGAACTCTTATGTGTGATCTAGAGGCTTACAGACAACAAAAACATTTTATCTCTAAGGAAAGTCCAAGGCTTTAGAGTTTATCTCTCAGGAACCAAGGACAAAGACCAAATTCTCTGAGTAAAAGTGTAAACCTCAGGGGTGGAATACCAAGATCATTTGAATTTGGAAGTCTGATGGGAAAATAAAATAGGTCCTGAAATCAGGTAGCTGCTGAAATATAAATCACGTGTAAGAGAAGCATTGAGATAGGTTTATTTCCATTTACAAGGCCGAGGGAAAACCAGTCCTATTGGGACCAAAAGGAAGAAGGGATTCCAGTGTTGGACCAAACCAGGGAGGTGATTAATTAGCTGTGGGGTAGGGAGCTGGAGCTGAAGTCATAGCTTAAAGGGTGGAGCCCAATGTCAAGTGTTAAAGTGCCAAGTATAAGATGAAGTGGAAATGAAGAAATAAGTAAAGAACTTAACTCTTGCCTACCACTCACCTTTGTCCAGCTCTCATGCTCCCCAAGGCCAACTGTCTTTCCGTTCTTAAATGTAGCAGATTCTCTCGTTTCCCAGATACGCTACTTCTGTCTTCTATCCCTCCCCAGCCCTACTTTTACCTGATTTACACCTTCTCAGCCTGCAGATCTTAGACTACACATCACCTTTTCTGGAAAATTTTCCATGAATTTCCTAAGCTTGAAGATTGGAATTGTTTAGTTATCCATGATCCCCATCAGATTCGGATCCCCATGAAGTCAAGGCACATTTGTGTTGCCCCTGTCTGGCCCACATTACTTAGCACAATTCTAGCAAACACAGGTGCCTGATAACTACTTATTGACTTGAAGTTGGAAGCCAGAAGAATACAAACAGGGTGGAATCTAATTTGAGGAATAGTTCAGGGTCAGGGTCAGAGTTTTAGAACTGAGGTTTCAGAGTCAGAGAGGGTGGGAATCCCATTTATTTGATGCCAGCTGAATGCTGTGTGGGTTAACATGGGTGCTTAAAGTTCAGGGCTGCACCAGTAAAGTGAAACAAGTGCACAGATCTGTAAGACATTAATTCCTTCAGGAGGAGAGCAGAGCCAAGGAAATCGGTGTGGAGAAGGTGGCATTTCAGCTCGGCCTTGATGAACAGACAGGTTCTGGTGCTGCTATTGTACGTGTATGTTTCCTCTGCCTTGGCATATGTTGATCTGCCAGACAGTTCTCTACACACCACTGTCTCCATCAGAGCATAGGTGCAGCTTAATGTGCAAAGTGTCACCTCGGTTACATCCCACAGAGGACACCTATTATGTGCTGTTGCAGACTGGGATTTCCAGGCGCATACGTTCAAAGCACAAAACACCTACAGCATATTCAACACAGTGTATGTTATGTATTCATGATCATGGATTGTGTTTGTGTGCGCAGATACATAAAAACTTGCATTTTGTTCAGGGTTTTAACTTTTCAAAGAACTTCTACAACTAAGACCTCATTTCTTCTGCATAGCAATAATGTGATGTAGGTGAGAAAGACATTATTATGCTCACATTACAGATGAGGAAGCAAGGGCACAGAGAAGTTAAGTGACTTGCCCCAAGTTGCACAGGTAGAGTTATGCAACCAGGGAGGGGACCCGGGCCCCTTAGTTACCAATTAATCAATCCATTCTAGTCCAGTGTACAGTGTAGGCATATTCTCCACTAGATGGTGAGAAAATATGTCTTAATGTGTTCAAGGTAGCATCTGCTATTAGCCTACTGTGGAATGTTTACTGGAGTCTTAAATGTAAATGATGTTAATAGTAGGAGAAACTCTGGGTGTGTGTGTTCCCTTGATATGTGATCTTTAATTCCGGGCTTCTATCTTCCCTGATTGCAATGAAGAGGTCGTCAGTCTTGCAAAATTCTATTGTGCTATCTGTGGCATCGTTTCTATCACCAAGGCCATATTTTCCAGCTACTGATCCTTCTTTGTTTCCAACTTTTGCATTCCAATCACCAGTAAGTATCAATGCATCCTGATTGCATGTTCCATCAATTTCAGACTGCAAAAGCTGGTAAAAATCTTCAATTTCTTCATCTTTGGCCTTAGTGGTTGGTGTATAGATTGGAATAATAGTAGTATTAACTCGTCTTCCTTATAGGCGTATGGATATTATCTTATCACTGACAGCGTTGTACTTCAGGATAGAGCTTGAAATGTTCTTTTTGACGATGAATGCAATGCCATTCCTCTTCAAGTTGTCATTCCAGGCATAGTAGACCATATGATTGTCTGATTCAAAGTGGCCAATACCAGTCCATTTCAGTTCACTAATGCCTAGGATATCGATGTTTATGTGTTCCATTTCATTTTTGACGATTTCCAATTTTCCTAGATTCATACTTCATACATTGTACTCATGAGGAACCTGTACATAGATCTAGAAGCAGTTGTTCGGCTAGAACAAGGGGACACTGTGGGGTTTAAACTCAGGAAATGTGTGCATCAGGGTTGTGTCCTTTCATCATACCTATTCAATCTGTATGCTAAGCAAATAATCTGAAAAGCTGGACTATATGAAGAAGAACGAGGCATCAGGATTGGAGGAAGACTCATTAACAGCCTGCGTTATGCAGATGACACAGCCTTGCTTGCTGAGAGGGAAGAGTACTTGAAGCACTTACTGATGAAGATCAAAGACCACAGCCTTCAATATGGATTACACCTCAACATAAAGAAAACAAAAATCCTTACAACTGGACCAATAAGCAACATTATGATAAACGGAGAAAAGATTGAAGTTGTCAAGCATTTCATTTTACTTGGATCCACAATCAACTTCCATGGAAGTAGCAGTCAGGAAATCAAAAGATGCATTGCAATGGACAAATCTGCAGAAAAGACCTCTTTAAAGTTTTGAAAAGCAAAAATGTCACCTTGAAGACTAAGGTGCACCTAACCCAAGCCACGGTATTTTCAATCGCATCATATGCATGCGAAAGCTGGACAATGAATAAGGAAGACCGAAGAAGAGATGACACCTTTGAATTATGGTGTTGGCAAAGACTACTGAATATACCATGGACTGGCAAAAAAACGAACAAATCTGTCTTGGAAGAAGTGCAACCAGAATGCTTCTTAGATGCAAGGACGGCGAGACTACATCTTACATACTTTGGACATGTTGTCAGGAAGGATCGGTCCCTGGAGAAGACCATCATGTTTGGTAAAGTAGATGGTCAACAAAAATAGGAAGGCCCTGAATGAGATGGATTGACACAGTGGCTGCAACAATGGGCTCAAGCATAACCATGATTGTGAGCATGGCCAGGACTGGGCAGTGTTTTGTTCTGTAGTATGTAGGGTCACTGTAAGTCAGGATCAACTTGATGGCAGCTAACCACCACAACAACATCTTCCCTGACTGGCAAAGGAGGGAATTCGTGTGTTTAATCATAGAATTGAAACTGTTTCTTCCCTGAATTAGAACATTAAGTCAAAGAGTGAGGAGGTAATTGCTAACGTCAAACCGCCCATACATAGACAACTGTAACTAGTTACACTAATGCGTCAAGTCCTCATAAACCCTTTCACCTCAAACTTGATGCAAATGCAAACACACTTGCATTCTTTTTGTTCCCCTCCTGATTCCTCTCCAGCCAATCTTTTCTGTTTTCCTTTTTCTTCTTTCCCACTTGCTTCTAAGACTGCTTCCTGTCTGTGATGTTTCACATAATAAAGCCAGTGATAACGAAGTTTTGCTATTTCTGAAGAAGAAAAAAGTATAGCTGTGCTGAATTAGGCACGGATACATTATGTGGTCTACAGCCTTTCAGCATCCTAAGTTTTCGAGCATTTGTGTAAGGAAGTGCCTCTTCACGGCATTCACGTTGTCTTTATCTCTCTCTTGCTGCTTTATGCACGCACGCACATACACACACACACACACACACACAATACTTGCTGAGACAGAGGCTGTTCCTACGCAAACTTTGCTGAAACGGTGTTCTCGCACAGATAAATCACTTCCTTCCCGCGGAAGCAAATACCTTTGCCACATGGCTGGGGTGGGCGGGCAGACTCTTCATCTTGAAATACTCACCTGGACTGTCAATCATTTAGCTCCATAACTAAGAGAGCTTTCTGAACCCTGAGGAGTCAGGTGAGCTGCCCACACTGGACATCAGAGGCAAGGCTCTTTCCTCAAGGTGACTCCATTTAACAGCTCCGGGATGGTCTGAAGGACCATGTCAGGTAGACAGATCTGATTAGTGGTAGTAGCCCTCCCGAATGACTTCTGTGGTCTGCCTGAAGAGCAAAGCATACAGCAGCTTCCCAGAGCTAATGTCAAAACTTAGCTGAAGCCTCAGACAGATGAATTATGGCTTGGAGAACCTGCGGAGGGTACCTCACTCCTCCCACATTACTCAAGGGGGAAAAACACCCACACACAATCTACTGATGGGCTGCAAATATACACATACTGATAATGTGCTTCCCCCATTACATGAAGAAAGAAACACGTAAATGGGTTAATCAGCTTCTATGCAGAATTTAATTAGAGCATCTTTGTTCACTCTGCTTCAACCAGAATCTCAATTATCAATCCCTATTCCCAGGACTTTTGAGCATGGGCATAAATTTTCACTTGGGTCTCGCCACTTGAAGCTCGGGGCCTCAGCTGCCATACAAGTGGCAGTGGGAGCCAATTTCAACAGGAAATTTTGATTACTTTGAAGTCATTCCATTATTATAGGGAACAATGGCTCTTTTCAGTGCTCAAAAGATTTTGTTTGTTTGCTTCCTCCCTTATATGTGTATAGGAGCCCTGGTGGTGCAGTGGCTAAAGTACTCAGCTGCTAACTGAAAAGTCGGTGGTTCGAACCCTCTAGCAGTTCTAAGGGAAATAGCAGTCTGCTTCCATAAAGATTTACAGGCTTGGAAACCCTATGGGGCTGCTCTATCTGTCCTATAGGGTCGCTATGAGTTGGAATCAACTTGACAGCAACGGGTTGTATGTGTATATTGATGAATTGGCCTTTAGAAAGTCCAGATTGGAGTCAGGGCTGGAAACTCATGTGACTTTTTTTCCGTAAGATGAAACAATGCTAAGTAACCTTGGTCATGTTATATATTTAATCCTCACAGGAACCCTCCAAGGTAGGTATAATCAGCATTTGCTAAAGAAACTGAGTCACAGAAAGGTTAAGAGATTTGCCCAAGTGTATGAACCCATCCTCTGATTCATGAATCTATACTATTAAATACTGTGTTCTTATATCTTTCAATAATAAAATAGTCCATTGCTGCAAGAAAGCCAATATCAATTCTATTGGAATCACAAATTGATCAAATTAATTCCTTTTATAAGAACTATATTATTTAGAGCTATTTTGATTCTGAGTGACAGAAACCAGACATACACTTAAGCAAAAGGGGAAATGTATTATGAGGTGGGGGATTTTGGAGGAACTCAAGGCCAGGAATGCATCTAAGCCCCAGAAACAACCAGAACAGCATCAGGAATCTCTCCCTGTCCTGCATCCTTATTTCTTTCTACTATCTTCCACACCTGCTTTCTTCTTCATGGTCTCTTTGCGAAGAGCATCCTCCAAGTCTCTGGTCCATAGTGTAGAAGCATATGCCCACATATTCTGAGCTTTATTTCTGACACTCTAGGATCCAAAGAAAGACTGCTCCCAATACTTGAAGAAAGCCCCAAACAAAAGATGATCATTATTTCTATCATCGAGGCCATTGTGGGGGATAACCCTACTGATTTGAGTGTCTGGTGCTTGGAATGGCGTCTTTGTCCTACCCCACTAACATAGCTGCAGTAGAAGCAGCTGCATTTCAAAGTGCAAGCATTACAAGAGTCCCTAATCCTCACTGGGCCAGTAAGGAGCTGCCTGGGCTTTCTACAGATGTATAAGTACTTTTGGGCATTTGATGCTTGCAACAATATTGTAAGCAGGCAAGGGGAGTACTATTACTATTATTCTTTTTTAATAGATGAGGAAAAAAAGACTCAGAGAGACTATGATTCTTCCCCACTTTTGCACTGGTAGCACACGGCTGTTAAACAAAATGCTGACGTTTTGAACCCACCAGCTTCTCCAAGGGAGAAAGACGTGGCAGTCCGCTTCTGTAAAGATTACAGCCTTAGAAACCCTATGAAGCAGTTGTACTCTGTCCTATAGGGTCACTATGAGTTGGAATCTACTTGACAGCAATGAAGCTGGTTTGGTTCAGTTTTAGCAAGTGGCAGAGCCCTTGGTCAATGACTTTTTGTACAACCGAATTTAAAATTCAGCTTTTGGTCCTGGTCAACCCTATATTGGAGAATCCAAAGATAGCACACTTGATTTGAGGATTAGGAGCCAGATCTACTAACTTTCAGTCTTGCCACAAAATATTTCTCTGTGCTCCTAAAGAGTCTGAAGCACACATTATTTTGTCAACCCAGGCCTCAGAATTTCACCTTTCTCTAGAATCATTTCTCTTTGGCACTGAGTACGTACAATTTTCTTTTATTATTTTCTACTTAGCTCCTTGTTTTCCATGCCAACTCTGGATTCTGAAAAAGTGGCCAGCGTCGTAGATGTCAAAAGCTATCAAAATGTTCAGATTCCCACACAGAAGCCATGAGTACTTTTGCTCTGCCCCTACCTCCTTTTAAGAGTATTTCTATCACTCAACAACCTATCATTGATTGTCATCAATTAATGCATATGGTTATTCACTCCTTCGTGCTTGACACTGAGCTATGCACTGCTCTCTGCAGGGGCTCCGGCAACATGTTCCCAGGGAAATTAGAACAGATCTCTTGGGTTAACGGTGTCCTACAAATCATGACTACACAGTTTACCAGCTGTACAGCATCTCTTACTCTAAGGCACAAAATGTTGCTTTTAATTCTGAATGTAAAACAAGAGAGAGTCTGGCTGAATCTAAAAGACAGCTCTTTGATCATCCAGGGAAAAAACACTGGCAGGAGATACCCAATGAAGATGTTACATCTTTGTCTCTGGAAGCCTGTACCAGTGCTGACAGTGGTGGCGGTCAGCCTCCAAGGGAGTCCCCAATGATCCACGCTTCCTGCTATTCACACCCTGTATAATCCCCTCCCACAAAGAATAAGGTTGTTCTGAGTAACCAATAGGATATTCCAGAAAGGACAGTGTATATGACTTTGGAGGTTGGGTCGTAAAAGACACTGTGGCTGTGCTTTAGTCGTTTTGAATCTCTTGCTCACGGGAAAGCCAGCTGCCATGTTGTGAGGACACTCAAGCAACTCATAAGAGGCCCCCATGCGGAGCAAGTGGAGACTCCTGCCAACAGCTAGCATCAACTGCCAGGCATGTTAGTGAGCCACTTTAGAAGTAAATCCTCCAGTCCCAGTCAAGCCTTAGGATGGCTGTAGCCCCAGCTGACATTTTAATTATAACTGCATGAGAGATGTCAAGCTAGAACCACCTAGTTAAGCTGCTCTCAAATTTGTAACCCACAGAATGGTAAGATAATAAGCGTTTATTGTCTTTGTAAGTCACTAAATTCTGGAGAAATGTGTTATGCAGCAATAGATGACTGATATAGCTCTTGAATCCTGCTCTGTCCATACTGCTTCTTAGGGAAGCTACCTTTATAGTACCCCTAACACAAGAGGTTGTCATGAGTTAAAGTTGACTTGATGGTAACTGGGTTTTTTTGTAATCAATGAGTACAGCTGTGCTCTGTGCCCAGAGAGCCCTTTAGTCTGGCCATGGCTGATTGGAACACGGATAGCCAGGAACGCACACAATGGCCTAGGCTAATCAGATTCCTCTTTCAGGAGTTCAGGTCTGGGTAACTGAATGTTTGAGTCAGTTACCAGTGGCCATTACTTCTGAAAAAGAAACAGAGAGTTACGGTTGTGTCAGCTGCCATGAGCCAGGGATGAGCAGAAGGCAGAGGATGCTTGTGACAGGAAGAAGATGCAGAGGCACAGAGAGAAATTAGGGGGAGAAAAAAGAAAAGATAAGAAAAGAGCTTTGGATCCCGGTGGCTTCTCAGTGCCTCTTCTCAGGACACATGAAACCAACTCCAAGCTGCCAGGTCTCCATAAAATTCCAGACCCCTTGATTTAAACCAACCTAAGTTGCACTGCAAAGGTCCTGCCTAAAAACAACTTCAAGGGTCTTTACCAACTCCACTACTGTCAAGTTGATTCCGACTCATAACAACCTTGCAAGACAGAGTAGAACTGCCCCACAGGGTTTGCAAACCTGTAAATCTTTACAGAAGCAGACTGCCACATCTTTCTATCACAGAGTGGCTAGTGGGTTCAAACCGCCAACCATTCAGTTAGCAGCCGAACGCTTAACCACTATGCCACTAGGGCTCCTTGATGGATCTTTAGGTGACCAATCCTCCAGATGTTGGCCCTTTACTAGATGAAGCAACGGTTGTGAACTCAAGCTCCTAAGAAGCAGTGTTATTTAGAGGACATAGCTTCCTTGTCATCGCTTCATTCTAAAGCTAAAGAAATGACTCAGAAGGAAAGTGGCTTGTACACTGTTCCATAATGACTTCAAGAGATAGTGCTCTCTCCCTTGCACCAAACAGGGACATAAGTAAGAAAAATATGCTTTGTGTAGACACCTATTCACTCCTTCCTACCAACCACAAGTTCATGAACAGAAGAGATTGACATATCTTTGGAACAATGACCTCTCCGTGCTGGACCCCCCAACTTGCCATGATGGATAACTCGAGCAGCAGGTTCAAGGAGAGACAGGCACATTCCTGCATCACTTATGACTGTGAACCTGTCTCAGGAAGAGGACACCTCCCGGAGGTGGTTGGAATTGGCTCTCATATTAACTTGGCATTGAGTCCTCAGTATTACTGAGCTTTCAATGTGCAGAGGAGCCATGCTTAGGAGCTTTCAGTCTCCATAAGATGATACAGTAATGCTAAGTACCCAGATTATGTTCTAACTTCCCTCAGAAGGCATCTCACAAAAAGGAATCTTTACATGGGAAAAATGATGAGAGCTTCTTTTGGTTTTCATTGCAAGAGAGTATAATAGACAGTATATGTGCACCTGAGAAAATTATATGTGTTTAGATACTCAAGGCTAGAGGAAGTGGGATTGGGAAAAGCGTAGTGAGAATGGTTGCAGCTGAGGAAGTCTGTGTGGAGGAGATTGGGTATGAGCTGAACCTTGCACAGGTGGAGAGGTGCAGGGCAAACCCTGCAGGTCAGAGAGGTAGAGGAATACATCTCTTGTGCTAATTTCCAAAGGGAGCCTCATGTTGTTTCCATCATGAATACAAAATTATGTCCTCTGCAAAGAATGTTTCATGCTTCCATAAAGAGCCCACGCCTGTGTGATTTTATGGGAGAAATTCTCCATAATGATGAGGGATTTCTACTTACAGGGAGTTTTTAAGTGAGCCACAATGATGTGTCTTCAATAAAAGAAGAAACGAACATCAGAGACACTTACAGGAACAGTCTTGGAATGTGTAAAATTCTTCTTTTCCTGTTGTCTCTGGGGAACATAGGCTGCCTTGTTTGTGTTCCTCTTTCTCAGTCTAGGGGTTTGAAGCTTTGGGTCCTTTGGCCGCACTCACCTCTGCAGCCTCAACTCTCACCATGCCCCCTTCCAAATCTGTCCCTTAGCTAAACTACTGTCCTTTCCTGGAGGCAACCTTCTTCTCTCATCTCCAGGCCATACCGCTGCTATTCTGTCTGCCTTGAATGCTCTCCAGCCCCATCTTTACCTGCTTAACTCCTTTTCCTCTCTCAGAGCTCTCTCATTATGTCTGATAACCTTCACATATTCCTTCTACTCTTCATTCCCCCCCAACCCTCGGCCCAATTCTCTAATGGATATTTGTAATGGACATTTGCCCTGCATTCTTGGCTGCTCAGTAACTTTTGAGCAGTCTTTCCAGTTGGGCAATGGCTTGCCTGATTCTCATTTTCATTGGCTATAGACCCAATCTGGCTGATCAGGCACACCCACGTTAGACCTTGATTAGAAAGTCAGCAAAGTGAGGAAGGAAGTATGTATAAAATCTCTTTCCTGGTGAGGCTGGTAGCTGAGCATCTGGCTTTCAGGCTAATGGAGGTTCTGGGGCCCAGCACCCAGGGTCAGTAGTATGCACTGCTGTGTCTTTGGTCAGAAGCAGTAGTGCGGGCAGGTGGTCCGGCATATTCCCACACTACGGTCTGTGTATTGCTGCTGCGGTGTGGTGTAGAAGCCTGGCTCTCTGTGAGTTGCTTTTAATTGTTTCTTGTCACCAATTTCTTATTTGCTTAAACTACCTAAAATGGTTGTTGTCAGCTAAGAACACTGACTGAGGTGGCACCCCTCTTCTGTACCCCAGCAGCCTCCTGACCTGCCATCATTCCAGGCTGTGAGTTCTTCTGTCTGATTGTCTTCCTATCTGTATTCTCAATACCTGATGGTCAAGACCAGGTAAGCCTTCTTCATAATTACACCACATCTCTAATCACAATGTCTGGTGAAGTAAATATTGGCTGACTAAATAAATACACAAGTGAAGCTTTTCCAAATGCCTTTTACCATTCTCTGACTCAGGAGGACCCTTCTTAGTTACCGTTTCACTCAGAATGAGATAACCCCAGAGGACATCACTGTGGGCACCAGGAATCCTGGGGGAGCTGGTTAGGATCTGAATAGGGGCAGGCAGTTATCCAGAACAGCTGAAATAAAACAGAGGGGCTTGTACCTAAAGAGGGTAGACAAGTTCATTACCAGACAAGCTCAATATCAGGGACCTCTGTTGGATTCAAGAAGTAAGTGCAAGTTTCTGGGCAGAATACAGGGGAATCAGGGCAGGAGCTGAGGGCAGAAAAGGTCTCAGAAGTGCAGAGACAGGTGGGAGGAAGGATGAACAAGCACTTACCTGGCGATGAGTGGCAGAAGGTAGAGGGAAAGCAGACACACAAAGGACTTGAGGAGGGAAGGCCTGAGCACATACCAGGACTAGCAGGGAGGCCAGTGGGGCTGGGAGAGAGATGGGTCTAAAGCCACTGTCAGGGAGAATTCACCCTGCCTGAGAATCTACTCTTTTTTCACCTGGAAATCCATTGCTCGGCCTTCACATCAGTTTGCTCCTAAGATCCCCACCAGGGAAATTTTTCTGACCCTAGACTTAGTTGGGGATCATCCCCTTTGACCTCACAGACCCCTGCTGTTTCTGTCCAAGCACTGTGGCATCAAAGTAATCATCTTTTTACATGCCTGTCTCAACCATTAATAACAATGGTTGTTACCATTTATTGTATGCTTGCCATATCCAGGCACTTTATGTACATTATTCATTTAATTCTCCCAACAACTCCATAATATAGGTACCCTTATTATTCTTACTTTCCAGATGGTGAGCCAAAGGCTCAGAGAGGTAAGTTGACTAGCGTAAGGTTGCACAGCCAGAAGTGGCAGAAAGATTTGACTTCAGGTTTGTTTGATTCTGGAGTTGCTGCCCTTAAACTATAACTACTTTATAGTGACATGAGGCAACTTTGCAGCTGAATAAACAAGTTCCAAGTTTCTTATCCCTTTTTTAAAAAAAATTTTTTTTATTGTTGTAGTTTAAGTGAAAGTTTACAATTCAAGTTAGTCTCTCATACAAAAATTTATACATACAGTGTTATGTGACCTTAACTGCTCTCCCTATACTGTGACAGTGCTCTCCTCCTTTCCACCTCTGACCTCCCGCGTCCATTCAACCAGCCTCTAACCTTCTCTGCCCTCTCCTCTTACCTCTGGACAGAAGCTGCCCATCTAGTCCCATGCATCCACTTGAGCCAAGAAGCACACTCTTCACGAGTATCACCCTATGTCCCACAGTCCAGTCCAATCTTTGTCTGAAGAACTGGCCTCAGAAATTGTTTTAGTTCTGGGTTGACAGAGAGTCCAGGAGGCAGGCTTTCTGGGGTTCCTCCAGGCTCAGTCAGACCATTAAGTCTGGTCTTTTCACTAGAATTTGAGTGCTGCATCCCACCCTTCCACTGCTCCATCAGGGACTCTCTGTTGTGTTCCCTGTCAGGGCGGTCATTGGTGGTAGCCGGGCACCATCTAGTTCTTCTGGTCTCAGGCTGCTAAAGTCCCTGGTCCACGTGGCCCTTTCTGTCTCTTGGGCTAATAGTTTCCCTGTGTCTTTGGTGTTCTTCACGCTCCTTCACTCCAGGTGGTTGGGATCAATTGATGCATCCCGGATGGCCACTTGCCAGCTTTCAAGACCCCAGATGCCACTCATCAAAGTAGGATGCAGAACATTTTCTTAATAAACTTTGTTATGCCAGTTGACCTAGATGTCCTCTGAAAGCATGGTCTCCAGAACCCTACCCCTGCTACTCTGTCCCTTGAAGTGTTTGATTGTATTCAGGAAAATTCTTAGCTTTGGTTTAGGCCCATTGTACTGACTTCCCCTGTAGTGTGTGCTGTCCTTCCCTTCACCTAAGATAATTCTTGTCTACTATCTAGTTAGTGAATAACCCTCACCCTCCCTCC
>NW_004443952.1:3951468-4008418 GCF_000243295.1 Trichechus manatus latirostris | reverse complement strand
ACTGACTTCCCCTGTAGTGTGTGCTGTCCTTCCCTTCACCTAAGATAATTCTTGTCTACTATCTAGTTAGTGAATAACCCTCACCCTCCCTCCCCACGCTCATAACCATCAAAGAATGTTGTCTTTTGTGTTTAAACCTTTTCTTGAGTTCTTATAATAGTGGTCTTATACAATATTTGTCCTTCTGTGACTGACTAAATTCAGTCAGCATAATGCCTTCCAGATTCCTCCATGTTATGTTTCACAGCTTCATCATTGTTCTTTACCGTTGCGTAGTATTCCATTGTGTGGCTATACCATTATTTGTTTATCCATTCGTTGATGGGCACCTAGGTTGTTTCCATCTTTTTGCTATTGTGAACAGTGCTGCAATGAACATGGGTGTGCATATATCTACTCTTGTGACGGCTTTTATTTCTCTAGGATACATTCCAAGGAGGGAGATTGCTGGATCGTATGGTACTTCTATTTCTAGCTTTTTAAGGAAGCGCCAAATTGATTTCCAAAGTGGCTGTACCATTTTATATTCCCACCAACAGTGTATAAGTGTTCCAGTCTCTTCACAACCTCTCCAGCATTTATTATTTTGTGCTTTTTAGATTAATGCTAGCCTGGTTGGGGTGAGATGGTATCTCATTGTAGTTTTGATGTGCTTTTCTCTAATGGCTAAAGATTGTGAGCATTTCTTCATGTGTCTGTTAGCTGTCTGAATGTCTTCTTTGGCGAAGTGCTTGTTCATATCCTTTGCCCATTTTTTAATTGGGTTATTTGTCTTTTTGTTGTTGAGGTTTTGCAGTATCTTGTAGATTTTAGAGATTAGATGCCAACGGGATTTGTCGTAGTCAAAATTTTGTACCTAGTCTGTAGGTTGTCTTTTGACCCTTTTGATGAAATCTTTTGATGAGCATAGGTGTTTGATTTTCAGGAGCTCCCAGTCATGTCGTCTCTCTTCTGGTGCTTGTGCATTGTTACTTATGGTTCGTATTCTGTTTATGTCATGTATTAGGGCTCCTAGCATTGTCCCTATTTTTTCTTCCATGATCCTTATCATTTTCGATTTGAGATTTAGGTCTTTGATCCATTTTAAGGTCATTTTTGTGCATGGTGTGAGGTATTCTCACTCTTTTTGAAGCACAAGAATCCATGTGAAGATAGAAGAGTGAGGAAAGAACACGGACATGTCTGGGGACACAGACAGTGAACGGCAGAGCTGGAACTGGACCCCAGGTCTCTTGGTTCATCCCCAAGCCATCACCCTGCTTTGGTAGAACAATCTAGGAAGATGAGGCTAGCCCAAGTAGATTGAGGCTGGGGGTGGGAGAAAGGAACAGCTGGCTCTCTAGATGGGCCAGCTCTCAGGTGCTCAGAGTAAAAGATTTTTGCACCGACAGTTTGCAAGGCTGGTAATTAATGTCTGGTGAGTTTGGGAGAGCTACTGTCATGCAAAGCCTGGGAGCCTGTACAGTCTTGCTGCTCCACTTGCCTGAAGCATCCAGACATTAGATGCTTCGAGGGGAAAATACCTACAATCTGCATTGGCTTCGTTCCCAAAAGGCTGAGATTTATGGGCAGGCCCATGGTGGGGAGAGTCAAGACTGGCTTCAGGCCCTGTTTCAGCTGTCTCCATGGAGCCAGTAGCCCTTTTCCTTACCTCCCAGCTGACAGGTGAAAGGGATACTGTTGTGTGCCATATAGTCGATTCAATCTCATAGAGAGCCTACAGGAGAGAGTAGAACTGCCCATAGGGTTTCCTAGGCTGTAGTCATTATAGGAGAAGATTGCCAGGTCTTTTCTCCTGCAGGGCCGCTGGTAGGTTCAAACTGCCAACCTTTCAGTTAACAGCTGAACACTTTACCATTGAGCCACCAGGGCTCCTAAAAGGGATACTAGAGGTGCAAAATCATGGACCTGGTTGTGTCCTCTGGGGCTGCCTGTAATTGTAAAATGACCTAAGGCATTATGAAAACACACACATCTAAGCCCTATTTAAGACCCTAGAGGCCTGGGTATTGGCAGTATTCCAAAGCATCTTGAAGATGTTGATGATCAGCCAGGTGGAAGAATCTCTAATCTAGCCCAAGAGACTGACAGTTCCATCTTACAGATGGGAAAACAGAGGCACAGGGGAGGAGAGAAGCAAGCAGTATGAGAAAGTGGCTAAGAGCCTGGACTCTACCACATGCTGGCTTTGTGGCTTAGGGAAAGTCACCGAGCCTTTCTGAGCTCCAATTTTCTCACGTTTAAAGTGAATGAAATAACAGAGCTTATTTCATAGCACTGTTGTAAGACATAAGTGTAAAATTTTTAGAACAGTGTCTGACAAAGTAAGTGTTCTCTCCTGCTGTTAGTAAGGCAGCAGACAAGTAAAAGAAAAAATTATAATCTAGTAGGATAAATGTTTTTGATCATTATTATGGTTGTTGTTGTTTCTTTTCTTTCATGATTTGTTAAGAGATGAAAAGCTGCTCAACATTCTTTCCTCCATACCCTGCTAGATTAAATCATACAAAGTCAGCACACGGTAGAGTCCAGGGTCTTAAGCACTTTCTCAAGCTGATGCCCCCATATATGTCTATTTAGATGAACTTCTTTGCTGTGACATGGTCCTCATTTTTGCCTCTGAGTCCTCCTCTCCCACCAGGTCAGCCTGCAATGACTTAGACAAGCACTGCCGTCAAAAACCCTCTAGAGTGGAGCAACTGAGAGAATAAGTTCATCTGTAGCCTGCACATCCAGTAGGAAAGGCATGGATAATTCCTAGGAAAACAGGCCCAAGGCTTGGCCCCAAAGCATCTCCTACACCCACTCCCAGGACCCCTTTCTGGAAAGAGACCAAATGCAAGAGCTGGCCAGTATTAATGTGTAGGCCTGGAAGTATTTGCGTATCTGCACAGAAATGCAGGTGCTTTGTGTTTTTCTGTGCATGCATGTGTGTACCCATATTTGGATGCACAGAGTAGTTGAGATTGGGTGCAAAGAAAAGGCACTGAGTCTTACACATCTTCTATGGTGATAGGTATGCAACGTGTGCTGGCTAAATGGATGAATGGATAGATGGTAGAATAAGTGAATAAATGAATGACTGAACAAATGAATAAACACGTGAGTGTCTCAAATGGGAGCCAAGGGAAATGTCTATAAATACAAAATCTAGAGTCCGGGACTGACAAATCCATGTCCCTGAAAATATTTGTTCTTTCATTTGAGGTGGCATAAATTTGAAAGCCCAAGAGATTTTGTAGTTAGACAGGCTTGGATGATAATCCCAGCACAAGCTCCTTAGCTTCTCTAAGCAGCAATTTCTTTGTCTGTAAATTGAGGATGTTAACTCCTACTTAATAAGATTGTGGAGAAGATGAAATGAAATAACATATGTATGTTAAGTGCCAAGTACACTGCCTATTACAAGGGAATTTAATGAGTCCTTCCTTCCGTCCTCCCTTCTATCCATCCTTCCTATATCCCTTCCTTCAGGGATACAGAGATGCATTACCTTCCAAAGCACATTACTAGAAATGTTGGTAGAAATTCTTGGGACTGGGATAGTGCCTGGGAAGGACAGCCTGGAGACAGGGGAATATTCAAGATGGGTCTTGGCACGCTTTCCAGACTTTAAGCCTTGTTAGGAGTTTACTGGTACAATTCACTTCCATCCTTCTAAGAGTCAGTGTTGGGCATATGGTCCAGGTCTCGTCATGACGTTGGACTAGTGACCTTGGATCAATCCCTTCCCCTCTCTAGTCCTCAGTTTTTCTATCTATCAGATTGAATGAGATGAGGAACTTTATAAACCGACAATGCTAGATGAGATTCTAAATATTTTGGGTGCTGGAAGGGAAGGCTTCACAGTGCCCAGAGTGCATGGCCCAGGATGCCAGATGGGGAGAGTATTGGCACAAGCTTCCAATCAAATGCACCAGGGTCTCTGAGGTGATGATGGGATTGACTGGAGGATGCTGGCCCAGACCTAAGTGCAAAGGCAGTTCAGGAAAATGTAGGCCCTTTGGGGTTTGCAGTAATCAGGAAAGTCTCTCCAGATGTGAGGTGTTAGAATATCCCTCAAGAATGTCTCTTGACATTATTATTAAGAAGAAATAACTATGATGACAATAATAATCACCATATATTAAACATTTTCTCAATTCTAGGACCTACACTAAGTGCTTTGCATGCAACATCTGGCATGTTTCTCACACAACATTGGGTTGATTCTACTATTGCTAGGACCATTTTACAGATTGTAAGTGACTTCAAAAGTGAGTGGCAAGGTAGGATGTGAACCAGGAGTATCTGACTCCACAGCCTGTGCGCTTCACAGCTACAATGCCTCGCATCTCTGAGTGCAGCTATAACCTGACACTATTAATGCCTCTGCCACCACCACCACCAGAATTACGGCAAGGACTACTAATGGTTGTGATGATAGGCTACCCTTTACATAGACATTTCACACTTTTCCAAAATGCTTCATACATCCTCCCTGTCGTGGTTTGAATTATGTCCCCCAAAAAATGTGTGTATCAGTTTGGCTGGGCCATGATTCCCAGAATTGTGTGGTTGGCCTCCACTTTGTGATTGTAATTTTATGTTAAAGAGGATCAGGGTGGGATTGTAGTACCACCTTTACCCAGGTCACATCCCTGATCCAATGTAAAGGGAGTTTCCCTCGGGTGTGGCCTGCACCACCCTTCATCTCTCGAGAGATAAAAGGAAAGGGAAGCAAGCAGAGAGTGGGGGACCTCATACCATCAAGAAAGCAGTGCCGGGAGCAGAGCTCATCCTTTGGACTGGGGTCCCTGCCCAGAGAAGCTCCTAGTCCGGGAGAACACTGAAGAGAAGAAGGCCGACAGAGAGAAAGCCTTCCCCTGGAGCTGACGCCCTGAATTTGGACTTTTAGCCTACTTTAACTGTGAGGAAATAAACTTCTCCTTGTTAAAACCATCCACTTGTGGTGTTTCTGTTATAGCAGCACTAGATGACTAAGACACTCCCCAATACTTCTCAACACCATTCTGAGTGGAAGTCATAATGGGATTATTCCCATTTTGCAGAGAAGAAAATGAGGCTCCAGGAATTTGAGTGACTTGAGGAAGAACACCTACTTAGTAAGTGACAGAGATCATACCGGGACGTTTGACTCCAAACGTTACCCTTTTCCTTAGTGTGATGTTGCAGTCTTCCCAGGGTGAAATGCTATTTCCACTCTAACAAGGGGTAAATTGAGACACTGAGCAGCCTGGCTGGGTTGCCACACTTCTTACAGGGAGTTGCAGGCAAGTGCACTGGGCGCAGAGACTGGTCTCTCTGCTCACCGTCCTCTGTGCTTCAGCTGGCCCACTCTGCACGTCTGCTTGAAGGTTCTATGGCATCAGTTCAGACAGAAGAGCAGCCCTTGGGTAGATCAGGCTCCCTAGCACATGTGCCTCAAAGAGAGGCACTCAGCAAAGAGAGCTCAGATGTCATTAATCACTGTTCTGTTTCCACAAAATGCTGTCAGCCCCTGTCCCAAGCAAAGGCAGACACCCCCAGGGGAGAAATTCAAGAAACAGTAGCCAAAGCATGTACCCCAGTACCAGATGGGAAGGAAGGGGCTGAGATTACTGGAGTGTCAGAAACAGGGTTAAATCTTTAGAACTTCTGTGGGGAAATAGCTTTGCTCAGAGACCTGCCAGACAACCAGAACCTCAGCCTCCTGGAGCAACTCACCCAGAATTAAATCCTGATGCCCTCTGTTGGTGTTTTCCAGTAATGGTAAGATTTTGGAGATTTAGAAAGGAAGTAACTATTTGTGAGATGCAGACGTAAACCCCATACAGATACATAAACACAAATTGACACACACCCCACTTTTTTCACTCCCAAAGCCTGCAAAGTGGAATCGTAGTAGTCAGAGGTGGGGGGACCTTATATACATCTGAGTCTTGTCCTTTCTTTTTTTTCCAGATAAAGAAACAGAGGCACTGAAGATGGGAAGTAATTTCCTCAAGGCAAAATGTTAACAATTCTAATGGTATAGTACATTGAACACTGACTGTTATAGGCCAGAAATATGCCAAGTATTTTACACACACCATCACATCTAATCTTCACCACAGCCTTGTATAGTAGCTGTTATTCTCTCCCATTTAGAGGAGGAAATGGAGGTGTAGGGAAATTATTTAACTTGCCCAAAGTTAGTGAAACCACTACATGGCAGGTCTAGGACACTAACCCTGGTGGGTTTGGCTCCAGAAATCATGCTGCCTCCCAACTTAGAAGTAGAGTTTCAACTTGAACCTGGACCTCCTAAGCCTCAATCTCGTCACCTTTACACTGATACGTACAAAAATATAAATATTTGGTCTTTCTTAGTCCATGTGGAGACACAGTGGGCTAATGTTCATGCTCTGCCCTGGATACCACTGTGGAGCATAATGCTGTTCCAAGAAATAACATCCGATTTGTCTATCCATGTGTAGAACCAATTGAGAGACAGAGGAGACAAAACAGGAAATCAGACTATTACCTCTGATACTGCAAAAGCTGTTGGGCCTGCCAGTACATCATCTCTGAATTAGTTAAGCTCACCTGCCCTGTCCTGATACAGTGGACAGTCACAGGTCTCCACCCACAGGGAGAAAACTTGCCCAGCTAAGCTTACTGAACATCAAAGAGCAGTTAAGAATGCCCCCTCCCCGAAGGCAGGCAGGCAGACCTTGGGGGAAAGGAAACAAACAAGCCAATAAGGATGCAGATTGAGCTTTGGACTCCCATTTCTTTCTCCAGAACTCACCAATCAGATAAGTGACTTCTCCCGCCCTGGGCATCATAGAGAGACCAGGAATAAATATGCCTATTTCCTCCACATGGAAAAACAAGGAGTTGAGGATAAGCTACTCCAACTAACATTGCTATTTCAGGGGTCCACTAATTCAGAGTACATAAAGTTCCTCTTTGCATCATCTGCAAAGTTTACCAAGCAACTTAAAGCTGTAATCAAGAGTACACAGAAAAATTAGACTCCTTTAGAGAGCAATTTTTCAAGCACTATATTATAACTGGCATATTATATGCTAATTACAAATGAATATTTTTCTATTTCTATAAGCATGTCCCCATAGAAGCTTGAGTTGAAGTCTACATGTGGACTTCTCAAGTTTAGGCTGACCTTCTCCTATGTGCTTGGCTGCTAAATGAAATGTTGGCAGTTCCAGTCCACTCAGAGGTGCCTCAGAAGAAAGGCCTGGTGATCTACTTCTGAAAAATCAGCTACTGACGCTCATGGGCTTGCATGAGTTGGAATCAACTCAATGGCAACTGTTTACTGGTTCTTCTAATTAGTCCAAATGATGGGTCTGGTTGTATGCAGATGAGTTATACAATCGAATTATGTGAGCTACACTGTCAAATGAAAGACAGCTTTTAACCCAGTTTTTCATCTGCTTTAAATTCTCTGAAAAGCCTTCTTTTGGATGATAACTTGTCAGACCTACGTATTGTCGTAAGTTAAAGGAAAATCAATCCCACTCTTTGGGAGCTGGACTCAATTTGAAGGCAATAGTCTTGCCACATTTAATTATTTCACACTCCACTCACCAGGCCATGAAAGTGTCAATTTCACCTTAGGGATAAAGGGACCAGGGAAGGAAAATTGGCTGAAGTGTGGGAAAACACTAAGTTATGGTTAATAACAAGAGTAACATTTGGAAGTTAAGGCAGAAACTTTCCCCAGTGAGGGAGCAGAGAGAGAGGATGGAAGTGATAGACCTGCAAATTGATTTTCTCTTAAATTGTTCTCATAAAAAAAAATTAGATTTCTAGAAAATATGTGCTGAAAGGGACTTTAGAGGTTATCAAATCAAACTGCTTTAGTTTATTAATACAGTGACTAAGGCGTCTTTGACAATTCAATAATAATAATAAAACAACTATCATTTATTCACCATCTATTATGTGTCAGTCACTTGTCCAAGGTCCCGCAGCTGATGAGTGGGATAACATAGGCCAGAAACTAGGTTTCCTTATTGCTACTATTTTTATACTGAATTCTAAATTAAGTGAGGACTATGTAGAAAAGCCTACATATTTCTTATCTCCCTGAAATCCAAAGTATAGTAGAAGTTCAAATGACCTTATTTGTTTAACTCTAGCACAGAGTCCCTGGGTATTACAAGTGGTTAACATGCTCTGCTGATAACCAAAAGGCTGGAGATCTGAATCCATCCACAGGCACTTTGGAAGAAAGACCTGGTGATCTACTTCCAAAAAATCAGCTCTTGAAAACCCTATGGAGAACAGTTCTACTCTGGCACATATGGAGTCACCGTGAATTAGAATCTGCTTGACTGCAACTACTGGTAGTGGTGGTCAGTGCAGACCGTAGCATTAAATACTCTTTCCACGGCATCAGGTCACAACTGATAGATTCTTTTCTTTGGATGTACGTCGAACGTAGAAAATTCATAATAGGGTACAATGTCTTCACTCATGTAAGGCTATGAAATGAATAAAAACCTATCCCAACTGTGTGATTTTCAATAGTTGGAGTGATGGAAGAGTGGGGGTTAAGAGTTTTAAACTACAGGATCTTAGATCATGGAAAATGATTATTTGTTCCAAGATGTTAGATGCAGGAGACTAGAAACAATAGTTAATGAAAAATAGATTTTCTACACAAAATAAAATAATTAATGTAAGTATGTGCAATTGCAATATGAGATTTCCCCTACTGGGGAGGGTAGAAAGGTGGAACCATGCAGTATTTAAGGGAACTGATTTAAACTGACATGGCTTTGCTTCTCACTTCTGCCACTTACTTGCTGCGTGACTTTGGCAAGTAAGTCAGCCTTTTTGAGCTTTAGGTTCCCTATTTTAAAAATGGTTAGAATAACGCTTGTAGGGTTTTTTTTTTTTTTTTTCAGAATAAATATGATGGTCTATTGCGTGGAACATAGTAAAATCTGATAAACTGTAGATGATGGTGCTGATGTTGTTGGAGATGATGCTTTTGTCCAGGTTCCTTTTGGAAGGTCCTCTCCCCACATTTTCAGCTGTTCGGATTATATCCATCTTCCTGTTCACCTGGGAGTAAGGAAATACACACTTAAATGTAGAAGAGCAATACTGGGATCCATGTTTTACTGGCAAGGAGCTGGGGAAACATCAGCCTTGGCAAATTTTTATTTCTCTTCATCTTTGTTCACTAGAAATAGGAACTTATTATTTTTTTTTAGCCCTCTAACACTCTGAATTTTAAAGATCTATTAAACGGGGCCACTTGTTGATAAACCAGTCCCCCGTCCCCGCCACTAGAACATTTTACTTTATCTCCTAGATAATATGTATGATTTAAATATTTTTAGCATATTTCTTATCTATTGAGACAAGATGTAAGGGAGGGCACAATGTTTTCATCAAGATGGTGAGGGCATTCCAGAGCTTCTGGTGGGTGCTTTAAGTTACCAGACGTCAAGAGCCACAACGAGAAAGACATTTGCTGGACCAGCCTCTGAGTAGATCTCTGAACTGGAGGTAGCAGTTGCCTATGGTCTTGCTTCTCTGTCTCTTCCCGTCATTCTTTCACTGTTTTAATTAATTAATGATGGAATCAGTTAGTATATGTGAAGCATTTAGAGAAGATCCTAGTATAGGTTAAGAGATGAAAGTGTTAGGTATTGTTATCATGATTGTGAAGTTTATCATGGGATGCGGTTTTTTAGGGTGTTGGAGCTGCTGAAATGAGGGAGGGTTACAAATGATGAAATGAGGAAATAGTTATTTAAAAATCAATATGGTGGGACAATATTTTAAATGAACATGTTCTTACCTCTCATTGCCTTGCATCCTGTGTCTGTCCCCTAGACCAGGACAAGGGGCGTTCCATCTTACCCTCCTAGGGAAGCTCGTCCCTGCAGATAAAGAAGTCAATTCTTAGCTTTTGAGTTTCAGAGTAGGATGTGGGAACTCTTGGTTTTGACAATAGTTTAAAAGAGAATGATTTTGTATTTCCAGAGTTGTGAATATTAAAAATAAAACAGCCAAAATTCTCACAAGGGGTGAGCAATGGATTTCCTGCTGCTATGATGCCAGAGCAAATACAATCATCTATGATTTTCTAAAGACTGGCCTTTGGCCAAAGCTACAAAGGAAAGCTGAAGTCTTGACCATTGTCACAGATTGAACTGTATCCCCCAAAAACATGTGTTAACTTGGCTAGGTCATGATTATTTCCAGCATTATACGATTGTCCACCATTTTGTCACCTGATGTGATTTCCCTACGTGTTGTAAATCCTATCACTATGATGTAATAAGACGGATTAGCAGTAGTTATATTGATGAGGTCTACAAGATTTGATAGTGTCTTAAGCCAATCTCTCTTGAGATATAAAAGAGAGAAGCAAGCAGAGAGACAAGGGGACCTCATACCACCAAGAAAGCAGTGTTGGGAGCAGAGTGCATCCTTTGGACCTGAGGTTCCAGCGCTGAGATGCTTCCAGACCAAGAGAAGACGGATGCATGACAAGGACCTTCTTCCAGAGCTGACAGAGAGAGAAAGCCTTTCCCTGGAGCCGATGCCCTGAATTTGGACTTGCAGCCTACTAGACTGTGAGAGAATAAATTTCTCTTTGTTAAAGCCATCCACTTGTGGTATTTCTGTTATAGCAGCAGTATATGACTAAGACAACCATAGTCACACCTTAATGGGAAACTCGTGTCACCTTGTGCCTAGATTTCTTTTGGGAATATGTGATCTCTCCTGCCCTGAGTCCCTTAGTAATTTTTTTTTTTTTTAGATTTCTTAAAACTCTTAACCAATTCATATATTTTTTAAATTATACCCACTCCTCACTTATTGACATGGTTAGGTTCCAAAGACCAGGTCTTTATATGAAAATTAGTGTTAAGCAAAAATGGAGGATAATTACATCATTACATAGCTGCCAAATTACATCATTACATAACTTCCACACCACTGAGAATCATGGTGCAGCCAAGTTGACACCTAACCTTAACCATCATAGCTAGCATTACTCTCGCCTTGCACCTGAGCATTCATTACTGCCAGGCATATGTCATAAATGGGCAGACTATTCAGATTGTAATTATTTTACTATTGTTGTAAATGCAAAAAGTCAGATAACGAGATATTCAATAAATGAGGAGTAGGTGTAATTTAGAGACCATCTCAAGAATAGGTTTGACGTATTAAAGGCTAATGACTGAAAATCAGATGAGTTGTGGGATGACATCAAGGATATCATACATGAAGAAAGCAAAAGTTCATTAAAAGACAGGAAAGAAAGAAAAGACCAAAATGGATGCAGAAGAAACTCTGAAACACGCTCTTGAATGTAGAGCCACTAAAGCGAATGGAAGAAATGATCACATAAAAGAGCTGAACAGAAGATTTCAAAAGGCAGTTTGAGAAGACAAAGTAAAGTATTATAATGAAATGTGCAAAGACCTGTAGTTAGTATACCAAAAGGAAAGAACGGCTTGGCATTCTTCAAGCTGAAAGAACTGAAGAAAAAATTTAAGCCTCGAGTTGTAATATTGAAATATTCTGTGGGCAAAATACTGAATAATGCAGGAAGTAGCAAAAGAAGATGAAAGGAATACACAGAGTCGCTGTACAAAAAAAAGAATTGGTTGACTTTCAACCATTTCAGGATGTAGCATATGATCAAGAACTGATGGTATTGAAGAAGTAAGTCCAAGCTTCACTGAAGGCATTGGTGAAAAGCAGTGCTCCAGGAACTGACAGAATACCAGTTGAGACGTTTCAACAAACTGATGTATTGCTGGAGATGCTCACTTATCTATGCCAAGAAATTTGAAAGAGATTCATATTTGTGCCCATTCTAAAGAAAGATGATCCAATAGAATGCAGAAATTATTATTATTATTTTTTGTTTATTGTTGTAGTTGAAGTGAAAGTTTACATTTCAAGTTAGTCTCTTATACAAAAATTTATACATACATTGCTATGTGACCCTAATTGCTCTCCCTATACTGTGACAGCACACTCCTCCTTTCCATTCCTGGTTTCCCATGTCCATTCAACAAGCTCCTAACCCTCTTTGCCTTCTCATCCCACCTCCAGACGGAAGCTACCTGCTTAGTCTCATGTATCTACTTGAGCTAAGAAGCACACTCTTCACGAGTATCATTTTATGCCCCACAGTCCAGTCCAATCTTTGTCTGAAGAGTTGGCCTCGGAAATTGTTTTAGTTCTGGGCTGATAGAGAATCCGGGGGCCATGCTTTCCGGTCAGACCATTAACTCTGGTCTTCTTACTAGAATTTGACTTCGGCACCCCACCTTTCTCCTGCTCCATCAGGGACTCTGCTGTGATCCCTGTCAGGGTGGTCATTGGTGGTAGCCGGGCACCATCTAGTTCTTCTGGTCTCAGGCTGATGAAGTCTCTGGTTTATGTGGCCCTTTCTGTCTCTTGGGCTAATACTTTCCCTGTGTCTTTGGTGTTCTTCATTCTCCTTTACTCCAGGTGGTTGGGACCAACTGATGCATCTTAGATGGCCGCTTGCAAGCTTTTAAGACCCCGGATGCCACTCACCAAAGTAGGTTGCAGAGCATTTTCTTAATAAACTTTGTTATGCCAATTGACCTAGATGTCTCCTGAAAGCATGATTCCCAGACTCCCATCCCTGCTACTATGTCCCTCGAAGTGTTTGACTGTATTCAGGAAACTTCTTAGATTTGGTTTAGTCCAGTTGTGCTGACTTCCCCTGTAGTGTGCGCTGTCCTTCCCTTCACCTGAGATAAATCTTGTCTACTATCTAGTTAGTGAATAAACCTCACCTCCCTCCCCACCCTCGTAACCATCAAAGAATGTTTTCTTCCGAGTTTAAACCTTTCCTTGAGTTCTTATAATAGTGGTCCTATACAATATTTGTCCTTCTGTGACTGAATAAATTCACTCAGCATAATCCCCTTAAGATTCCTCCATGTTATGTTTCACGGCTTCATCACTGTTCTTTATCATTGCGTAGTATTCCATTGTGTGGATATACCATAACTTATTTATCCATTTGTCTGTTCATGGGCACCTAGATTGTTTCCATCTTTTTGCTATTGTGAACAGAGCTGCAATGAACATGGGTGTGCATATATCTATTCGTGTGATGGCTCTTATTTATCTAGGATACATTCCAAGGAGTGGGATTGCTGGATTATATATATGGTACTTCTGTTTATAGTTTTTTAAGGAAGCGCCAAATAGATTTCCAAAGTGGTTGTACCATTTTACATTCCCACCAACAGTGTATAAGTGTTCCAGTCTCTCCACAACCTCTCCAACATTTATTATTTGGTGTTTTTTGGATTAATGCTAGCCTTGTTGGGGTGAGATGATATCTCATTGTAGTTTCGATCTGCATTTCTCTAATGGCTAATGATCATGAGCGTTTCTTCATGTGTCTGTTAGCCACCTGAATGTCTTCTTTGGCGAAGTGCCTGTTCATATCCTTTGCCCGTTTGTTAATTGGGTTATTTGTCTTTTTGTTGTTGAGGTTTTGCAGTATCTTGTAGATTTTAGAGATTAGATGCTGATCAGATTTGTCATAGCCAAAATTTTTTTCCCAGTCTGTAGGATGTCTTTTTACTCTTTTGGTGAAGTCTTTTGATGAGCCTAAGTGTTTGATTTTTAGGAGCTCCCAGTTATCTAGTCTCTCTTCTGGTGCTGGTGCATTGTTACTTATGGTTCATGTTGTGTTTATGCCATGTATTAGGGCTCCTAGCGTTGTCCCTATTTTTTTCTTCCATGATCTTTGTCATTTTTGATTTGCTATCTAGGTCTTTGATCCATTTTGAGTTAGTTTTTTTTGCATGGTGTGAGGTATGGGTCTTGTTCCAGTTTTTTGCAGATTGATATCCAGTTATGCAGCACTATTTTGTTAAAGCGAATGTCTTTACCCCAATTAATGGACTTTGGGCCTTTGTCAAATATCAGCTGCTCATAGGTGGATGAACTTATGTCTAGATTCTCAATTCTGTTCCATTGGTCTATGTATCTGTTGTTGTACCAGTACCAGGCTGTTTTGACTACTGTGACGGTATAATAGGTTCTAAAATCAGATAGCATGAGGCCTCTCACTTTGTTCTTATTCTTGAGTAATTCTTTACTTATCCAGGGCCTCTTCCCTTTCTATATGAAGTTGGTGATTTGTTTCTGCATCTCCTTAAAAAATGCCATTGGAATATGGATCAGGATTGCATTGTATCTGTAGATCGCTTTGGGTAGAATTGACATTTTCACAATGTTGAGTCTTCCTATCCATGAGCAATGTATGTTTTTCCACTTATGCGGGTCTCTTTTGGTTTCTTGAAGTAGAGTCTTGTAGTTTTCATTGTATAGGTCTTTTATGTCTCTGGTTAGATTTATTCCTAAGTATTTTATCTTCTTGGGGGCTATTGTAAGTGGTATTGATTTGGTGATTTCCTCTTTGAAGTTCTCTTTGTTGGTGTAAAGTAATCCAACTGATTTTTGTATATTTATTTCATATCCTGAAACTTTGCTGAAATCTTCTATTAGTTCCAATAGTTTTCTTGTGGTTTCTTTGGGTTTTCTGTGTATAAGATTATATCATCTGCAAATAGAGATACTTTGACTTCTTCCCTACCAATTTGGATGTGCTTTATTTCTTTTTCTAGCCTAAGAATGCAGAAAATATTGAACAATATCATTAATATCACACGCAAGTAAAATTTTGCTGAAGGTAATTCAAAAACGGTTGCAGGAGTTCATCAACAAGGAACTGCCAGAAATTCAAGCTGGATTCAGAAGAGGACCTGGAATGAGGGCTACCATTGTTGATGTCAGATGGATCTTGGCTGAAAGCAGAGAATACCAGAAAGATGTTTACCTGTGTTTTATTGACTATGCAAAGGCATTCGACTGTGTGGATCATAACAAATTATGGATAACATTGTGAGGAATGGGAATTCCAGAACACTTAATTGTGCTCATGAGGAACCTGTACATCAATCAAGAGGCAGTTGTTCAAACAGAGCAAGGGGATACTGTGTGGTTTAAAAACAGGAAAGATGTGT
Source organism: Trichechus manatus latirostris (assembly GCF_000243295.1). NCBI lineage: Eukaryota > Metazoa > Chordata > Mammalia > Sirenia > Trichechidae > Trichechus > Trichechus manatus. The sequence continues at coordinate 3,993,368 of NW_004443952.1, read as the reverse complement.
GTAAGGGTTGTATCCTTTCACCATACTTATTCAATCTGTATGGTGAGCAAATAATCCGAGAAGCTGGACTATATGAAGAAGAACAGGGCATCAGGATTGGAGGAAGACTTACTGACAACCTGCAATATGCAGATGACACAACCTTGCCTGCTGAAAGTGAAGAGGACTTGAAGCACTTAATGATGAAGATCAAAGATTAGAGCTTTCAAGTATGTATTGTACCTCAGCATATAGAAAGCAAAAATCCTCACAACCGGGGCAGTAAGTATCATCATGATAAACAAAGAAAAGACTGAAGTTGTCAAGGATTTAATTTTACATCAGTCTACAATTAACGCCCATGGGAACACTGGTCAGGAAATTAAAGAATGTGTTGTATTGGGCAAATCTGCTGCATAAGGCCTCTTTAAAGTGCTGGAAAGCAAAGATGTCATTTTGAGGACTATGGCGTGCCTGACTCAAGCCATGGTATTTTCAATCGCCTGATATGCATGCAAAAGCTAGACAATCAATAAGGAAGACCGAAGAAAAACTGATGCCTTTGATTATGTAGTTGGCAAAGAATACTGAATATACCATGGACTGTCAGAAGAATGAACAAATCTGTCTTGGAAGAAGTACAGCCAGAATGTTCCTTAGAAGCAAGGCTTGCGAGACTTCATCTCATGTACTTTGGACATGTTATCAGGAGGGACCAGTCCCTGGAGAAGGACATCATACACAGTAAAGTAGAGGGTCAGCGAAAAAGAGCAAGACCCTCAATGAGATGGATGGACATAGTGGCTGCAACAATGAGCTCAAGCATAACAATGATTGAGAGGATGGCACAGGACCGGGCAGTGTTTCCTTCTGCTGTACATAGGGTCGCTATGAGTCAGAACTGACTCGACTGCCCCTAACAACAACAAGTACAATTTGAGCACGTGACTTACTTCTCTTCTTAATCTTTAGAACCCTGGAGGATAGACATCACAACTTATAAGTGTTATTAATAGTAGATCTAAAATTTTACTGTGCAGATCAATCACTTGGAGTGTTAATTAAAACATAGATTACTGATCTCCACCTATGGAGATTCAGATTTGCTAGATCTGTGAGGGCATCAAGTAATCTCTTTTATAAGCTATCATTCCAGGTGAGTCTAATGCAGGTCTAAAGCCCAAATTTATAGAAACACTCTTTCATGCATAGAGAATTATGTCTTACACACAAAATGTATACAGAAAATGAGTGCTTAATTAATGCAAGAGTAGACTAAGGGGTTAGCAACTTCAAGGGTTACTCCTTTTGGAGAGTTTTTCACCTGAAAAGATTCTTAGGAATGAGTTGGGAGGGAAATAGAATGCAGTTGAGTGCCTCACAAAGGCCAGGATGATGTTAGATGCATTATAAAGCTTAAACCAAGTTTGTTTGATGGCTCAAAAAATACATGTTGAATAAATAAAGGAATGAACATTTTTTGTTTTTTTGTACAAATGAATAAATTAATAAATAGACCAGTCATATGTGATAACTGAACAAGAGATCTATTTCAATGAAGTGAGTTCTCAAAAATTCTTTAAATCAGACAGATCCTTAAAATTTGACTCTGGAGCTAGGATGCTTAGGTTAAAATATTACTCTGCTGCTTAGTAGCTGAGAGACTGGGTAACTTAAACTTTGTGATTCTCTCTCCAACTATAGAATGAGGATAATAATCTACTTGCCACATAGGAATGTTTTGAGGGATAACTAAATACATGTAAAGTGCTTAGAACAGTTCCTGGTTTATAATAAGAACTCAACAAGTGATAGTTATTATTATTACTATTATTTTATTTTAAGCTCTTAACTATTATAATTATGTAAAAACCCAAGTAAGGCAACTTCAGTTAACCCCCATGTGTGTACCGAATGAGAGGGTAGAAAGTAAGCATCCATTTGGATCCCACTATGTGCCAGTACTATCACCCAAGTGTCAGTTTGCTGTACTGTGGTGACTTGTGTGTTGCTGTGATGCTGGAAGCTATGCCACTGGTATTTCAAACGTCAGTAGAGTACTCATGGTGGACAGGTTTCAGCAGAGCTTCCAGAGTAAGACAGACTAGTAAGAAAGGCCTGGTGATCTACTTCTGAAAATTAGCCAATGGAAACCCTATGGATCACAACAGAATATTTTCTGATAGGTTAGAAGGCACTCAAAATACACAATGCCTGCAATAATAGACTCCAAAATGACAACAGTCATGAAGATGGCACAGGACTGGGCAATATTTTGTTTGTAATGCTGTATATAGGGTCCCCATGTGTCGGAGCTTACTTGCAAGCAACTAACAACAACATGAGTGCCCGGAACAATATTCTTGCCATTTTATTTACACAAGAGGAAACAGGCTCAGAGGCTTAAACTCTTGCTTGAAGTAAAGCACCCAGTAAACAGAAAAAATAACCTTCACATAATGGTTGGTCTGATTTTGAAATCCCTGCTCTTTTCATTCCTCCATGCCCCGCCCCCTAGGGTATAAGGTTCAGACACTAGTGTTCAGAAACTATCCCTCTTAGTGATACTGAGAAAGACATTTAACCCCTGTGTACCTTAATTTATTATCTGCAATATAGGGGTAAAGATAGTTAATTAAATAGGGTGTTTTATGAGAATTAATCAGTGGAGGTTTGGAATGTAATGTGAAGATGTAAAAGCAGCATCTAATCATGCCATCATCATTATGAACAATAATAACATCATCACCATTGAGTTTATAGTCTAATCCAAGAAGCATTGACCCACCAGCTCTGATTATTATTATTGATAATTAATGAGGATAAGACATGAGGTTAATGAACATTCTTCATGACTTCAAATCTTTATTGGGTAGGAGGAGGGGAAAATTAATTCTTTTCTGTATACAAAATGTAACTGGATTTGGATTTGTTGTCTATTTTTGTGTTTCTTTATCTCTCCCTTAAAATTCCCAGAGGCCCACTTGAGATAACGGAGTAAATGAGTCAGTCCGTAAAAACGCATTTTAAAGCCCACAGTGGTGGCGGCTGCAACATGTGGTAGCTGAGACCGTGGCTTATCAGGGAAGTGTTGGTTCAAACAAAAGCTTGGCTGTTTTCTGAAATTCAGAGGAAGATGCTGGAGAGGAAGACCACTCCCTGCAAGTGTGAGCCTAGGAGTTAGGAAATCTCTGAAGGAGCTCTGACTCCATGCTTGACCAGATGTGTGCATTTAGCTAAGTTGTAGCACCTCTATGGTCAGATCTGAAAAATGGGGGTGGTAGCTTTTCCTCAGCTAGCAAGGTTGTTTTCAGGATCAAATGATGTGGCGTATATGAAAGTCTTATTGGTCATTAGCTCAGTTTTCAAAGGTGGTCAGAAAGAGAAAACAAAAAATTCTGTTCTTAGGCACACATACAATTGTGCAATTTATTAAAATATTCATTTCTAGAGGAATGATCTGGGTCTGATGTTAGGAACTTGCTGCTGCAAAGTGATGAATACCTTGCCTGAAAAGTCAAGCCACTAAGCCATGCCCCACCCAAGGCCCAGATTATCTACATGGGAACTTGTGAGCTGCTCAGCAGGGATGTACCTCCTTGGTGCAGCAGAGACTAGGATACCCTAGTTACTTGCTTAGGAGAAGTTTGTTATTGAATATATTTATTGAATATAATTTTATTGGAGAAGTGGTCCCACTTTTACATTTTTATCAATCCTAAATACTCAACACCTATTTGATATAATGCAAAATAACATTTTGATCATTTAAGAGAAATAGTTCCAGTAATAGAAACTTGTAAACTGATTGCAAAAATGGCCACATTTTTTCACCCTTCCTTGTATCCAAATCTTTTGCAATACAACTTGGTAACTCTTCCATCAAGGGATAGAATCTCTTCTCCTTCCCCTTGAATGTGGCCTTGTGACTTACCTTGGCTAAGAGAATGTGGTTGAAGTAAGAATGCACCAGTTTTAAGCCTGGGCCTCATGGGGTACTTTGACTCGCCTTCTTTTGGTACCCTGACATTGTCATGTGAAAAGCTATGGCTAGCCTTCTGGAGAATCAGACGCCTTATGGAGAAAAGCCCAGCTGAGGCCATCCAAGATCAGCTTATAGTCAGCAGAGTTGTGTAACTGATATGTAGCTGACTCTACATGCACAAGTAAGACAAGAACCACTGCTGATACACAGACTCAAGAGCAATAATAATGTTTGCTGTTTCAGATGATTAAGTTTAGGGTGGTTTGTTATGCAGCAGTTGCTGACTCATGTAAATATACAATGGAGATGTCCAAGTATAGCATTTTTCTCATGATTTTATGAAAGAAAAAAAGGTGAAGAAAAAAATTCTCACCTAGCATAAGTTCACTAGTAACTAGATTTGTCAAATCTCTAATTGTAGTTTTATTTATTCACAGTATAAAAGAAAAAAAAAAGCATAGTTAACAGAGGTCTGCAATTCAAGGAAACTGATTGAGGCTACTTCTGCGAGGGAAGGGATAAGGGGCAGGTAGGAAGAAAAAGGAAAGTATACCACTGAGGAAACACTTATGAAAGTCACAGCCCCAAGACACAGCCCCACTGAAACACTGAGATTTAATCAGAATATTATAGAACAGAAGTGGAGCCAACATGGTGCTATAGATAGAAGCACCATGCCATCCCTCCACAGCAAAGACCCAAAAAACTAAGTAAAACAGAGACAAACGTCAATTTTGGAATGCTAAGCATCAAATGAAAAGTTAAAGAACTCATCCAAGCACCGAATGCAATAAGAAACTGACAGAGAACAGAGGGCAAGGAGAGTTGCCAGTGGAGGTCCCCTATCAGCTAACACAGCATGGATCCACCATCTTGGACTCCTGTAGGAGGTCAGTGGACAGGGAGTATGGGAAAGCAGATTCATGGAGCTTCCAGCAGGAGACAGAGAACCCAGTAACCAGTGAGAAATGCTTTCCCACCCTCTACCCTGCATCCCACTACTTGGCCTTCACTGCTTCCCAGCTGGCCAATCCGAGGCTTCCCAGCAGACCAATTCGCTGCTTCTAGGGAGGCTGATGCCTGGCTTCCTGGAGGACTGATTTGCTGCTTCCCGGTGGGCTGATTGCTGCTTCCTGGTGGGCTGATCTGCAGCTTCTAGGCAGGCCGATTCAGGGCTTCCCAGCTGGCCGATTAGCTGCTTCCTGGTGGGCCACGACTGCAGCACAGGAGGCGCTAGTTTCGTGCTGCTTGGATTCACCCCACCCACATCAGCTGGCTTCTTCATTGCCATTTCTTTGTTGCTGGTGTTGCTGCTTTCAGCCTCTTTTTGTTTCTTTTCTGCTTCTCACACCCTACCCTTCCTTTCTCTTGAAAACCTGACTATGTGTGCCATGTTTGCTTCTTCTTGAGAGGCTGTGAAGAGCTGCTTAGCTGGGGAACTGCTTCCCTGGTCTGTGCCACCACGCTGGTGGGATCCCTGGGGGCTTTTGTTTTTCTTCTTGTTCTTTTTGTTTGTTTTTGCTTTCTTTTTTTCCTTTTTATTTTTCATAATTTCTTGGTTTCTTGTCTCTTTCTACTTATCTTCTTTTCCTGTCTCCGGAATACCTGGTGCTGTGGATCATCTCCACCCTTTCTAGCCTGGCTGTATTGTGTGGCTTGGGAGCCACTTCCCCAGTCTGCACAGCTGTGCCAGTGGGATCCCTGGGGACATTAAAAAAAATTATTTATTTTTCCTTTTTGTTTTTCTTCATTTCTCGATTTATTGTCTTTCCAACAGCAGGCTCCCTCAGCAGTTTTTTTTCTTTTCCTCCTGTTTCTCTCTCCTCTCTCTCTTCTTTTCAATACTCAACCTAGTTCCACACATCACAACCTCCCCCTCCCCCTCCTTCCTGCCTATTTGCACTATGTGCTGAACATTGCACTCCCAAGTAGCACAGGCATGGTCTACCAGAACCTACCCTGCACTGACCCCTGGCTCACCTCATTGGCCCCAGTACATACCACAAACAACCCATCCCAGCCCTGCCCCTTTGGCTGGACCTGCCCTGCTGCACCATAGCTGAGCAACTGGCCCTACCCGTTGGACAAGGAGGTGAAAAATATCACATCCACAGATAAGCAAATAAATCTACAATCAATAAATGAAGAAAATAACAATTGAATGTCCCGAGACAGCAGATAAGATCAAAATATGTAAAAAACAGGACAAGATGGGCCCAGTAGGCATCCACGATAAAACAGTAGAAGAAAAGGCACTAGAACTACCTGATACGGAATTCAAATCTCTAATATTCAGAGGTATCCAAGAGTTGAAGCAAAAAAGCAGACAAAAATGGGGAAAAAATAGACAAATCCATGGAAAAGGCAGACAAATGCATGGAAAATACAGACAAAAAATGTAAGAATTCAGGAAAATAATACAGGAACAAAATACCAAAATAAATTCACAACTAGTAATCATACAAAAACAACAATTAGAAATCCAAAAGATAAACAACAAGATTTCAGAAATGGACAGTGTCATAGAAGGGCTGAGGAATAGGTTGGAAATGATGGAAGATGGGATCAGTGAAATTGAAGGCAAATGTGTGGATACAAATTTGTTTGAGGAAAAATCAGAAAAAAGAACAAAGAAAAATGAAGAAACCTTGAGAATTATGTGGGATACAATCAAAAGCAAAAATTTGTGAGTGATCAGAGATCCAGAACATGGGCAGAAAACGGAAAACATAGACTCATTGAAGAATTGCTCACAAAAACCTTCTGTAATATCATGAAAGATGATAAGCTGACCATCAAGAAGCTCAACGAACACCATATAGGATAGACCCCAAAAGAAAATCACCAAGGCATACCAAATTCACACTTGCTAAAACCAAAAACAAAGAAAGAATCCTGAGAGCTGCTTTGAGAAAAATGAAAAGTCACATACAGAGGGGAAACAATAAGACTAAGCTCTGATTACTTGGCAGAAACCATGCAAGCAATAAGGCAATGGGATGACGTGTATAAACCTTGATTAATTGCCAACCAAGAGTAATATATTCTTCAAAACTCTCATTCAAATATGATGATGAAATTAGGACATTTCTATATAAACAGAAATTAAGGGGATATGTAAAAACCAAACTAAACTTACAAGAATTGTTAAAGGGAGTCCTTCAGTTTGAGAACAAACATCAGATGATAGCCTAGGACACAAGAGCACACCAGCCAGATACCAACCTAGGAAATGAACTCTCAAGAACTATCTAAAACCTAAAGATTTACAACATGGAACCTGAGAGGTTAATCTGCAAGTGACAACAACGTCAGAACAATAAAAGAGGGAATAAACAGTGTAAGTATAGAACTTTCTAATGGAGAGGAGGGCAAGGTGATACCAAGTAATAATAAACTGGTTCAAACCTAGGAAGATAAGGGTAAATTTCAAGGTAACCACAAAGAAAATTAACAAACTTACTCATCAAAATAAAGAAGAGAAACATAAAGGCTCAGTAAAAACAAAATCTACAAAAACAAAAGAAATGAAAAAAAATCCACAAACAAAAGGAATTCAGCACTGGACAGTAAGAGGTACACAGAAACAGTCAGTACCACAAAACAAAGCACTACAAAATGACAGTAATAAACTCACACCTATCAATAATTACACTGAATGTAAATGACCTAAATGCACCCATAAAGAAACAGAGAGTGACAGAATGGATAAAAAACCAGGATTCATCAATATGCTGTCTACAAGAGACATCTTAGAAACAAAGACATAAATTTAGTAAAAATCAAAGGATGGAAACAAATGTATCACACAAACAGCCACCAAAAAATAGCAGGAGTGGCAATACTAATCTCAGATAAAATAGACTTTAAAACAAAATCCACCATAAAAGACAAAGACGAGCACTATATCATGATTAAAGGGATAATCCAGCGTGAAGACATAACCATAATAAATATCTACAGACCCAATGACAGGGCTCCAAAATACATAAAAAATTTCTAACAGCACTGAAAAGAGAAACTGACAGTTCCACTATAACAGTAGGAGACTTCAATGCACCACTGTCGGTAAAGGACAGAACATCTAGAAAGAAACTCAACAAAGATACAGAAGGCCACAATTAGCCAACTTGAACTCATAGACATATATAGAACACTCCACCCAACAGATGCAAAGTACATGTTCTTTTCCAACTCACGTGGAATGTTCTCCAGAATAGATCACATCTTAGGCCACAAAGCGACCCTCAACAAAATCCAAACAATTGAGATATTACAAAGTATCTTCTTTGATCACAACGCCATCAAAGTAGAAATTAACAACTGGAAGATCAAGGAAAAAAAGTCAATTACGTGGAAACTAAATAACATCCTGCTTAAAAAAAACAATGGAAAACCAATCAAAGATGGTGACAAAAAATTCCTAGAATGAAATGAGAATGAAAACACTTCATACTCAAACATTTGGGATACAGCAAAGACAGTGATCAGAGATCACTTTATAGCAATAGATGCACACAGCAAAAAAGAAGAAAGGGACAAAATCAAAACATTAGCTACACAACTTGAACAAATAGAAAGAGAACAGCAAAAGAAGCTTACAGCCACCAGGAGAAAGGAAATAATAAAGATCAGAGAGGAAACAAATGAAATAAAGAATAGAAAAACAATAGAAAGAATCAACAAAACCAAAAGCTGATTCTTGAAAAGGATCAACAAAATTGACAAACCACTAGCCAATCAGCAAAAGAAAAAGAGGAGAGGATGCAAATAACCCAAATGAGAAATGAATATCACAACAGACCCAAATGAAATAAAAAGGATCATAACAGAGAATTATGAAAAATTATACTCCAACAAATTTGAAAATATAGAGGAAACAGACAAATTTCTAGAAACACACTACCTACCCAAACTTTCACAAACTGATGTTGAAAATCTGAACAGACCCATAACAAGAGAAGAGATTGAAAAGGTAATAAAAAAAACTCCCAACAAAAAGAAGCCCTGGCTCAGATGGCTTCACTGGAAAATTCTACCAAACATTCAGAGAGGAGCTTACACCAGTACTACTCAAGCTAGTTCAGAAAATAGGAAAGGAAGGGATACTTCCAAACTCATTCTATGAAACCAGCATAACCCTGATACCAAAACCAGGCAAAGACACCACAAAAAAGAAAATTACAGAGCAATACCTCTCATGAATATAGATGCAAAAATTCTAGCTAATCGAATTCAACATCATATCAAAAAAAGAATACACTGTGACCAAGTAGGATTCATACCAGTTACGCAAAGATGGTTCAACATTAGAAAATCAATGAATGTAATCCACCACATAAATGAAATAAAAGAATCACATGATCATTTCAATTGATGCAGAAAAGATATTCGACAAAGTCCACAACACATTCCTGATAAAAATGCTAAATAAAATAGATATAGAGGGGAAGTTCCTCAACATGATAAAGAGCATCTATACAAAACCAACAACCAGCATCATTCTTAATGGAGAGAGGCTGAAAACATTCCCCCTGAGAACAGGAACAAGACAAGGATGTCCTTTATCACTACTCTTATTTAACATTGTGCTGGAAGTCCTAGCTAGAGCAATAAGGCAAGAAAAAGAAATAAAGGGCATCCAAATTAGTAAAAAACTGTCCCTAGTTGCAAATGATATGATACTATACATAGAAAACCCAAAAGACTCCACAAGAAAACTACTGGAATTAATAGGAAGATTCAGCAGAGTAGCAGGATACAAGATAAACATACAACAAATCGGTTGGATTCCTAGACACTAATAAAGAGAATGATGAAAAGGAAATCAGGAAAACAATACCATTTATAATAGCCCCGAAAAAAATAAAATACTTTGGAATAAATCTAACCAGGGATGTAAAAGACCTATACTAAGAAAACTACAAAACACTACTGCAAGAAACCCAAAGGGATCTACATAAATGAAAAAACATACCATGTCCATGGATAGGTAGACTCAACATTGTGAAAATGACAAGTCCACCAAAACAATCTAGAAATACAATGCCATCCCAATTCAAATATCAACAACATTCTTTAAAGAGATGGAAAAAACAATCATTAACTTTATATGGAAAGGAAAGAGGCCCAGGATAAGTAAAGCATTATTGAAGAAGAAAGTAGGAGGACTCGTGCTACTGATCTCAGAAACTACTATACAGCTAAGGTAGTCAAAACAACCTGGTACTGGTACAATGACAGATAATTGACCAACAGAATAGAATCGAGAACCCAGATGTAAATCCACCCACTTATGGTCACCTGATCTTCGACAAGGGCCCCAAATCCATCAAATGGGGAAAAGATAGTCTTTTTAACAAATAGTGCTGGCAAAATTGGATATCCATCTGCAAAAAAATGAAACAGGACCATACTTCACACCATACACCAAAACTAATTTAAAATGAATCAAAGACCTAAATATAAAACCAAAAACTATAAAGATCATAGAAGGAAAAATAAGATCAACTCTAGAGACCCTAATACACAGCATTTACAGGATACAAACCGTAACTAACAACATACAAACTCCAGAAGATAAACTAGGTAACTGGGATTTTCTAAAAATTAAACTCTTATGCTCATCAAAAGACTTCACCAATAGTGTAAAAAGACAACCTACAGACAGGGAAAAAAAAATGGTTATTACAAATCTGACAAAGGTCTAATCTTTAAAATCTACAGGAAAATCCAACACCTCTACAACAAAAAGACAAATAATCCAATTAAAAAATGGGTGAAGGAAATGAACAGACACTTCACCAAAGAAGACATTCAAGTGGCCAACAGACACATGAGGAAATGCTCGCAATCACTAGCCATTAGAGAAATGCAAATCAAAAACATGATGAGATAGCATCTCGCTCCGGCATTACTGGCACCAGTCAAAAAAACAGAAAATAAAAAATGTTGGAGAGGCTGCAGAGAGATTAGAACTCTTATACAATGCTGGTGGGAATGCAAAACCGTACAACCATTTTGAAAAATGGTATAGTGTTTCCTTAGAAAGCCAGAAATAGAAATACCATATGATCCAGCAATCCCACTCCTGGGAATATATCCTAGAGAAATAAGAGTTGTCACACGAATAGACATATGCGCACCCATGTTCATTGTAGCATTGTTCACAATAGCAAAAAGATGGAAACAACTTAGATGCCTATCAACAGATGAATGGATAAACAAACTATGGTACATACACACAAAGGAGTACTAGGCAACAAAAAAGAACAATGATGAATCTGAGAAGCATCTCACAACATGGAAGAATCTGGAGGGCATTATGCTGAGTGAAATCAGTCAATCACAAAAGGACAAATAGTGTATGAGACTACTACTGTAAAAACTCATGAAAAAGTTTACATACAGGAAGAAACAATCTTTTGTGGTTATGAGGGGGAGGAGAGGTAGAGGTGGAAAAACACTAAGTAGACAATAGGTAAGTGGTAACTTTGGTAAAGTGTGAGACAGTACACAATACTGGGGAAGCCAGCAGAACTTGTTCAGGATAAGGTCATGGAAGCTCCATGGACAAATCCAAACTCCCTGAGTGACTGAATTACGAGGCTGAGGGCTGTGGGGACAATGGTCTTAGGGAACAGCTAGCTCTATTGGCATAACATAGTTTATAAAGAAAATGTTCTACATTCTATTTGGTGAGTAGCGTCTAGGGTCTTAAAAGCCTGTGAGTGGCCATCTAAGATACTCCACTGGTCTCATCCCTTCAGGAGCAAGGGAAAATGAAGAAAACTAAAGACACAAGACAAAGATTAGTCCAAAGGACTAATATACCACAACTACCACGGCCTCCACCAGACTGAGTCCAGTACAACTAGATGGTGCCCAGCTACCACCACTGACTGCTCTGACAGGGATCACAATAGAGGGTCCCAGACAGAGCTGGAGAAAAATGTAGAAACAAAATTCTAACTTAAAAAAAGACCAGATTTACTGGCCTGACAGAGAGTGGAGAAATCCCAAGAGTATGGCCCCCAGATACCCTTTTAGCTCAGTAATGAAGTCACTCTGAAGGTTTACCTTTTAGCAAAAGATGGACAGACCCATAGGACAAAACAAGAATAAAGGGGCACACCAGCCCAGGGGCAAGGACTAGAAAGCAGGAGGGGACAGGAAAGCTGGTAATAGGGAACCCAAGGTTGAGAAGGGAGAGTACTGACATGTCACGGGTTTGTTAACCAATGTCATAAAACAATATATGTACTAACTGTTTAATGAGAAGCTAGTTTGTTCTGTAAACCTTCATCTAAAGTACAATTTAAAAAAAAGGTGGCAACCCTAAAAAAAAACAAAAAGAATATTATAGAACACTTTTGTGGTATGCTGAGTAATGGCCTCCTAAAAGATATCCATATCCAAATTCCAGACCTGTGAACATGTTACCTTATATAGTAATAGGGACCTGCAGATGTGATTAAGTTGAGATGGGAGATTATCCTGGATTACTAGGGTTGACCCTAAATGTAATCACAAGAAGTCTGATAAGAAGGATGCAAGAAGGTCAAATGAGGAACTAAGAGATAAGAAGATGGAAGCAAGAGGTTGGAGTGATCAAGGAAGGAGTCATGAACCAATAAATGCAAGTGGCCTCCAGAAACTAGAAAAGACAAAGAAACAGATTCTCTCCTAGAGCTTCCAGAAGGAAACTGCCCTGCTAACACCTGTACTTTAGTTCAGTGAAACAGATTATAGATTTCTGGTCTCCATAACTGTAAGAGAATACATCTGTGTTGTTTTAAGCCACCAAGTTTGTTAATTTGTTACAGCAGTAATAGGAAACTAATACAACTCCCTCTCCCCTACATGTTAGCATCACACCAACAGGGTTAGAGTATAATGTCAGTGGATTACAGCCAAAAGAGCTACAAGACACAGACTCTGTGAAGTGGTACTTAGTGAAGCCCAAGTTCAAGAGGGGATACAAAAACAAGGACATTAGAGGAATTTGAAGACTCTGGCACCTATAGCCATACTAAAAATTAAACACAGTCCAACTCCTAGTCCAATTATCATAAATCCTCACACCAAAGGCCTACTTACCACAATTTTTATTACCTGATACTATGTATCTGGCTTTCAACAACACAACAAAATTATAAAGTATGACAAAAGGCAAGAAAAAACACAGTATAAAGAGACAAAGCAAGCATCAGATCATACTCAGATATGACACAGATGTTTGAACTATCAGACAGAATTTAGTATAACTATGATAAATGTGTTAAAGACTCTAGTGGGAAAGAGTAGACAACATTTAAGAACAGATGGGTAATGTAAGTAGAGAAATTGAAACTAGAGAAAAAAGAGCAATTTAAGCCTAAAGCAAGTGGCAGTAAAGAAATAATAAAAATTAAAGCAGAAATAAATGAAATATAAAACATAAAATAAATGGACAAAATCCATGAAACCCAAAGCTGGTTTTTGAAATGATTAATAAAATTGATAAACCTCCAGCCAAGCTAACACTAGAAAAAGAGAAAATACTCCAATTGTCAACATCAGAAGTGAAGGAGGAATTATCACTACTGATTCCATGGGCATAAAAAAGGATAATAAAATAATACTACAGTTTTATGCCCACAAATTTGGTAACTTAGATGAAATGGACCAATTTCTTGAAAGACATAAACTATCAAACCTCACACAAAGAGAAATAGATAACCTGACTATCCCTGTATCTATTAAAGAAATTTAATCAATAATAAATAGCCTTCCCATAAAGAAAGTATCAGGCCCAAATGGTCTCACTGGTGAATTCTACCAAACATTTCAAGAAGACACAATACCAATCCTCCACAATCTCTTCCAGAAAATAGAACCAGAAGGAATCAGGCCTAACTCATTCTATGAGGCCAGCATTAACACTAAAGCCAGATAAAGACATTACAAGAAAACTATAGACCAATATCTCTCCCTATCAAAGACACAAAAATCCTCAGCAAATTATTAACAAATTGATCCCAACCACGTATAAAAAAATTATGCACCATGACCAAGTGTGATTTTATTCCAGGGGTGATGAAAGCCCTGATCAATATTCAAACATCTATCAATGTAATCCACCAATGTCAACAGACTAAAGAAGAAAAGTCATATGATCATGTTAACTTACACCAATAAGGAATTTGACAAAATCTAACACCCATTCATGATTAGAAAACAAAACCCTCAACACACTAAGAATGGGGACAACTTACCGACTTCCTTAACTTGATAAATAACATCTACTAAAAGCCTATAGCAATATCATACTTAAAGGTAAAAGATTGGACACTTTCCCTTAAGATTGGGAATGAGGAAAGGATGTCTTCTCTTACTACTTCAACTAAATATTGTAACTGAAGTTTCATCCAGTACATTAAGAAAAGTAAATAAAAGGTATACAGATTGGAAGGAAGAATAGGTAAAACATCCATTGACATGAAATTGATTCTGATTCATAGTGACCCTATAGGACAGAGTAGAACTGCCCCACAGGGTTTCCAAGGCTATAAATCTTTGCAGAAGTAGACTGCCACATCTTTCTCCTGCTGAGCAGCTGGTGGGATCCAGCCACCTATCTTTTTGATAGCAGCCATGTGCTTAACCACTGTGCCACCATCATTTCCTGCAGTTGAAGCACTGGGGATTATTTAGGACAGTGAAACTATTCTGTATGGTACTATAATGGTGAATACATACCACGATGTGTGTGTCACAACCCATAGAACTTTACAGCAGAAAGAGTGAATCTTAATGTGTGCAAATTACAAAAAAAATCATTTAGGAGGTCAGAGGATCCTAGGATGACATGTAGAATGTGGCAAAAGAATCTAACTATACCGTATTACAAACGTATGAAACAATCTCACTGAAAGAGGTGGGGGACTAAAGATGCTGCCCTAACTAACTCTGGAAATGAGATGAGTCTGTATGACTAAAGGCAAAAGGAACTGTACATAAGCACTGTACTCTAGATGAAAAACTTGTTTCCCACAGGGTTATAGGTTAACAATTCTGAAACCACTATACATGTATGTGGACCTGAATAATTAAGTATAGTGATCTTCACTGTTTGCTAATTCTGTATTTGTAAATTCACCTACTTGATGAAATTTATTTATAACTTCACAATCAATACTCACAGTGCTTTCATGGTTATTTGCAGACATGTGCATGCATAAACCAAAACAACAAGACAAAAGCCCCATTGCTGTTGAGTTGATACCAAATCACAGCAACCCTGTGGACAGAGTAGAACTGCCCCATAGGGTTTCCAAGATTGTGATCTTTACATATGAACTGGAAAACATAAACATCAATATCCTATGCATTAGTGAGCTGAAATGGACTGGTAATGGCCATTTTGAATCAGACAATCATATGATCTACTATGCTGAATGAGAAATTGAAGAGGAATGGCATTACAGTCATCCTCAAAAAGAACATTTCAAGATCTATCCTGAAGTACAATGCTGTCAGTGATAGGATAATATCCATACACCTACAAGGAAGACCAGTTAATATGACTATTATTCAAACTTATGCATCAACCACTGTTGCCTAAGATGGAGACACTGATGGTTTTTGCCAACTTCTTCAGTCTGAAATTGATCAAACATGTAATCAAGATGCATTGATAAGCAAAGAAGAATGAAGAAAACTAAAGATACAAGGGAAAGATTAGTCCAAATGACTAATGGACCACATCTAACACAGCCTCCACCAGACTGAGTCCAGTACAACTAGATGGTGCCCAGCTACCTCCACTGACTGCTCTAACAGAGGTCACAATAGAGGGTCCTGGACAGAGCTGGAGAAAAATGTAGAACAAAATTCTAACTCACAAAAAAAGACCAGACTTACCGGCCTGACAGAGATGGGAGAAACCCTGAGAGTACGGCCCCCTGGATACCGTTTTAGCTCAGTAATGAAGTCACTCCTGAAGTTCACCCTTCAGCCAAAGATTAGACAAGCCCATGAAATAAAATAAGACTAAAGGGGCACACCAACCCAGGGGCAAGAACTAAACGGCAGGAGGTGACAACATAGCTGATAATAGGAAACCCAAGGCTGAGAAGGGAGAGTGTTGACATGTTGTGGGGTTGTTAACCAATGTCATAAAACAGTATGTGTACTGTTTAATGAGAAACTATTTGTTCTGTAAACCTTCATGTAAAGTACAATAAAAAAAAAGATGCATTGATAATTACTGGTGATTGGAATGTGAAAGTTGGAAACAAAGAAGGATCAGTAGTTGGAAAATATGTCCTTGGTGATAGAAATGATGCCCGAGATGGCAGGATACAATTTTGCAAGACAATGACTTCTTCATTGCAAATACCTTTTCTCACCAACATAAATGGTGACTATCACGTGGACCTCTCCAGATAGAATACAGAGGAATCAAAGTGACTACATCTGTGGAAAGAGATGATGAAAAAGCTTAATGTCAGTCAGAACAAGGCCAGGGGCCGACTGTGGAACAGATTATCAATTGCTCATATGCAAGTTCAAGTTGAAGCTGAAAAAATTAAAACAAGTCCACCAGTGCCAAAGTATAACCTTGAGTATATTCCATCTGACTTTAGAGACCATCTCAAAAATAGATATGACTCATTAAACACTAATGACTGAAGACCAGACAAGCTGTGGAATGACATCAAGGAAGAATGACATGAAGAAAACAAGAGGTCATTAAAAGACAGGAAGGAAAGAAAAGACCAAAATGGATGTCAGAAGAGACTCTGAAACTTGCTCTTGAAAGTCAGGTAGCTAAAGCAAAAGGAAGAAATGATGAAGTAAAAGAGCTGAACAGAAGATTTCCAAGATTTCTTCTCAGAAGACTTGAGAAGACAAAGTAAAGTACTGAAATGTGCAAAGACCTAAAGTTAGAAAACCAAAAGGGAAAAACACACTCAGCATTTCTCAAGCTGAAAGAACTGAAGAAAAAATTCAAGCCGTGTGTTGCAATATTGAAGGATTCTACGTGGAAAATATTAAACAATGTGGGAAAAATCAAAAGAAGATGGAAGGAATACACAGATCCACTGTACCAAAAAGAAGTGGTCGACGTTCAACCATTTCAAGGGGTAGCATAGGATCAAGAACTGAGAGTACTGAAGGAAGAGGTCCAAGCTGCACTGAAGGCCCCAGGCTCCAGGAATTGATGGAATACCAATTGAGATGTTTCAACAAATGGATACAACGCTGGAGTTGCTCACTTGTCTGTGCCAAGAAATTTGGAAGACAGCTACCTGGCCAACCATCTGGAAGAGATCAATATTTGCACCCATTCCAAAGAAAGGTGATCCAACAGAATGCAGAAATTATTGAACAATATCATTAATATCACATACTGGTAAAATTTCACTGAAGATCATTCAAAAGCAGCTGCAGCAATATATCAACACAGAACTACCAGAAATTCAAGCTGGATTCAGAAGAGGACATGGAACAAGAGATATCATCGCTGATGTCAGATGGATCCTGGCTGAAAGCAGGGAATACCAGAAAGATATTTACCTGTGTTTCATTGACTATGCAAAGGCATTAGACTATGTGGATCATAACAAATTACAGATAACATTGTGAAGAATGGGAATTCCAGAACACTTAATTGTGCTCATGATGAACCTGTACATAGACCAACAGGCAGTCATTGGAACAGAACAAGGGGATACTGCGTGGTTTAATGTGAGGAAAGGGGTGTGTCAGGGTTGTATCCTTCCAACACACTTATTCAGTCTGCATGCTGAGCAATAATGTGCTGGACTATATGAAGAAGAGCAAGGCATCAGGATTAGAAGAAGACTCATTAATAACCTGCAATATGCAGATGACACAACCTTGCTTGCTGAAGGTGAAGAGGACTTGAAGACTACAGTCTTTAGTATGGATTACACCTTAACATAAAGAAAACAAAAATCTTCACTACTGGACCAATAAGCAACATAACAGTAAAGGTAGAAAATATTGACGTTGTCAAGGATTTAATTTTACTTGGATCCACAATCAATACCCATGAAAGTAGCAGTCAAGAAATCAAAAGACACATTGCGTTGTGCAAATCTGCTGTAAAAGACCTTTTTAAAGTATTAAAAAGCAAAGATGTCACTTTGAGGTCTAAGATGTTCCTGGCCCAACCTGTGGTATTTTCAATTGCCTCATATGCATGTGAAAGCTGGTCAATTAATAAGGAAGACCAAAGAAGAATTGATGCCTTTGAATAATGGTGTTGGCAAAGAATACTGAATATACCACAGACTGCCAGAAAAATGAACAAATCTGTCCTGGAAGAAGTACAGCCAGAATGCTCCTTAGAAGCAAAGATGGCAAGACTTTGTGTCACGTACTTTGGACATGTTATCAAGAGGTACCAGACCCTGGAGAAGGACATCTTGCTTGGTAAAGTACAGGGTCAGCAAAAAAGAGGAAGACCTTCAATGAGATGGATTGACACAGTGGCTGCAACAATGGGCTCAAGCATAACAATGATTGTGAGGATGGCGCAGGTCCGGGTGGTGTTTAGTTCTGTTGTACACAGGGTCGCTATGAGTCTGAACCGGCTGAACGGCACCTAACAACAACAATCTTTATAGGAGTAGACTGCCACATCTTTCTCCTGTGGAGCAGCTGGTGGGTTTGAATTGGTGACCTTTCAGTTAAGCAGCTGAGTGCTTACCCACTACGCCACCAGAACTCCTCAGTACGTGCATGCACAGAGCAGCAAAAAACCTGAGTCCTTCCAAGAGCATGTTCCCAGCTGAGGTCAAACAAGGCTGGTTCGGTATTGCCTACTCCAGTGTCCATGGCTGCTTTACAGAACATAATTGCTGTGAATAATGAGAATTGATTGTAAGTGAGTGGCAGATGGTGGGAGCCCGGCTTCTCACTGTTGGAGTGGGAGGTTACAAAGAAGCAAAGGGAGAAATCTAGACTGACCCATGTGGTATTGGATTAGAGTTGGAGACATCAGTATGAACTCATGGTCTGCTTAATACACATACAGAGCATTATTTATATATTATTGTTGTTAGGTGCCGTCAGTTATTTTGACTCATAGTGATCCAATGTGACAGAGTAGAACTGCCCCATAGGGTTTTCTAGGCTGGGATCTTTATGAGAGCAGATTGCCAGGTCTTTCTCCTGCAGAGCTGCTGGCTGAATTCAAGATGCCAACTTTTAGTTAGTAGCTGAGTGCTTAGGCACCAGGAGTCCTTCATTATATATAGAAATATTTATAGATGTGTGTACATACCTGGGTTAGTATATGCACATATATTTCTTTGCCCTATCAGCTGAGAGGCCATATAAGCAGTGGCACTCCAGTAGTAAAGAGTACACCTAGTGTCCACATCTTGGTTTCTAATGCCTTTCTACAATAAAAGGAACTAGGGCTCCTTGGAGAAAAGGCTGATTCTAGGACTGGAGTAGGAAATACATAAGATAAAGCCTAAGTACCTCATAGTGGCAGAAAGTAAGAAAATGCTTTAAAAATCCACCACAGTAATGGGGATATGTCAAAGGGACAAAGGAAGCAATTGAAAGAACACCCCATGGCCAAAGCTGGAACAATTTGAGCAACATGAGAAATAAAGTAGTCTTTAATTATAAATCAAAGTATAAAATAAGTATCTGTGAGTTCATACTGATGTAAATAAATGATCGAATAAATAAATAAATTGGGAAATATAGATAAATATCCTGTGCAGAAACATTCTAAATAATTTACATAAATAATATAATAATTTTCAGAACATGTATATACATATATACACACATATATGTATATTCTGTCATCATGGAGGTGGAGCCTAACTCCCAATGCCTTAAATACAGGCTGTGCGTAATGGCTTCCTTTCAGAGAGTACAGTGTGAAAATGGGAAAAAAGAGCAACTTTACAGTGGAGAAACCTTGAAAAACGCTATCTCAGCCATGTGACTAAGTTAAGCATTATCAGTGATATGTCATGTTGATAGCATGTACCCTTGATAGAATGTGATGAAAATGGTCCTTAACCTCCTCCCAAAAGCCCATTACCCCAGTCTAACAATGAGTAACACATCAGACAAATCCAAATAGAAGGACTTCTACAAAATTCCTGACCAGTACTCCTTAAAACTGTCAAGGTCATCAAAAACAGGGAAAGTCTGAAAATATGTCACAGTGAAGAGAAGACCTGATGAATAAATGTAATTTGAAATCTTAGAACAGAAAAAGGACAATAGATATAAACTAAGGACGTCTGAATAATGTAACGATGCTAGTTAATAACAGCATTCTCTGTTGGTGCTAACGTTAATGTGCTTGATGCTAACAAACACGTTGGAGGTTCAAGTCCACCCAGAGGCACTTCAGAAGAAAGACCTTAGTGCTCTACTTCCAAAAAAAATCAGCCACTGAAAACCTTATAGAGCTCAGTTCTACTTTAACACACATGGGGTCACCATGAGTCAGAATCGACTTGACAGCAACAGTTGGTTCATTAATTGTGACATACTAATGTAAGATGTTAATAATAGGAAGAACTAGGTGTGAGGTATATAGGAACTTGCTGTACTAAATTTGTAATTTTTATGTGAAGATAAAAAGTATCCTAAAGTTTAAAATGTTTATTAAAAAAGATATTGGACACTGCAGTAAGTTTGGTGGGAAGAATATTTGTAGGCAAAGAGGAAACCAGGAGATCATCATAGTGTATGGATACTGGGCTTTGGAGCTAAATAGACCAGGGTTCCAAGATCAACTCTGCCACTTTCTGGATATGTGCTGCTAAGCATTTTATTTCACCTCTGTAAGTCTCAGTTTCCTCATATGTTAAATGGGTATTATGTGATGATAACTTTTGACTTCTGTAAGTTATGTGGCACATAATGTGCACTCCTTGGCTGGTACTGCCATTATCATTAGGACATAACTCTCTTTTGTGTGGATAGCCATGCTGGTTATCAGCATCCACAGGGTAGATTTCTCTACTGTATTCGGATGACTACTACACACAGACAGTCCTTGCATGTATTCAACCCAAACCCAGCCTGCTGTTATTCAAACATGTCACCTCTTGAGGAGACAGAAAGCAGATGCTCCCCTTTCCTGGAACAAAACTGCCAATTTTTCAGTCAGATGTCTCTGCAGACTTGAAGCTTCTCCTCTATCTTTCGTGCTCATTAAGCCGGTTCTTTTCTTATTACAGTTGAAGGAGACTTGAGGCTGGAATGTTTATTATGCATGTTATAAATGACTGTTAATTACTTTTTCTTGTTACAAAAACAACATTCATTAATAGAAAATTGACATATGATGATAATCAAAAGAAGACATAAAAACCACTATAATGCCAAAGGTGATATGGTTTTATAACTTGTTTTTAAAGACTAACACATATATTGTGAACGTATGATCATGTCCCTAAATACTATCACACAATTTTTAAAAATTGCTGCATTGTGACTTTGCCATAATTTATTGGTTCAATTGCCTGTATTTGGAAGTTAGGGAGCTTTTATATATATGTGTGTGTGTGTGTGTGTGTGTGTGTGTGTGTGTGTGTGTGTGTGTGTGTGTACGTATATTTCTAATACATATATATATTAGAAATAGTTTGGTCATGAACATCCTTGCAGTTAAATCTTTATGTTTTTAATTATGTCTTTGGGGTGGTGTGTTATTTGACACACTTGGACTGGTGAGTACCATGGGGAAGAAGATTTCCATGGCCTTAAAACTAGTGCTCTTCTTAGGGCAAGGAGAGGGAGGGGCTGGATGTAGGAAGTTCGGAATTAATACAAAATTAATACAAAACTTGTATTTGTGTTAGTTTGGACTTTGAGTCTCACCATTAGTATCTAGGCTTCTGCCTCATTCTTGTGACAAAGCTTCCACCTACTGCCCTTTGTGGCTGGATATACTTGGATACGAATTTCAGGCATGTAGCATGACTTGTGTTCTGAGTCTTGTTGTATTCATCTGTAAAATGGGGTAGTTTTTTTTGGGGAAAAAGAGCCCTGGTCATGCAGTGGTTAAGCACTCGGCTGCTAACTGAAAGGTCAGCGGCTCAAACCCACAAGCTGCTCCACAGGAGAAAGATGTAGCATTCTGCTTCCATAAGGATTACAGCCTTGGAAACCCTATGGGGCAGTTCTACTCTGTCCTATAGGGTCGCTATGAGTTGGAATCGACTCAACAGCAATGGGTTTGGTTTGTTGTGAGAACTAAAATAATGCATGAAAAGCTCTCAGTACCTAAAAAGGGCTCAATAAACATTGGACTTCCTCTACCTGGGTGATGCTTGAATTTTTTTGCAGCCCACAGCAAGGCATTTTTTCCCGACCAAACTCTGGTCAATTTATAGCACTTTGGCAATGTTTTCCTTCTGAGAAAAGCAAAAGGACCTTTTTCTCCTTTCTGTATCCACAGAGCCCCAGGCCCTTCTGAGACTTCTAAGACCACAAAGTCACTTCTAAGAAGAATATCTGCATCTGACAAAAATGGTTTTAATTCATCAGGGGACCCTTGGCACCCAGGTGTCCAAAATACTTTATCTGGCATTTTCTTAGCCAACACATGGTTAAGAAAGGAAAGGCAATATGCTATGTGTAGTATAAATCTAATAACCTTGAACATTTCACTTCTGCTTTTTTTTTTTTCCTTTTTGGAGCCACCCATTTTCAAATAGCCTCAGTTTTGCATCAAAAAGGGCCTAATGAAAGGGCATAAACTTTGGAGCCAGGCTATGGCTCCAGTCTGTGACTCTGCCACTTACTGGCTTTGTGACCTTGGGCAAGTTAATTCATCTCTCTGATCCTTACTTTCCTTATGTGCACAATGAGTATACCAACAGCTGTTGTTGTTAGGTGCCAGTGAGTTGGTTCCAACTCATAGCAACCCTATAGGACAGACTAGAACTGCCCCATAGGGTTTTCAAGGAGCGGCTGGTGGATTTGAACTGCCAGCCTTTGGTTAGCGGCCGAACTCTTAACCACTGTCCCACCAGGGCCCCATACCAACAACTGGTTGGGAAATTTAATAATGACAATTTAATGATTAATATAAAATGCATCTGGTAGTACCTGATATTCTGACACGTGGCTTTTCTCCATTTGTTGGCTCTCCTATCCATCTCAACTTTTCCTGACTACATCTCAGTTAAAGTTACCCTAGGAGAGATAGAATATTTCATATACTGTGGATTGCCAGAAGAATGAACAAATCATTCTTAGAAGAAATACAATAGGAATGCTCCTTAAGGGAAAGAATGTCAAGACTCGCTTACTTTGGAAATGTCATCAGGAAAGACTGGTTGCTAGAAAAGGACATCATGTTTGGTAAAGGAGAGAGGGTCAGCAAAAACGAGGGAAACCCTCAGTGAGATGAATTGACGCAACAGCTACAACAATGGGCTCAAACATACCGAGGATCATGAAGATGGCACAGGATCAGGCAATGTTTCGTTCTGCTCTATATAAGTTGCCATGTGTCGGAGCCAACTCGACAGCAACTAACAACAACAAGAGATAAAGTATTCATCATCATATCCCTTCATTGTGCCTTGAAGAGTGTTTGATTATAATAGATGCTTAAAAACCTACCTAACTAGACTTATTTTTACTCAACTAGACTAGTTCACTCATTCAGCATGTGCCAGGAATTATGTTAGATACTAGAAATGCCAAAATGAACAAGACGTTCTCTGTCCTCAGGGAGTTCCTAGCCTACTGTGAGAGACAAACAAGAAAACATGAAATTGTACTCAGTAACAAAGGATTAGTGTTGTAGCAGAGGGACACGTAAGGGCTTGGCAGAGCATGGAGTATGCCTAACCAAGACTCATGGTCAGGAAGCCTTTCTAGGGCAGCTGAGCTGAGTTTTGATGAGCCAGTAGGAATTAAGTTTATATAAGCAAAAACATTTATTTTTTATATGTCTGAATAATAGGTATTTCCATTTTACAAATGTGGAGCCTGAGGCTCAAAGAGACTTTGTTATCCAAGATGATTCTGAGGTGTGTGGACTCAATAAAACCCAAGGGGACCTGGATGGCTCCAAAGCTCATGACCGTCTCCCTGCACCATGCTGCCTCTTTAAGATGGAGAATAAGCCCATGATGGTGTAAGCTCAGGCACCATGACTAGATGGCTGCTTAGTTAAAGGAAGCCCCATGACCTCCTTCTCAGATTCTTTTCTAACTCCCTGTACCTCTTCCTTTTTCACGCTGCAGCTCTTCTCTTTCCTTGGATATGCTGGGGATTTAGAGAAGGCAGGGACTCAGCTTTGCTCTCTCTGCCCAGCCCCAGGTCTGCGCTGCAGGAGCCTCAGTCATTGCCCAATCATCATTCTTTCTTCCAGGGACAGAGTTACGGTCCCCAGGAGAGGTCTGTTCCACCAGAGTAGTCAGTTACTAATGAGCTTCCTGCTGCTTCTCCGCCCCTGGCTCCCCTGCTATCCTCCACTCCCAATCTCCTAGGTCACCTTCACCTGGCAGCTGGAGACTGGTGGGAGCGTGTGAGTGTAGTGGGGGTGGTGCTCAGCCTAGAAGCTAGAGCATGCCCCTAGGACCTCCATGTATCCACTGAGTGTGGGCAAATCATAGAGGAGAGGGGTTCAGCTGCTTAGTCCAATGCCAAGAGCGGACAAGCCTGGCCTCAGTACATCAGTCCTATTTTTCCCTCCCTTCTGGGGAAAAGCTAATCTCTTGGATGCCCACCAAGCTCTTGCTTTTCTCTGCCAGGATCCCAGGACCCCTCTGATGAGCCTGTCCCTGTCAAATAGATGATTGTATAATATTGTATGGATTCAAATGGGAACAATCAATACAATAACAGCTATCATTTACTGGGAACTTGCTACATGACAGGTACTCTTATATACTTTATCTACATTACCTTATGTACTGCTTTCTATAAGACATGAAGTAGATACAATTATTATGCTCATTCTATAAATGAAGGAATTAAAGCTCAGAGAAGTTAACTTGACCATCATTCCACAATTAAAAGTGATGGAGCCAGAATTTCATCCCCAGCAGCCTGACTTCAGAGCCTGCACTCCTAACTACCAACGTGTACTGAGAGGAGCTAATGTTTGAACACTCAGTGTGCGCTAGGCATCTGGCTGAGCACTTGGCACGGGTTATCTCAGTGATTCCTCTCAAACACCCTTTTTATAAGATACTATTATTATCCCTATTTTGTGAATGATTTTCTAGGTCACACAATGAATAAGTGGAAGATCTGGGATTAAAACCCAAGGCAGCCTGACTCCAGAGTCCGCCCTCTTAGGCACAATGCTATACCACCAGAGTACCACGTTGCGTTCTTGAAAACAAAAGGCCAGGCTTGATGCATCCTTGGAGTTCTGTTTTGTTCCAAGAAGTATGATTTTGTGACTCTCAACTAACCCAAAGGAGGGTCCTGCAGCTCCTGGGGTAGAGGTAAATGATCTAAAGGAAGCCATGGTAGCAGAGTGGGATCTAGCAGTATGAATCCATCCCTGCATCATTGCATGAGGTCATCCTGAGCAGGGAAAGTGTGCCTGAGTTTACTCTCTGGCCTTGGATGAGTCAGTTAACCTGTCAGCCTCAGTTTTCATATCTATAAAATGAAAGTGAATATATACTTTCAATTGGGAGGATTGTATATGGTAGTGGATATACAATGTCTGACACATTGTAAAAGTAAAATATACTCATTAGTCTCCACCTCCACCCCCTCAGGGGGAGTTTCTTTGAAGGTGGTGGCATTTTTGGGAAGGATGTTCCCAATAGGTGAGGAGCCAAGGCTATTTGGAGGTGGAAATTGAGGAGTCCAGGGTAGCTTCAGTGGGTCCTATGGGATGTTTGCCTGTATGAGGGGATGGGGGGAGGGGGGCAGATGTTAGGCAGGATTCAACAGGTGCATTCAACAAAACATGTGTTGACCATCTTCTATGTCCTAGGGACTGGGCTAGGTGCTATTGTAGGGGTAGAAACCCTCCCAGGAGCTACCAGATTGGGGTTGCTTGCTCTGCAGCAGAGTTTAGCTTCACCTTTCTATATTTAGATTCTATCTTTGTCAAGCAAGACTTGCTTGACAGGGCTCTGGTTTTTCATCTCTGAAAAGCCACTCATTCGTAGAAGCTGGGGTTTGAGGGGAGAAGAAAGGGGGAGGAGATCTGGCTTCTCTCCCCGACTCTGAACAGATGGGATCAGAACAGGGCCCTTCTACATCCCCAGCCAAGATGCCTGGGCCTTGGCAGCTGTCCCAGGACACAGACAATGAGGTCAGATGGCAGCTTCTCAGGCCTGGCTTTCCCTGGGTAGGAGGCTTCTCCCGGGGCTGGCGGAGTTGTTTCTTCAGACCCAGAAGTGGGATTTGAGGAGAGGGAAGTGGAGACTGCAATGAGGCAACTCCTGATAGCTTACCCTGAAAAACTAGGACACGGCTTGTGGGATCTCGGCCCAGAGGCTCTGTCACCTGACCCTTCTTCTGTCTCTGCCAGGAACATCGTTCAGGAAGATAGGCTGCACTGGCCCTGGTCTTCTGAGTGCTGAAAAGGGAAGACAGTGTATGCAGTGAGGGATGAGGAGAGGAGGGTCAAGTTGCTGGGATGGTGCAGTCGGTTGGTGGCCAGTGCTTCTCCTTATTGGTGGGGCAAAATTTGGGGGAAGTTGGTTGGAGCAGTTGGCTTCTGAGCCCAGCTAATGTAGAAAAGATTTAGCATTAGGTAGGGGGAGGGGTCCCTCTGCCCACACATCTTAAATACCGACTTGACAAATGAAGGAATCAGATCCTGAAGTCGCTTTCAGAGGTGCTTGAGTCCAGACTCCTGCCTTCAGCAAGATGAATTTCGAAACCACCCAATCCCTCCATTCATCTCCTCTTGACTTTCATTGCATTCTAAACCACCTTAATTCCCCATAAGTCCTCAGCTCCCTCCCTTGCTAAGTAGATGAATTACCCTTTTCTTTACTGAAATTAAGTCCGTCTGGAGTGAGCTTTCTCAGCTTCTTCCCTTTCTATCTGAAAATGTGTTTCTTTTCAACCCAGCAGATTATAATCTCCTCAAGGGGAAGTGCCCTGCTTTATTCCTCATCTGGGTGCCTGTCATCTTGCAAAAAGCAAGGGGAGAGAGTAGAGAGGAAGAGGGAGGAAGAGAGTGAAAAACAGGGAGGGAGATTAGATAAAATAGATAGATATGGATGTAAACATAGATATAGATATAGAGGAATGGAACAAAGTAATAAAGAGGCATGCAGAAAGAAAACCAGAGAGAGAACACCGTTGATGTTGCTGTTGAGTCAACTCCAACTCATAGCGACCTTTTGTATAACAGAATGAAACATTGCCTGGTTCTGTGCCATCTCTGTGATTGTTGGTAGGTTTGAGTCCACTGAGAGAATATTGCTCTTGTTGTTGCTGTTGGCTGCCATTGAGTTGGCCCCTGACTCATGGTGACCCCATGCATAATGAGATCGGATCATTGTGATCCGTAAAGTTTTTACTGGTTGATTTTTGGAAGCAGATCATCAGGATTTTCCTTTTAGTATGTCTTAGTCTGGAAGCTCCATTGAAATCTGTTCAGCATCACAGCAACACCCAATCCACCACTGACAGGTGAGTAATGGCTTCAAACTGTAATGCATGACAAATCCCTGTTATGTGCTAGGCACGTGCTAGATATGCCATATGCATTAAGGGAAAAAACACACACACACTTTGCTGGGTTTTCTATTCAAACTTCAAACGGAAATAAATGTGACACCTGCCAAATAACTCAGATATGAACACATATAAAAGCAGTAATCTTCCCTTTCCTCTATCCACCCCCTCCCCATTAATAATAAATATTAATAATTAACTGTATTAACTTTTGTCCTACCTGGTTTTTCTGTATGCTTGTACAACATAGGTTTCTTTTTCTTCTATTTCTTTACAAAAAACCAATATCCTAAGATACTCATTTACTCTGCGTTTTGCCTTTTTCACTTACAATATATTGTAGACATCCCTTTTGGTCAGTATACATAGATCTAACTCATTTTTCTAATAGCTAAACAACTCTGCATAGAATAGATGTATCAGAATTATTCTACTATCGACAGGCACTCAGGTAGTTTCCAGGCTTTGTTTTTTATGCCATGATAAACAATTATTTAATAAAGTTCCTTGGCCGTATATTCGTGGTGTTTTTCTTTCTGTATGCTGAATACTTCTAAGTGGAATTGCTTTGCTGAAGGGTATATAATTTAAAAAATTTTATTGGATACTTCCAATTTAATTTCCAAAAATGCAGCAGCAATTTATATTCTAACCAGTAATCTGAGCAAGTTTTATTTTCCCACCCCCTTATCAGCAACTAGGTGGAATAAATCTCTTAATTTTTGTGCACTGGATAGGTGAAAATGCTATTTCATTGTTGTTTTGATTTGTATTTCCCTAACAACTAGGGAAACCTAATTGTAATTTACTATTAGAATTTTCTCTTCTGATATTTGCCTGTTCATACCTTTTGCCTCCCCCCTCCTTTATTATTATTATTTTGTAAGGGTGCTTTGTATATTATACACTGTACAAACTCATAGGAGCCCTGGTGGTGCAGTGGTTAAAAGCTATGGTGAGCTACAGCTGTTAACCAAAAGGTCGGCAGTTCGAATCTACCAGCCGCTCCTTGGAAACCCTCCATAGCAGTTCTGCTCTGTCCTATAGGCTCACTATGAGTTGGAATCGACTTGATGGCAATGGGTTATACATACCCATTGTTGTTAAGTTGATTCCAGCTCATGGCAACCCCATGTGTTACAGAGTAGAATGTCTCCATGGGATTTTCCTTGCTGTAATCATTACAGAAGCAGATAGCCAGGGCTTTCTTCTGTGGCACCACGGGGTGGTGTTTGAACTGCCAACCTCTAGGTTAGTAGACGAGTACAAACCATTTGTGCCACCCAGAGACCTATACACTATACATATTATACATATATTATTTATTATAATCTTTAGAATGATGGTTCCCAAATTGTGCCAAGGTGTCCAGAGGGCCACAGGAAACTTAGAGGAGCCTGAGGGATATTTAAAACTTTCGAGAAAAAACAGTAATGTTTGGTATCTGTGGGACACTCCAGGAGCTACTACCTAAAGGTAATTAATAGATTCAACATAGGATCATACGACATTCCTTTCAATGAGGACATATATTTGTGATGCTGGTTGTTTTTAGGACTTGCTGTGATAAAAAGCAAGTACCAAGCAAAGATCAGAGTGGAACAGGAAATGGGGATTGTGGTGTCAAACATTGCAAATGGTTAAGTGCTGGACCACTAACTGAAAAGGTGGTGGTTCAAACCCACCCAGAGACGTCTCAGGAGCAATCTGCTTCTGAAAAGCCACAGCCTTGAAAACCCTGTGGAGCAGTTCTACTCTGAGTTCACCACGAGTAGGAATCGACTTGAGGCAACTAACAACAACAAAAACCACAATCTGATTTCAAGTTTTGAGAATTGTGCAGTGCCCAGTAGGACACAAATCCCATTAGCAAGTGATTGTGTTTATTTAAGAATAAAATTATAATATTATTTTTCTTTCCAATTAAGTATATTATGTGACTAGTACATATACACTTATTCAATTTTTGGACCAAATTTCTCAAAAAGTGGAACTGTTACGTATTTCTTTTGGCCTAGGGTGTTGTGAAGCAAGTGAGTTTAAAAATCTCTGCTTTAGAACAATCCAAAGAGTTAGATGATGGCATCCCTATCCTGAGGCTCAGAGCGGTTGTCCAAGATCAGAGAGTTAGAGAGTGATGGCGTCAGGATTTGAAACCAAGTCCACCCTACTCAAAGCCCTGACAGTTTCCCAGTTCAGCAATCTTATGTGATTCATTGATTGATCCAAATCTTTACCACGCCTTGTGTCTCAAAGGAAGGTGACCCTTCTCTTTTCTAAAGTGCAGTCTTTCAACAGTGGCTTCGATCTCCTTATTGATTATTCCTTCTCTCTCTCATATCTTTAATCTCTCCGTCTCCATTGAATCCTTTTCTAGACCATGAAAATGTTCAATTATTATCTTAAAAGAAATGGGAGAAAAAGGTCCTTGGCCTCCATAATCCTTTAAGCCATTTTGCTACTGTTCTCCAAAGTACACTGTTACCTGCCTTTCCTCACTTGCCATTCTAACTCCTCCACTCAGTATTATCCCACCTCCTGTACTCTACTGAAATGGTATTTGCCAAGGCCAGCAATGATTTTCTAGTTACAAAGTTCAAGGCTCTTCTCCAGATCCCCATCCAATTTGCCCTTGTGCACACTGGAATTGCAGCACTACATGCTCAATGCATGTCTTGGACATAACTAGCTTTGCAAGCTTGCCTACAACACTTTTCCCAACTCCAGGCCCAGTTCAGTTTCTAGTTGCCTTATGAGCATCTCTTATGCACATCTCTAACTGAATGATATTCTGAAAGGATTAGCTCTGCAGATCAATTTTCCCAACTGCCTCTGAACTCCACATGTCCCAACCCTAAGTTCTCCTCCTCTCCCTCTTTGTCTTTTCTTTTCTCTTCATTTTGTGGCTTAGTGAAAGCACGGAAATTTTAAATCTATCCAGAGCTGTTTGAAGGATTCCTTATGCGACCTCAAGCAAGTCATCTAACCTTTCTGCCTCAGTTTTCTCATCTGGAAAATGAAATAATAATAATATTATATACATTTTATAGCTACTATAAGGATTAAATGAGAAGTTTCATGAAAAGTAAAATAGGGCTGACACTTAGCAGGATTCAAAACATGAAGGTAGTGTCAGTGTTACGTTATCAACACCATCCCTGTCATCATTGTCATTAGCATCGTTCTCCTCATGTTCATCAAAATCACTATCATACCTCCGTCCAACCCCAACAGACTTGTTTCGCTTTTGCTGTTGAAAGAAAATGTACATTAACAGAAAGAGCCCTGGGTTTGGAGTCAGACAATTCTATATTCCAAACCTAATCATACATCTGCTATGTGACTTTGGGCAATTACTTCACCTCTCTGAGCCTTCACACCCTCCTCCACAAAAGGTGAATGGTATCATTCACCCGTAATGGAGTTCCCATCAGACAAGAGGTGAAAAGACACTTCATAACCTACATATTACAACACTAGTCTAAGTTCTAGCTTACAGTTTACTATTGTGTCCACAGGGCTATCATTTTTGCAGGAGAAAAGCTGAAAATCATTTCTGATGTCCAGCCTCTACCCAGCCGCCCACACCAAAGGCACAGGGTCCACCTTCAGCTCCTAACCTTGCTGACAGTGGCCAGAGAAATGCACTGGATCAGGAAGCACTTCCTCTGTTACAGGTTGACTTTGGACTCGCAATTCATATTTAACCCCGAGCAGGGCAAGAAATTTAGCCTCTAGAGTGCTGCCCCAGCATCTTTTCCTAACACCATATGCTGTCTGCTTGCCTGATAAGGTTTTCTAACAAGGTGCGAATACTCTCCAAGTATCTCCATATCTTAATGGAAAATTCTCCTGCAACTTTTCAGGCACTTTATCTGTGATTAAATATTAACATTCCCAACCAGCATATTTTTCACTGGAAAGTGTGAAATATTACAAGATCCTCTCATGTCGTCTATTCATGCGATTTCCTCAAGTCAGCGCCAGATCTGGAAGCTGACTGGAAATACAAAGGGCATTAAAAAGGAAAGATGACGCTTGGGGGTGGGGAAAGAGACAGAACGCCAAAATGCAAACAGACCCTTGGATAACTGCAGGAACTGGCTTGGAGCTGCTCTTTTTTATGCATTGATGGGCAGATACTTCTCGATGTTTGCCCATATCCGGTCGCCAACGGCTGTGCCCCTTGAGATTTATTTATATGACTCACAAAACAGGGCGAGCAAAATGGAACTGTCAGGAGGAGATTATAACCAAAATCTCTTTTTAATGCAAAATCTTTAACTCACCAACTTATCCATCTCCAGAAAAAGGTTTCCTTGCGCAAACCCCCTTACGTTAGAACGCTGGGAAATGTATGAGGGAGAGGAAGGAGTTCGCTTTAACCGATAGCATTGCCCGTTTTTTACCGTGCTATTCGTCTAAGTGACAAAGCCAGAAGGCAAACTCATACTTCTTTCTGACTTTTTATTGCTTTTTATCCCAGTGGGAACCAGCAGACAGGGAGAAAAAAAACTATCCTCTGAATGGTGAAATGTGCTTAAGACTTTTTTTTCAGAAGGAGGAAGGAAGAAAATGACCAACAAATATGATTCAAGTTTGTTACAGGCTGGAGAAAAATGTTGTTGAAGTGTGGCTTCTGCAAATTCTATGTGACTTCTGTGGATCCATCAAGAGCAGAAAGGTAGATAGGAGACAAAAGGAAAAAAGCTACTGAGATTTGCATTTTGGCTTAATGTAACAGAGTTCGGAGAGAACTGTGCACACAGTGAGCTACTCACCAAGGTAGTGAGGTCCACATCACCAGAGGTATTCAAGTATGTGCTGAATAACCAGTGGTTGGAGGTGTTGCAGAGAGAATTCAGCCATTAGAGAGCAGATCAGGTGCATGGCCTCTAAAAACCTTTCCAGGCCTGAGAGTCTATGATTCTCTAAAGTCAGTTGAAAGAAGAAGGGTAAGGGGTCTTTGGTAGTACAGAAATTTTGTTATCTCCTTCTGACCAACCAGAATTGAGTTATGATCATTTTACTGAGTGTCATCTTTTTCTCTCTCATATCATAAAGGGAGGGTCTAACAATAATAATAATCTCAATGTTAGCAACAATTGTAGTGACAATAGATAACTTGTATTTAGTGTTGGCTATGTGCCAAGCACTGTGCTAATTGCTTTCCAAGCATTATCTACTTCACTCCTCAGAATAACCCTATAAAGGAGAATTGGTAATTATTGCTCCCAGTTTAGAGCTGATAGAACTGAAATTCAGAGAGGTTGCATAAGGTCAATAGGACCTCCTTCAAATATGGGGAAACTGTAGTGCAAGGGGTTAAATGATTTACCCAAAGCATCAGAGTACATTTAAAGCAGGTGACCAGAAAGGCTAAGGGGATTTAGAATTAAAAGACTGGGGTTCTTAAATCCTAGGTATTGAGTGTTCGTTATGTCTATCACTGTGCTAGGTATACTATCTCATTTCATCTCACAACAACTCTAAGAGAGTGATATTATTTTTCTCTCCATTTTATAAATAAGGAAACTAAAGATCAGAGAGGTTAAGTAAGTTGTCCAAGATTGCACAGAAAGGTAGAGGTAAAGCTTGACATTTTTAGGTGGATTTTTCTTAGTGCAGGCAGACCTGCCATGCTTCAAACAGATCTCAGGAAGGTCTCTTAAAATCATTTAGCCTTAATTTTCTCATTTGAAAAAAGAGATAGCATTACATGGGTCCCTGGCTTATCAACTGTCCCTGTTAGAGGCCCCAATAACACGGATAAAACCATATTGTGAATTAAGTGCAGAGTCTCTAATTATTGCAAGCAACAAGGTCTCCTGATGATAAGCCTGGGGAGAATCTCCTTACTTCTTGCTGTTTTTCTTGTCTCTTAAAGCTGCAACTGGAGGCCAGGACCTGAAGGTTCTGAAGGGGTCTTTAAGTGCCAAGGTCTTATAGTGGGTCGGTGCTCTTTAAGGGCCAAGGCCTCAGTGTGTAGCGGCTGTGCACCTGAAAGCAGATAAGAGCAGATGCCGGGCTTGACGGGTCTCAGAAAGCAGAGAGGCCAGAGGAAAATGTCCTTTGAGTGAGCCTGACACAATGGAACCAGGCTTCCTAGCTCATTATTCTTTCTTAAACAAGTGATGGAGTCTCTTTGGCCTAGATTGCACCTGCGCATATTTGTGGAGAAGCTGCTGTAAGTCCCTCTGCCTAGAAGGCTCTTCCAGCCTTTAAGCCTCTCTTGTGTGCTTTCAGTCTGGAGGACAGAACTTAACTGCTGAGTCCCTAAACGCACTCCTTTCTTCTTCGATTGTCCTAAAATTGCTTCTTAATAAATTCAGTGGAAGACAAATTTTTCTCAACATGTGAGATCTATGGAAGGAAAAAGTGCTTAAATGTTTCAGAGTACTTGCAATTTGTACTAGCATTTGACTCCTGTCTCTGCCGTGAAAACTTGGGGAAGTCATATTCACTTAAGAATCCTATGTCTGCTAGAAGAGATGGAGATGCAGAAAGAGAAGTACATGCCAGAGGGAGGCATAGGGATGCTGAAGGGCTTGGAGCAGGAGCTCATTCCATCCTGGGAGTGAAAGAGTGCAGTCTGTGAAGGCTTCCCAGAGGAGGTGTGATGAGGCTGAGACTTGAAGGATGAGTCAAAGTTAGCAGATAAACAGGTGGAAGAAGGACATTCTGCAGAGGGAATGGTGTATTCAAAGACACAGAGGAACAGCGAAGGGGCTTGGTGTATTCAGGGACCACACACCGTTAGGTGTGGCTGGAACATAGTGTGAATATCAAGGAGCAGTGAGATTATATCATGAACAGCCTCGTCTTCAGCATGGAGAGTCATCAGAGAATGTCAGTCAGGCATGGTGTATGAGGGGTACATACTAAAAAGGTCACTCTGGTTGCCATGTGAAAGGTGAACCAGAGGGGGCAGACACTAGGGCCAGCTGGGAATCTAGTGCAAAGCCCAGCAGAGGGATTGTGAGGCCTAACCTAAGTCAGGAGCAGTGAGAAAACGGTGCTGAGAATTTGAGGGTACAGCTTGATTTCTTGGGCTCCATCTTCCTTGTGAGTAAAATATGGCGATCCTTGTGGTCCGAATCCCCTATCTTTTCACTACTAAGTTCTTCTTTTATAACTTTTCTCTCCATAGATCCCTGATATTGCAAGAAGATATGTCTATTAAGCTACATTTATTAAGGGATATTTAGTTTTCCAATAAGTACCAATTTTAGTTGATAAAATTCCCACCAAAATTAATTAAAATCTGATTTTACTGGGGCAATATATGATTCTTGTTAGCATTTTTGAAATATTGAAAAGAGTTCATGGTCCTCCATTATACCTTCTGGGCTCTCCTTGCCAGAGACTATGAGACAGAGTTTGGAAATCACTGAATCTGTTCATCCATAAGTTCACATCTGAAATTTTATGAGTCCAGAAAATAACCCTCTTTGACAAGTACTTATTAAGAATCACTATATATCACTATATAAGAGTGAGGTATTGTTATAACTCATTATGATTATTTAGATTCCCCCAAAACATTAAACCTCAGACGTATGAGGTAGGAAGATAGGAGCTGCTATAATTTAACATATGGGAAACTGGAGGCTCAAAGAGGTTGAATGACTGGTTTGAAAATACCAGGTGAGTTAGCAGCACTTGGCTCCTCCTGCTTTTACTTCCTTGGACACCTACTGATTTTAAAGAATATTTCAAGTCAGCCTCTCTCTACTTTTCCACATCCCCATGTAGTGGGAAGTGGTTTATTCCTTGGTGCAAGGGAGCAAAGAATCAAGTGGTTGTGATAATCAGAAAATTAAAGGAGTATTGTGGGAACTCATAGGTAGAACTGACATTGGGGATGGGGAACTGAAGAGCTTCTCCTGCAATCAAGTCCAGAAGGAAGGGCAGGGACAGTAAGGAGTTGGAGAGAAGCTGGCAGAGCAAAACCATGGATTGTTTGAGGAAGGCTTTTTGAGGGCACTCAGTTTAGCCCCCTAGTGTAAGGAGCCTGAAGACCAAGATTACAAAACCAGTAAGCGAGTGGTGTCAAACAAAAACCCCATGCTAAGCTAAAACAGCTATGAAAGGAACATATGGATTCTGAGTTTAAATATTAATATGCACCTTTTTTCTCCCCATAATTATTATTATTGTTTTTTTGTATTTTGTGTTCTTGTAGGTTTTTTTTTTTTTTTTTTAGTGTAAGGGTATTTATGTGTTATATAATAACAAAGCAAATTAGGCTTATTTGAGACTCTGATAACATAACAACTCTGAAAATGTAAAACAAACAACTAAAATATTTTGATTTATTCATTCAGTCTTTATTCAACCAGTACCTCTTGCAATCTTCATGTGCCAGGCACTATTCTAGGCACTAGGGATACAGTGATGAACAAAACAAGCAAACCATCCTTGCTTTCCTGTGATGAGTGGAGATGTAATGAATACATAAGTAAAATATTTGATATGTTAGATGGAGGTATACTCTGTGGGGAAAAATAAAGGCAGAAGAGGTGTAGGAAGTACCAAGGAGAAATGTTGCAATTTAAAATAGGATGGATAGCCAGCACAACTTGTCCAAGGCAAGGTCGTGGAAGTTCCACAGACACATCCAAACTCCCTGAGGGACCAAATTACTGGGCTGAGGGCTATGGGAACCATGGTCCTGGGAACATTTAGCTCAGCTGGCATAACATAGTTTATAAAGAAAATGTTCTACTATTGACTTTGGTGAATAGCTACTGGTGTCTTCAAAGCCTGTGAGCTGCCATCTAAGATACTTCACTGGTCTCACCCCATCTGGAGCAAGGGAGAATGAAGAAAACCAGAAACACAAGGGAAAGATTAGTCCAGAGGACTAATGGACCACAAGTACCACAGCCTCCACCAGACTGAATCCAGCACAACTAGATGGTGTCTGGCTACCACCACCAGTTACTCTGACAGGGATCACAATAGAGGGTCCCAGACAGAGCTGGAGAAAGATGTAGAACAAAATTCTAACACACACACACACACACCAAAAAAAAATAAATAAATAAATAAATAAATAAAATAAAACAGATTTACTGGTCTGATAGAAACTGGAGAAACCCTGAGAGTATGGCTCCCAGACACCCATATAGCTCAGTAATGAAGTCACTCCTGAGGTTCATCCTCAGCCAAAGACTAGACATGCCCTTAAAACAACATAAGACTAAATGGACACACCAACCCAGGGGCAAGTATGAGAAGGCAAGAGGGGACAGGAAAACACATAATGGAGAACCCAAGGTTGAGAAAGGGAGAGTGTTGACATGTCGTGGAGTTGGCAACCAATGTCACAAAACAGTATGCGTATTGTTCAATGAGAAACTAGTTGGCTCTGTAAACCTTCATCTAAGGTATAATAAAAAAGTATAATTTTCAAAAAAAAAAAGTAGAGTAGATAGGAATGGTCTCACTGAGAAGAGGCATCTGAGAAAAGGCCTGAAGTGAGGGAGGGAGTTATGCAGCTCTTTGGGGAAGAGCATGCCAGACATTATTTCTTTTAATCCTGTCCGTAATCCTCACAATAACTCTGGGAGGAAGATATTATTAACATCTTCATTTTATTGATGGAGAAACTGAGGCTTGGAGAGGGGTGAGGATGCCAGGCTAGTAAGTGGAAGAATTGGGACTCAAAGATGCCTAAGCAGTCTGTCACCTTTCAACTATTTTAGTGGCTCTCTTTCTCCTGTAGCTATCTTCAGAAAAAGAATTGTGAGTTTGGGGAAGTCAGGGCAGCACTAAGCCTGCTCAGAAGATGTGGGTCTGGTAGGATGAGTCCTCCAGTATCACCTTTGTTGCCATTTTTGAGGTATTTGAAGTTGACACAGCCTCTCTCCCTCTCCTCCTTCTTTTTCCCTCCTCCTTTCCCCTCCTGGCATCTCTTTTCCTGAGCCTAGGTAAGATGCAAAGGTACAGGCAGAACACAGCAAATCATTTTGAACCTTCACACAAGCCTTCCTGTCAAACCTTGGCTCACTCAGTGCCCTTCTGACGCACTGATGACTGAGTAGGGGGAAGTGTGGTGATGTGGTAAGAGCATGGAATTTAGAGACCAAAGATCAGGCATCTTATCATCTTTCGAGTGAACACGGTCAACCCTCTTTGAGTCTCAATTTCCAATTCTGCATGGCCTAACTCACAGATTAATATCCCAGATCAAATGAGAAGCAAATAACTTGATTATTTACACACACACAAACATATATGCATATACATATATACATATATATATATATATATATATATAGAGAGAGAGAGAGAGAGAGAGCACCCTGGTGGTGCAATGGTTAAGCACTTGGCTGCTAATAGAAAGGTTAGGGGTTTGAACTCACCCAGTAGCTCTGTGGGGGAAAGACCTGGTGATCTGCCTCTGTAAAGATTACAGCCACAAAAACCCCATGTGTCAGTTCTGTTCCTTCACATAGGGTAGCTATGAGTCAGAATTGACTTGACAGCACCCAACAACAACATTCTTTCTGTCTGTCTGTCTGCCTGTCTGTCTATCTATCCATCTATCTACCTATCTATGGCAGAAGCAAGATTTGGATTTAGGTATTTTGACTCCCTGACACCAGGATGCAGGAAAAAGGATGAAGTTAGAAATTTTGAGTCAAAACAGCAGATAAAGAGGAAATGTGTACATTTCAGTGGCAGAAGAAAGCATCTTGAGAAAGTAAGTTCCATCCTAGACAAGCTGATGCCAAGAGGAGTTACAAGATGTTCATCTGATATTAGCAGGGTAATGAGAAGAGGCAGAAAAAGACTGCTTCCAGGCAGGGCCCTGCGAGGACCAGGGAGCAGGTTCTGGCCAGATGATGTCTGAATGATATTCTGTAATTAGCTGGCAAATAGACACCAATACTTCCTTTAATTGCCTGGAACACAGCCCCTATATTGTGCTTCCAGCATAGAATCCCAGCTGCTGTCACAACTCTGGGTCTTTGTCAACTCCTACATCAAATGGATATCTGATTGACCATTTGAGAGCTTGGGTTGCCACAGTAACCCCATGAAGTTGCTCAATTGCTGTAGCTGATGCTTTATCATCTGGATCATGCCATCAGGTCCCCTTTGGGTCTTTGCTTTCTTCAGGAAGGAAGATAGGGGACAGCAGAGTAAGCTAAAAGGGAATATTGCAAAAGGAAGAAGCAATGGATTACATGAGTGCCTCCTTCATTTGTTGTAGACAATTACATCTGGTGGGGTCATCAGATATTATTCCATCTCTCCCACTTTAGAGACGGAAAGACTGAGGCATGGAGAAGTGTCTGATTAGAGTTCTCACACTGAATCAAAGCTAAACTGAAACCTCTAAACTTCTTGCATAATGTTCTTTTAACTACACCAAATTCCAGCTCAAACTGTCCCTGGTACCAAAGTTGAGAAATTCTGCTTTATTCTGTCCTCAGATTAAAGCTCTTGTTGGATGGGGTCCTTGGAAATCATCTGGCTCCTTACAATAGAGTAAACAGAGGTCCAGAGATGAGTGACTTCTCCAAAGTCATACACCAAACCAAGGTTAGTGCCATGTCTTTGTAACTTGCAATTCAGCCCTAACATCTACTGTGTCTCACTGTTGTTGTAGTTAGATGCTGTCGAGCTGGCTCTGACTCACAGGGACCCTATATACAGCAGACTGAAACAATTTTTGTTCCTGAACCACCTTCACAAACTTTGCTATGCTTGAGTCCATTGTTGCAGCCACTGTGTCAATCCATCTCCTTGAGACTCTTCCTCTTTTTTGCTGAGCCTCTAATTTACCAAGCATGATGCACTTCTCCAGGGACTGATCCCTCCTGATAACATGTCCAAAGTTTTTATGAGACGAAGTCTTACTATCCTCACTTCTAAGAAGCATTCTGGCTGTACTTCTTCCCAGACAGATTTGTTTGTTCTTCTGGCAGTCCATGGTATAGTCAATATTCTTCGCCAACACCATAATTCAAAGGCATCAATTCTTCAGTCTCCCTTATTCATTGTCCAGCTTTCGCATGCACATGAGGTGATTGAAAATACCACGGCCTGAG
Source organism: Trichechus manatus latirostris (assembly GCF_000243295.1). Taxonomy (NCBI): domain Eukaryota; kingdom Metazoa; phylum Chordata; class Mammalia; order Sirenia; family Trichechidae; genus Trichechus; species Trichechus manatus. The sequence goes on along the minus strand of NW_004443952.1, from coordinate 3,953,663 downwards.
TCAGGAGCACCTTAGTCCTCAAAGTGACATCTTCGCTTTTGAACACTTTAAAGAGGTCCTTTACAGCAGATCTGCCCCATGCACTACGTCATTTGGTTTCTTGACTGCTGCTTCCATGGTCATTAATTGTGGATCTAAGTAAAACGAAATCCTTGAAACTTCAGTATTTTCTTCATTTATTATGATGTTGCTTACTGGTCTAGTTGTGAGGATTTTTGTTTTCTTTTTGTTGAGGTGTAATTCATACTAAAGGCTGTAGTCTTTGATCTTCATCAGTAAGCGCTTCAAGTTCTCTTCGCTTTCAGCAAGCAAGGTTGAGTCATCTGCATAACATCTGCAGGTTGTTAGTGAGTCTTCCTGCTATCCTGATGCCTTGTTTTCACTCACTAGCCTGAGCATAAGTCAGGTACACAGTGTCTGATGAGGGAAGAAGAGAGATGCTATCCCAAACTGGCCAGAGGAAGTTGTCTTGACCAAAGTTTTATAGCATTCACTAATCACCCTGAATTAGAATACAAAAACAAAAACAAACAAATCCTAGTGGAGCAAACAATCATGGTGCAGACCATGGTCATCACAAACAAACTCAACAGATATCTATGAGGTGCCTGTTCCTGGCCAGGCAGTATGTTAAGCACTGAGGATTCAATAATGGGATAAGACATGGTCCCTGCTATCTTAGCACATACATAGGCACATAAATTTCTCATTCCCCAAACTTTGAGGATCTAGTATTTGAATCCAGTCTCTGAATTCAAATTAACTTACTTCATATAGTCCTTTACCACATGTTAACTGGTGGCACTTAGACAAATAACCTCTCTAAACTTCAGTTTTTTCATCTGTGAAATGGGAATAATAATAGTACCTAGCTCATAGGATTGAGTGAGACAATTAACATATAACATTTTAGTATGTTTTATGGTGCTGGAAACAGCAAGTAGAAGTAAGACAATAGTAGCAGTAGTGGTTGTAGTTATAATTATTATCAATCAAACCAAAGCCAAAACCAAACCAAATGAGCCCAAATCATTTGTACCACCCAGGGACTTCTGTTATAAACAAGAGCCCTGAATTCTTGTCTTGCTTCTCCCGCTCTCAGCTGTGTAACCTTAGATAAATTACTTCCTGTCTCTGGGTTTCAGCAAAATGAAGGGGTTGGACTAGTTCTTTGTGGGCGATGAATGTCATCCTCCCAACCCCTAACCAAGTGACTCCCGGGGCCATCACCTCCCCTCTACTCTGGAACCTGGTCTCCCCATTCCTATGCAGTTCAGGCCCCACATCATCCACAGCCCAGCCAAGGCTGAGTGACTGGATCCCTGCGATTCAGCAAATGGAAGTGATGACAAAGCTGTGGTTTCAGGTAGGAAGCTTCTGGGTCTGCCCACTGGCTGCCGCTGGCTGCTTGGAATGCATATCACTGCCAGCCTGCTGTGACTGTGAACAAAGCCATTTGAGAGGAGATGGTGGTGTTTTTATTTTTAACCAAATGAGTCATTCCCCCTCAGGCAGTGAGCTGTCTAAGACTCAGGGAGGGAGCGGGAGATGTTAAGAAATGCAAGTTCAGGACACTTTCGCCCCATTGGGAGCCAACCGCAGAGGATGCCACACACTCTTGCTCAGCTTAATCGGGCCTGGAAAAAGGTGTTTAAACTAAAGAGGCTGTTTCAGAGCTGTGGCTATAAGGCAAGGGAAAAGAAAGGCAGTCACAAAACCAATAAGTGACAAAGGCAGAATTGGAACCCTGGCTAGGGGTAAGGGAAGATGCTGAAGAATGCTAATGTTTTGTGTGTCTGGGGGCAGAGTCTTTCCAGACCTTGGTTTCCAGCTGTTGGTTTAGATCAGGAGCTTTTTAATTGCATTTTTCAGAGTCATAGGGATTCCCCTGGAGCTCCCATATGGTTCCAGTTCTCTGCTTCTGCTTCAACTGTTGTGGCTCTGCTTGTATTTATTTCACTTAATAAAATCACAAGAGTTAACATAATTATTGGGTCCTTATTATGTGCCAGGCACTGCACTATACACTCAATAGGTGTGAAGTTGTTTAGCTTTAGGACAACCTTATGAGATAGCCACAATTATTATTGCTGTTTTACAATAATGAATCAGTGAACCATCGCATAACATGGATGAAACTGGAGGACATTATGCTGAGTGAAATAAGTCAATCACAAAAGGACAAATATTGTATG
>NW_004443952.1:3937850-3950554 GCF_000243295.1 Trichechus manatus latirostris | reverse complement strand
ACCAATGTCATAAAACAGCATGTGTGTTACTGTTACATGAGAAACTATCTGTTCTGTAAGCCTTCACCTGAAGTACAATAAAATATTTAAAAAAAAAAAAAAAAAAAAAATTATTATTGCTGTTTTACACTTTATGAAACAGAGGCTTAAGCCAAGGCAAACCATTTGCCCTGAATCACAAGGCTAATAAGCACATTTGCTAGAACTGGAAATCAGACTTGTCTGTCTGCAAAACCCATTTTCTTAACCGTAATGCTACATGGCCTCCCATGCTGGGTTTCCGTATAAGGTTTCATTTTCAAAAAGAGTTCCATGGTTATTTTAAAAGGAATAAAATAAAAGTTGGAGAGTGACTGATGAGATGTTCTGAGATCCTCCCAGCTTCAAATGTCCAATGTTCATGATTTACTGAAGGAGGAAAACAGACGCTTTGTGACAAAGTTTGGTGGTGAGGGACAGTTGACAAGCTCTGGGATAAGAATAGCAGCTAACATTTGAGCACTTAATGGACCAGGTGTTGCTCTAAATCCTTCAGACACACTAACTCAGGTAATCCTTGCACTGACCCTGTACCAAAAAAACAAACAAACAAACAAACCAAACCCGTTGCAGTCAAGTTGTTTCTGACTCGTAGAGACCCTATAGGACAGAGTAGAACTGCCCCATAGGGTTTCTGAGGAGCGGCTGGTGGATTCAAACTGCTGACCTTTTGGTTAGGAGCCAGGGTTTTAACCACTGTGCCACCAGGACTCCAACCCTCTACAGTAGGTGCAATTAATGTTATTCCCATTTCTAAGTAAGGCAACTGAATACAGGGAGGTTATAGCTAATCTGAGGTCACACAGATCGAACCTGAGGGCATGACTTGAACTCAGGTAGTCAGGTTCCAGAGCCTGTGCTCTTCACAGCTATAGTCTGCTGAGATCACTTAGTCTGGAGGAAAGCCACTTTCCTTAATATCGACATTTATTTTTCAACATCACAAACATGCAAATTTATGCAAATAGACATGCACATCAGCTGCCACTCTGGCATTCACGCCAGCTTCCCAGCAGAGACTTGATGCAACAGAATATGGCCATTGTTGCTGATCTGAGCTATCACAGTGGCAGACATTTCAAGAAGTCCCAACATTCCTCAGGCTTGGACGAAATACATGTATATTTTGTAGTTATGTGTCTATACATGAGGCATTTTGCATTTTCTTTCTTAGAGATGCTTTTCACCTGTGGATTGTTGGCATCCACTGAAAGACAGATAATGATATCTTGCCTCTGTCTAGTATGCATTTTCAAATCGATTCCCGGATTTGGGTCTTTGGGGCAATCCTGGGAGGTAGGTAAGGCCAAGGTTTATCATCCCACATACATGGGAGGCAGCAGAGCACAGAAGGTCAAGGGAGTTACTTGGTGTCTCCCCAGAAGGTGTTGACTTGGCTTTTCTTTGGAAGTCTCTTAGCCCTTTGCCAAAAATTTTTCCTAACACTACCCTACTGCTTTTTTAGTTGGATGCAAAACAGCAAGTGCCAATTTGTTGTACAGAAAGAAAGAGGAAGGGAAGTGCCTCACCTGTCCCTTTAAAAAAAGGACACAAGCGTTCATAGCGTAAGTGCAGCAGCTGAGTAAGGGAGAGAGAGGAATTAGGATTCGTTGAACACCTACTGTAGCCCTGGTGGCACAGTGGTTAAGAGCTTGGCTGCTAACTAAAAGATCAGCAGTTTGAATCCACCAGCCGCTCCTTGGAAACCCTGTGGGGCAATTCACAACTATGTCCTATACTGTCGCTATGAGCCGGAATCAACCTGATGGCAATGGGTTGGTTTTGGAGCACTTACTGTGAACCTGGCAGTGTGCTGTGTGTTTTGGGTAGGCTGACCATGTAATTTAGCACCCCAAAGGGGACCCTTCTGAGAGTGAAAAGGCATGCTATTGATAATTGCACCAGGACCACAGGCATACACTGAGACCATCCTGTGCAAACTGGGATGTACAGCCACTCTCACTGAAGAGATATTATTCATGTCATATTCACCACAGCCCTGTAGTGCAGGTGATTTCTGCCTCTTCTGAATCCCAGAAAGGTAAAGCTTGCCCAGGGTCACATAGCAAATACACGGCCGACCTGTGTCTGTCTGATTCTAAAGCTCTGAGTCAAGGTCAGAGACAGAGATGGGGACTCGTGACACCTTAGCTGCATAAAAGCTTTCTTTAAAAGTTGCTTAGTTGTCAAGGCTTTCATCTGCCCACCACGTTTCTAGCCATTGTCCTTCCTTGACCACTGGAGCTCAGATGGGGTGTGATGACGGTGCCGCCACAGCAGAGGGCAGTGTTGCCATGCTGGCCAAGGCCAAGGGCTACAGGAAACAGGAAGACCACTTGGGCTAAGCAGGTCCGGTGGCTTGTGAAGCATCCCTGAAACAGACAGCTTCCTAGGGCCGTCTCCAAGCCAGCTGCTTCCCTGGCTCCCATTCCCTTAAAGCTCACCATGGGTAAACCTGTTGCCGTTTTCACCTGTCTATTGCCTCCCCCATACACCACCTGAACAAATTCAAGAGCTCTGTGCCGCCGGGGGTGGAAAGAGACCCAGAGAGAGTTTCCAGATTAGTAACAGGAACTGTTGCCATTTTCCTGTTTGCTGAGAATGACTCCAGAGCTGGGAGCGCTGTTGACATATGTGTTACCACTTAATATTTCGTAAGGAATCCTTTTCATGGGGGAGCTGAGTTCTGGATCCATGCCAGCTTAGATAATTACATTCCCCCAGAAGATTGAAGCTGTGAAGGCTGCATTCCTTTTGCAGTAAGAGTCTGGGGTTTCAAGGATACAGGTTAGGCATGGGGGAGGGGTTGCCAATGTGATCCAAGGGAAGACCAGGAGCAGGGTATGATGAGGAAAAAAAAACCTCAAAGTGTCACCCAGTAACAGTTTCTTCTACTGTTTTTTTTAAATTTCCCTTGGCCTCATTCAGAGTGAGATTCATTTGTAGTTTTTGTCTGTAACTAGGAATTCAATTTTTGCTCTTTTAAAAGAGACTGACTTACAGGGGGATGTGAAACAAAGCAGAAAATGATAAGAGGAGGGAAAAAATAATCAAATGGAAAAAATGAAAAAGAAAAAAATCTTTTTAACAATTTCTCTCATCTAAAGTGGTTGGGAAAGCATTTTTTATATCAAGTTCGGCAGTTTTATTGGAAGGGGATGAAAATGCCCGGTGATCCTCGAACTAAGAATTGCTGGTGATTTTATACCCTCCTGCTGACATAAACCTTAATCAACCAGAAAACTTCAAAATGACAAAGAAACAAAAGACAGCTTTGCTCTCTGAGGTTCATTAGCTCAGGCCAAGATTGAGAAGCGTCAGGATGCGGCAGGAGAAGGCATGCTAGGATAGGCTAGCTTGAGAAGTCACTTTGTGGGCAATTTTTTTTTTTCCTTTCTGTTCTTCTCCCTCTAGTAACCAGTGGTGTGTCTCGATTGTTTTTTAGTGCCTGTGCTTCTTGGAGTCAATGGTGAGAAGAGCAAGGTTGATGGAGAAGGGGAGGAGGAACAGACTCTAGTGTGCTGGCTCCTGCACAGCCGTAAGTTATTTGCCTCTACTTTTAAGGACATCTGCCAGGATTATGAGGAGTCCTGTTGGCACTGTGGCTAAGTGTTCAGCTGTTAACTGAAAGGTTGATTTGAACCCATCAGCCACTCTATGGGAGAAAGATGTGGCAGTCTGCTTCAGCAAAGATTTATGGCCTTGGAAACACTATGAGCAGTTCTACTCAGTCCTATAGGGTCTCTATGAGGGTAGTGGGTTTGGTTTGGGGGTTTTGGCCGGGATTATGAGAATCGTAGCAAATCCAGACCAAGGTCCGCTCCTCATCTTCCTTCCCAGCCCAGCTTCTCTTCCTCTGGTCCCTCATTGTGTTCAAAGGCACCACCATTTCCTAGACATTAGACTAGAAATCCCAAGTTGCCTATTCCTACCCTCTCTCTGTCTATGACCAGTTTTCAAATCCTGTCAAAACATCTTCCAAATCTGTTTCTCTCTCACATATCTCCTCCTCTTCTTTCATTGCTCCAGGATTGGCCCTCAATATCTCTCTCCTCAATAGCTTCCCAGCTGTTCTTCCAGTCTGTGTATGCACAACAGCCAAAGTTCATTTCTGATGGTGTAATTTCTCTCTCCAAAATTCTCCAGTGGCTCACTGTTGGCTATAGAATCGAGACCCAACCCCTTAGCTTGGCAATCGAGGTCCTTCGGGATCTGGCCCCAACCTTCTTTTCAGACTGCTGTTAGCATCCTGTGCCTCTCCTATCCCTGTACTCAGCCATGTAAAGCCCCCTGCTGCTCCTTGCCACCATCTCGTCCATACCCATTGTGATGTCTCAGTTCATTGCATATTCTCAAATGATTCCCTTGGTCTAGATGGTCTTATCCAAATTCTGCCTATTCTTTATGCTTCAGCTTCCAGACCACCTTTTCTTGATCAACATGGAAACAAATCTTTTCTGCTTGTGAACTTCTACAGTACTTTACTTAAAACATTTAATCTGTATTGATCAAGTATTTAGCTTTTTTATTCACATACTTATATTCTCTCCTCTTACATGTGCATTCCACGAAAATGGGGAACCATATTCATTCTACACGCAGCTTAATTCAGTCCTTTTGGATGGTATGTTTTAAATGACAAAATTTGTTTAATGGATTAATGGATACTTCTAAGGATCCATGAATGAATGAGTGAATCACTGTTGCATGGATGCATGAATAAATGACTTTGTGCATGAATAAATGAATTTCAGTATTTATTTGTTCAAATATATCTTGAGAGCCTACTATGAAAATTAATCCAAGAATAGGTGAATGCATACATGCATGAATGAATAAAACCATGCTTGCATGAATCTGTGATTGAATGACAGAATGACTGGATTCATGATTCTTGGGATCGTACCTCACAGAGAAGTTGGCTAAGGTACTTTTATGTACTACTGGTCAACTGTACTTTCACCAGCATTTATTGAGTACAAGTTGGTTGTAGTAATTAAGACCCTCGAGTATGTTCATATCTTTAACCAAACAAATCAATTTTCTTTCCTTCCTGGCCTTTCAGATGAGGTTGGGCCACCTTTGACAATCAATAAATGCCGCTTTTACTAGAGGGGGAAGATCAGAACCATGGGAATTGGGCATAAATAGTAACATTAATTCTAGGCAGCTGCTCAAGTTGTCTCTCTCTAAATTTTGACTGGGATTCCTATTCAGTTCTCAGCTCTGCGTGATTTCTTTAATCCAGCACCCATTAGTTTCTATTGAGGATGTTTTCTGCCAACCCCAAGCCAAAGAACTCCAGGAGGAGATCATATTCTGATCATATTTGTACTGAAGCAGTTTAGTGGTTTCGCTGGGAAGGCAATAAATGATCAGCTCTTAACTGGTCCCAGAAGGATGGCATCTTTACCTCTCTATCACAGTGGCCAAAGTCTATGGGTTTTACTTCAATCCATAGTAGAGATTATCTACACTCTAAGTCCTTGTTAGAGAATTTGATTGTGAACCGAATGAGAGCAAATACTTCTCAGAGGCTCGTTTACGATATCTGATGTCTGATAAAGAAAGTCTGATAGACATGATAACTATCCATTCATCTCCAGTCTCCACTGGAAAGGAAATACCTGGGTCACATTATCTCAGCCTGTGGCAGAAATTCCTTTCCTGAGTTATGGCTTAATATTTTGCTCTTTGCCTTTATGAAGGGTTGGTAGGAAAACTGCCCAGTACAAAACAGCACTTCTGTATTTTTGTAAAACTGTCATTGCAGATTGGATCCACTATTTTACTTAGTGGACCTCAAATTCTCTCCATATTTATGATAGAAGGGCCCTAAAATTAAATAATGGGCCATACCATGAATCCAAGTAAGGAGCACGTGGCTTGTGTTCCATCATAATGTAGGTGTCCAAATGAAAGGATATGGATGAGTCAGTGATTGATTTGGGCCATGTCTGACACAAGAAATATCACAGTGTAGGATGTAGGGCCTGGGACCAGGCCTGGGTCACAAGGTATCTGTTGGACAGAACAGGAACTCAGAGGTCACTAAGGGTTTTTTTTTTCCTATTTACCTTGCTCATCACCAAGTATCAGGAGTAGGAGTCAAGAAAGAATTCTGGAACAGAAGTCAACAAACCAGGCCCATGAGCTGGCTGCCTGTTTTGTAAATTAACACATCGGAACATTATTGGAACACAGCCACATTCATTCATTTACGTATCGTCTATGGCTGCTTTCAGGCTACAGTGCCAGGGTTGAGTAGATTCTACAGAGACCTTCTGCCTGCAAAGCCTAAAATACTTACTATTTGGTCCTTTAAGAAAAAAATTGCCAATCCTTGTTCTAAAAGAAAGCATTGGGCTAGAGTCAAAGAACTTGGCTTAGAATCCAAATCTGCTAATTTGTGCCTTGTGCTATCTGAGACTCATTACCTTCAGCAGCAAAATGGGATTAACAATACTACCTGTATTATTGATTTTTACAAGATTGAATAAGAAAATCTATGTGTACATGACTGGCATGGTGCTTGACATATAGAGCCACAGGTTTCAGATACCATGCTTGTTCAGAGTGAGGCTTAGGGACCAGGACAGGAAGACACTTACTCTGGGTGCAGACATGGGCATGATCTCTTCCAAAGAAAACTCAATGCTTCATTTTCACACCAGAAGAGCCACCCTCAGCAGAATTTTCTTCAATAAGGCATGATCTAGAGGAAGACCATTATCCCGCCAGAAAGAAAAGGGAGGCAATTGAGCTTTCTCTGTCAGCCCTTCTTAGAGCACAGGAGCTAGACAAAGATAATCTCGGGTGGGAAAGGTACAATGCATTTCCTCCAGGACCTTATATATCAGGTATGATTTTAATTTCAGATAACGTCCAGACCAGAGGAGAAGCCTGCTAGTAGTGTGAGGAGAGCTCCTGGTGCCGTCTGTGCCTATGGCCAGCACCCTTCCCCTCCCCCACCTCGGTTCTAAGTGAGGTGAAACCCCATTTGGATGCAAGTGGACACAGCCTCGCTTTCCTCCTTTGTTGGCTGAAGTTGGATTCATGAATGGGAATCACGACCTGAGGACCTAAGTTTGCTCCAGTCCCTGAGTTAAGCCATTCCTGATATACTTTCATGGCAGAGGCTGATGACAGAGACTAATGCTTGTTCAGCATTGTACCCCCAGTGCCTATTACCAGTATGTCCAATCACTCAGACCATTAAAATGGGCCCAGCCCATCTATGAACACAAATTCAGAGGACAGAATCACACCATCTGACACATTGCAGACCCTCAATAAATTCAATTAAAATTGATTTAAATGAGGTTGGAATTGGGCCTTGTTGTTAATATGCTAGAGATGATGATGATGATAATGGTGGTGGTGGCAGCAGTGCGGGTGATGGTGGAGTTATGGCAACTACACTTAAAGGATCAAAGTGAGGTTTTGAAAAAAAATTGAGATATATTAACCCAAGAACTGAATAAATGCTGAAAGTCTAGCTCACACCCTGATAGCTCTCAATTGAGGTGACTATACATGTAAGAAAAAAATATCCGCATGGGAGACAAAGCTCTTCTCTATTAATAGCTGAGCCAACCTAATAATCTTCAATGGATAACTCTGATGAAGTCTACCTGGGGTATGGGTCTTAAGCATCTAAGCCAGTTCCTTTTCCCTTTCCCTAAATTTGAGGTGACTGAGTCTGCAGAGTAGGTTACTGCAGAAGTTGCTCATTCAGTTGTAGGCACAAATGAGGTAGGACATAGAGACTTGGCTTGTCTTTCTCAAAGGAGGCAAAATGTACCTGGATATACCCCATGAAATCAGGAAGTAACCTGCCCCCTGGTAAACATGGCCAATTCAACGTCCCGGGGATGACCCATAAGATTGGCTACTAAGGGTGCTGACAGAGATGGAGGGAGATATGGCAATTTTTTATGCTAGAACACTGCTAAGTATTAACAATTTTCTTTTAATCCTCACAACAAACCTAGGAAATACATAAAATCATTTTCCAGGTGATAACCAGGTCCAGAGTGACTTTGCTCATGTTTAAATTAGATTATTTGTTTTTGTTGTTGAGGTGTTGAAGTATTTTGCAGATTTTAGAGATTAGACCCTTGTCGGATAAGTCGTAGCCAAATTTTTTTCCCCAGTCTGTAGGTTCTCTTTTCACTCTTTGATCAAGACTTTTGACTAGCAAGTGTTTAATTTTTAGGGGCCCCGAGTTATCTAGTTAATCTTCTGGTGTTTGTGCATCGTTAGTTATGGTTTGTATTGAATTTATGCCATGTGTTGGGGTCCCTAGAATTGTCCCTATTTTTTCTTCCTTGATCTTTATCATTTTAGGTTTTATATTTAGTCTTTGATCCACTAGGGTTAGTTTTTGTGTATGGTGTGAGGTATGGGTCTTATTTCACTTTTTTACAGATGGACATCCAGTTATGCCAGCACCATTTGTTAAATAGACTGTCTTTTCCCCATTTAATGGACTTTGGCCCTTTGTGAAATATCAGCTGCTCATAAATGAATGAATTTATGTCTGGGTTCTCAATTCTGTTTTGTTGGACTATGTGTCTGTTGTTCTATTTCTAGTTTTATAAGGAAGCACCTTATATAATAGGTTCTAAGACTGGGTAGTGTGAGGCCCCTCACTTTGCTCTTCTTCTTCAGTAATGCTTTACTTATCCGGGGCCTCTTCCCTTTCCATATAAAGTTGGTGATTTGTTTTTCCATCTCATTAAAAAATGCTTTTGGAATTTGGATTGGGATTGTATTGTATCTGTAGATCTCTTTGGGTAGTATTGACATTTTCACAATATTGAATCTTCCTATCCATGAGCATCGTATGTTTTTCCATTTATGTGAGTCTGTTTTGGTTTCTTGCAGTAGCATTTTGTTGTTTTCTTTGGTATAGGTCTTTTACGTCCCTGATTAGATTTATTCCTAACTATTTTATCTTCTTGGGTGCTATTGTAAATGATATTGATTTGCTGATTTCCTTTTTGAAGTTCTCTTTGTTGGTGTAGAGGAATCCAACTGATTTTTGTATGTTAATCTTGTATCCTGCTACTTTGCTGAAAACTTCTATTCCAGTAGCTTTCTTGTGGATTCTTTGGGATTGCTGTGTATAAGATCATATCATTTGCGAATAGGGATAGTTGGATAGTTTTACCTCTTCCTTACCAATTTGGATGTCCTTTATTTCTTTTTCTTGCCTTATGGCTCTAGCTAGGATGTCCAGTACAATGTTGAATAAGGTTGGTGATAGAGGACATCCTTGTCTGTTTCCTGTTCTCCAGGGGAATGCTTTTAGTCTCTCTCCATTTAGAATGATGTTGGCTGTTGGTTTTGTATAAGTGTCCTTTATTATGTCAAGGAATTTCCCTTCTATTCCTATTTTGCTGAGTGTTTTTTATCATGAATGGGTGTTGGACTTTGTCAAATGCCTTTCCTGTATTGATTGAGATGATCATGTGATTTTTTTCTTTTGTTTTATTTATGTGGTGGATTGAGTTGATTGATTTTCTAATGTTTAACCATCTCTGCATACCTGGTATGAATCCCACTTGGTTATGATGTATTATTTTTTTTATATGCTATTGAATTCTATTGGCTAGAATTTTATTGAGAATATTAGTGTCTATGTTCATGAGGGATATTGGTCTCTAGCTTTCTTTTTTTGTGGTGTCATTTCCCGGCATTGGTATCAGGGTTATGATGGCTTATTAAAATGAGTTCAGAAGTATTCCTTCCTTTTCTAGGCTCTGAAATAGTTTGAGTAGTATTGGTGTAAGCGCTTCTCTGAAAGTTTGGTGGAATTCTCCAGTGAAGCTACTTGGGCCAGGGATTTTATTTTGTTGTGAGTTTTTGTATTGCCTCTTCCATCTCTTCTTTTGTTATGGGTCTATTTAGTTTTTCTACCTTAGTTTTTGTTAGTCTGGCCAGGTAATGTGTTTCTAGAAATTTGTCCATTTCCTCTAGATTTTGAAATTTGTTGGAGTACAATATTTCATAGTATTCTGTTATGATCCTTTTTATTTCAGTTAAGTCTGTTGTGATATAACCTGTCTCATTCTTTATTCAGGTTATTTGCTTCCTCTCCTGTTTTTCTTTTGTCAGTTTGGACAATGTCAGTTTGCTGATTTTTTCAAAGAAACAACTTTTGGTCTTGTTGATACTTTCTCTTGTTTTTTCTGTTCTCTATTTCATTTATTTCTGCTCTGATGTTTATTATTTCCTTTCTTCTTGTGACTGTGGGCTTCTTTTGCTGCTCTCCTTCTATTTGTTCGAGTTGTAGGATTAATGTTTTGATTTTGGTCCTTTCTTCTTCTTCTTCTTGTATTTTTTTTTTTTTTTTTGATGTGTACATTTATTGTGCTATAAGGAGCCTTTGTGGTGAAGTGGTTAAAGCAATCAATTGCTAACAGAAATGTTGGCGGTTCGAAACCACCAGTGACTCCATGGTAGAAAGGTGTGGCTTCCGTAGAGATTTATAGCCTTGGAAACATTATAGGGTGGCTATGAGTTGGAATCGACTCAATGGCAGTGTTGTTTTTTTTTTTGTTTTGTTTTGTTTATTGCTATAAATCAACCTCTGAGCACTACTTTTGCTGAGTCCCAGAAGTTTTGGTAAGATATGTTTTCATTCTCATTTGATTCTATGAATTTGCTTATTTTATCCTTGATATCTTCCATTACTCATCAGTTTTTAAGCAAGGTGTTGTTAAGTTTCCATGTATTTGATTTCTTTTCCTTGCTTTTTCTGTTAATTGTTTTCTAATTTTATGACATCATGATCAGAGAAGATGCTTTGTATTATTTTGGTGTTTTGGATTTTATTGAGGCTTGCTTTGTGGCCTAAATGTGGTCTATCGTGGAGAATGTTCCATGTACTTTGGAAAAGAATGTATACTTTGCTTCTATTGAGTGGAGTGTTCTGAATATGTCTACGAGGCCAAGTTTTTTGATTGTGGCATTTAAATCTTCCATATCTTTATTGACTTTCTTTTCTGTCCTTCACTGAAAGTGGTATGTTGAAGTCTCCTCCTATTACTGTGGAACTGTCTATTTCTCTTTTCAATGCTGTTAGAGTTTGCTTTATGTATTTTGGAGTCCTGTCATTGGGTGCATATATATACTTATTATGGTTATGTCCTCCTGGTGTATTGACCTTTTAATCATCATATAGTGTTCTTCCTTGTTTTTTATGGTGGATTTTGCTGTTAAGTGTATTTTGTAGGAGATTAATATTGTCATTCTTGCTCTTTTTTGGTTATTGTTTGCTTGATATATTTTTTTCCATCCTTTGAGTTTTAGTTTGTTTATGTCTTTGTGTCTAATGTATGTCTCTTATAGACAAGATATAGACTGATCTTTTTTTTTGGTCCATTCTGCCACGTCTGTCTCTTTTCTGGTGCATTTAGGCCATTTACATTGAGTGTAATTATTGATAGGTGTGAGTTTACTGCTGTCATTTTGTTGTTGTTGTTGTTTTTTTTGTGGTGTTGACTGTTTCTTTGGTCAGCTTAATTTTCTGTGCTGAGTTCTTTTGGTTTATGGATTTTATTTTCATTATTGTTGATTTTGTGTTTGCTGAGTCTTCATGTTCTTTTTCTTTTTTATTTTGATGGGTAGTTTTGTTAGCTTCTTTTGTGATTGCCTTGAAATTAACCTTTATTTTTCTAAGTTTAAACCAGCCTTTTATTTCTTGCTATTACCTTGACTTCCTCTCCATATAGAAGTTCTCTGACTACACCAGTTATTCCCTCTTTTTTGTTTTGAGTTGTCTTCATTTACATATTGATGTCTCTGGTTCCCTATTTTCAATTTTTAAGCTTTGTTTTATTTTTTGAGAATTTCCTGTCTCGGTTGGTATCTAGTTGATCTGTCCTGTGTCCTAGTCTTGGATTGTTGTCAGATGTTGTCTAACCAGAGGACTCCCTTTAATATTTCTTGTAATTTTGGTCTCATTTTTACATATTCCCTCAATTTTTGTTTATCTGGAAATGACCTAATTTTGCCATCATGTTTGAGAGACAATTTTGCTGGATGTATAATTCTTGTCTGGCAGTTTTTCCCTTCAAGTTTTTATATATGTCATCCCACTACCTTCTTGCCTACATGGTTTCTGCTGAGTAATCAGAACTTAGTCTTATTAGTTCTCCTTTGTAGGTGGCTTTTTGTTTATCCCTAGCCACTATTAGGATTCTTCCTTTGTCTTTGATTATATTATGTCTTGGTGACTTTCTTTTGGCGTCTACCCTGTATGGGGTTCATTGAGCTTCTTGGATAGATATCTTTTCCTCTTTCATGGTATTAGGGAAGTTTTTTAGCCAGGAAATCTTCAACAATTCTCTCTGTGATTTCTGTTATTCCCTCGTTTTGGAACTCTGATCGCTCATAGATTTTTTCCTTTTGATAGTATCCCACATAATTCTTAGGTTTTCTTCATTCTTTTTTCTGACTTTTCCTCAAACAAATTGGTGTCAAGGGATTTATCCTCAATCTCACTAATTCTGATGTCCATTGTCTCAATTCTGTTCCTATGACCTTCTTTTTTTTTTTTTTTAATATTTTATTGTACTTCAGGTGAAGGCTTACAGAACAGATAGTTTCTCATGTAACAGTAACACACATGCTGTTTTATGACATTGGTTAACAAC
>NW_004443952.1:3882635-3937073 GCF_000243295.1 Trichechus manatus latirostris | reverse complement strand
TTCCCCTGTATTGTGTACTGTCTCACCCTTCACCCAAGATACCACTTGTCTATTGCCTATTTAATATTCCCCCCCCACCCCTCCCATCCCTGGTCCTATGACCTTCTTTTGAGTTGTCTAATTCTGAAATTTTATTGTTAATCTTTTGGATTTCTAGTTGCTGTTTTTGTATTGTTTCTAGAAGACTTTTTAGTCTGTCATTTTGTTCTTGTATTGTTTTCCTGAAGTCTTCTATTTCTTTGTGTGTTCCTTGGTTTTGTCTGTATTTTCCCTGATCTCCTTCTTGATCTCTTGGAGAGATCTGTGTATTAGTCTTTTGAATTCTTTATCAGGTAGTTCCATTGCCTTATCTTCCTCCAGAAGGTTTTCTGATTCTTTATTTTGGTCACTTGCTGGAGCCATTTTGTCCTGTTTCTTTATGTGATTTGATATTGACTATTGTCTTTGAGGCTTCAAGAAGTTATTATATGTGTTTATTTATTGTATGTTTGTTTACTGCATTCTGAATTTTTATCTTCTTTTGTTTTGATAAATCCAAGTATGCTGGGCTTGTGTGCTACTCTGGTTGTTAATCTAGTCATGTTGAAGCTCTCACTTTTCATCTCTAGGTAGGTGAAGCAGCTACTAGGTGTGTGAGCCCAGGACTCTGTTCACTCTTCTTGAAGGGCTGCTGAGGATGTTCGTGGCATTTTTGGTGAGGTGATGTATCTGTCCTGCTGGTCACTTGGCCATGGGTGCAGGGGGTGTTCACCCTGGTTGTTGGGTGTTGTGTGTACACTTGGCTGCCTGTTGGATGGTCAGAGCACAGATTTCAGGTTGTTGGTCACTGAGCGTGTGGTGCAAAGACTCACCTAGAGTCCTGGGAAGGCAGAGCTGCATGGGGGTGCTCAGTGAAGGCATAGGTCTCTGGTTGCAGTGGAAGGCAATGCAGGGGGTAAGGCAGGGGACTATTGACTGCCTGGTGCCCAGATGGAGGGCATACCCTGTTTTCTAGAGTGTGCAGTGGTGGGGGCATAGGGAAGCTGGTCCTTAGGCATCCAGTTCGATTGGTTGGGGGGATTGGGGGGCACTACTCGTTCTCAGGCCCCCGTCATGGGTAGCTGGATGGAGTGGGTGGTAACACCAGGCTTCATGCCCTCTGTGTGGGTGGTTGAGGCCCCTTCTTAGGGGGCAGGGCAATGGTCAGTGCCACAGATCAGCAGCTCCCACTTGTGTGCTGCAAGTAGGTTTCAGTTGGGATCCCTGCCTGACGAGACCTAAATAAGAAGAATGTGCTGTGCCAGCTTGACCAGTGAGGTACTGGTGCAAGGGATCAGAGGGGGTGAAGTACACTACAAGCCCATGGATGCTGTGCCAGTGGCTGGGTGCAGGGTCAGGTGCCTTATACTGGGCTGAGAGCTACCAGCTTAGGGGGCAGGGCAGTGTTGAATGCCACAGATCTGCAGCTCTCACTTGGCTGCTACAGGTGAAAATGGGCGTCATCTAGGAGCCCTGCCAATTTTGTCCTAATGAGGACATGCTGTGCCTAGGTCATCCTGCAAGGCACTGGTGGGGGTGGTCAACGGGGATGAAGGGTGCTGCAAATCCGTGGACCCCCTGTGCCAGTGGCTAGGCTAAGGGGAAGGTGCCTGGGACTGGCCAAGAGCTACAGGCTTAGGGGGTGAGGTGGTGTCAAATGTTGCAGATCTGCAGCTCCCACTTGGCTGCTGCTGGTGAAAATGGGCTTCATCTGGGAACTCTGCCCACCTTATGTCAATGTGGGCATGCTATGGTGACTTGACAAGCAAGGCACTAGTGTGGATGATAAGAGAGTGTGGATGGTGCTGCAAGCCCATGGATGCCTGAGCCAGTGGCTGGGCAAAGGGGCTAGTGTCTCAGGATCAGGGCCATGAGTTTCTGGCTTAGGGGGTGTGGCAGTGTTGAACACCACCAGACTGGTGTCAAAGCGGCAAGGGGGATGGATGAGGGTGAGGGAGTGGTCCTCAGCCATGGAGCTCTGGTGGGATGCTGTGATACGAGTGTTGGGTTGGTAGTGTGCACTTAACTTCCACAGGTCTGGTATCACTCCTGTTTGTTTCTGGAGGTGCGTGCAGTATTGCTTCTGCTTAGCTGCACCAGATGGGGTGAGTTTCAGCTTGAGATGCTGCTACGTTTCTCAGTATGTCTGCATTGTGTAGTTTGGGTAGCAGGGCACTGGCAATCTGGCAATCTGTAATTCTGTTTCTGCTGTTTTTGAATTGTCTCTCCTTCCAGCTGTTGCTCAGTCTGATTCTTCAGCTTTGTCTTTGATGCTTAGGGTTCCTAGATTGTAATATATATATACAATTCATTTGTTTTTTTCAGGTCTTTGTAGTAAGAGGGACGACATGAAGCGTCTGGCTATTCCACCGTCTTGGTCCCACTCTCTCCAACTGGTAGGTATTTTTAAACTGAAAAAAAAAGATACATTAAGGAGTAGAAAGCAAATGCTGAATGAATTTGAGACGTAAGACTTCAGAAAAAAGTTGAACTTAAAGATGGCAAACTCTGCAATTATGTCCTGAAACCCTGAGGATATTCTATTACTCTTTTCTCTGTTGGTGGGAGTATAAGTAGCACAGAAGTAGCAGAAACAACAGTAGTAACAACATTGAAAACTACTATATTAATTACTTGTTGATGTGTAACAAATTACCCCAAAACTATGTGGCTTAACATAACACAGTTTTCTTATTTCACAGTTTCTGAAGGTTGGGAATTGTGACAGGGCTTAGCTGGGTTCTCTACCTCAGGGTCTCTCCCAGACTGTAATAATACTCTCGGCAAGGGCCCTAGTCTCATTGGAGTGGGGAAGGTTCCTCTTCCAAGATCACTCAGTGACTGTTGGAAGGATTCAGTTTCTCATGAGTTGTTAGACTGGAGCTCTCAATTCCTCACTGGCTGTCAGCCTGAAGCCACCCTTGGTCCCTTGCTACATCGGTCTTTCCAACATAACAAGTTGTTTTATGAAAGTGTGTAAGCTGAGAAGGTAACAGAGAAACTCTAGCAAAATGGAAGTCATAGTCTCTTGTAATCTAATTGTAGAAGTGATATCTCATCATGTTTGCTATATTCTATTATTAGAATAAGTATGGTGAAAGAATACAGCCCTGACACACACCTTTCGTGATTTTAAACCATGCCATATCCCCTTGTTCTACCTCTTGTTCTACATACAGTTTCTAGATAAGTGCAATTCAGTGTCCTGGAATTTCTATTCTACTCAATGTTATCCATAATTTGTTATGATCCACACAGTCAAATACCTTTGCATGGTTAATAAAACACAGGTAAACATCTTTCTGGTATATTCTGCTTTCAGCCAAGATCCATCTGACATCAGCAATGATATCCCTCATTCCATGTCCTCCTCTGAATCTGGCTTGAACTTCTGGCAGTTTCTTGTGGATGTACTGCTACAAGCATTGTTGAATTATCTTCAGCAAAATTTTACTTGCATGTGATGTTAATGATATTGTTCAATAATTTCTGCATTTTGTTGGATCACCTTTTTTGGAACGGGCAAAAATATGCATCTCTTTCATTCAATTGGCCAGGTAGCTGTCTTCCAAATTTTTTGGCATATATGAGTGAGTACCTCCAGTGCTGCATCTGTTTGTTGAAATATTTCAATTGGTATTCCAAGAAGCTGGACTTCCTGAAGAAGGATGTGTATCAGAATTTGTTGAAGACTCATTAACAGCCTGCGATATGAAGATGACATAACCTTGTTTGCTGAAAGTGAAGAGGACTTCAGACACTGATGAAGATCAAAGACTACAGCCTTCAGTATGAATTAAACCTCAACATAAAGAAAACAAAATTTCTCACAACTGGACCAATAAGGAACATCATGATAAACAGAGAAAATATTGAAGTTGTCAAGGATTTCATTTTACTTGGATCTGCAATCAACGACCATGGAAGCAGCAGTCAAGAAATCAACTGACATAGTGCATTGGGCAAATCTGCTGCAAAAGAACTCTTTAAAGTGTTGAAAAGCAAAGATGTCACTCTGAGGACTAAGATGTGCCTACCCAAGCCATGGTATTCTCATTCGCCTCATACGCATGTGTAAGTTGGAAAATGAATAAGGAAGACGGAAGAAAAATTGATGCCTTTGAGTTATGGTGTTGGCGAAGAATAGTGAATATACCATGGACTGCCAGAAGAATGAACAAATTTGTCTTGGAGGAAGTACAGCCAGAATGCTCCTTAGAAGCAAGATGACAAGACCAGTCCCTAGAGAAGGACATCATGCTTGGTAAAGTAGAGGGTCAGAGAAATAGAGGAAGACCCTCAAGGAGATGGATTGACACAGTGGCTCCAACAATGGATTCAAACATAGCAAGGATTGTGAGGATGGTGCAGGACTGGACAGTGTTTTGTCTTGTTGTATATAGGGTCACTATGAGTTGGAACTGACTCGACATCACCGAACAACAAGAGACAGACCCACTTGCACCAGTTCCCAAAGTGTAAAAAAAGAGTTGGCAAAAGTTTTGAATGTGTGTTTTATTTGTAGTTGAAGGAGAGAAGGAAGTAATATGCCAAGTGTCCTCAAAAAATAAAGACTTAGAAGTTATAGCTTTGTGTCTGTTTCTGCATATTTCCATTGTTTTTTTCTTCCCTAGAACAGGGCAAAAAGGCACTTCACCCCTCTGCATTACCCAGAGCTCTGTATGTCTATGAATGTTACCTAGAAAAAAAACATGTTTTGTGGTCCAATAAGAGGGAGGATTTAGTGTTAAACAGAGTTGAACAAGTTTCTTTAATGAAGGACTTCTCACAGCTTTTGGTAAGTAGTATGCATCATGGCACAATGTGGCAGTCCAGAGGACTGTGTCCCTTAAGTTGTGAGATCAGACCTAGCGCCAGGTGGTCAGGCTCAGAGTAAGAAGTGCTGCATGTGCAGATGGTGTTGGAACCAAACCAAACCAAACCTTTTGCCATTGAGTCAATTCTGACTCATGGTGGCCCTATAGGACAGAATAGAACTGCCCCGCAGGGTTTCTAAGGCTATAATCTTTATGCAAGCAGACTGCCATATCTTTCTTCCTCAGAACTGCTGATGGGTTCAAACTACAGATCTTTCAGTTAGCAACTCAATGCTTTAACCTCTGCACCACTAGGGCTCCTTGGTGTCAGAACAGAGGACAACAAAATCGATAATAGATTGATAACGTTTTTGTTTTCCTCACTGTTTGGTGTTAGATAACTGGGATTTAAATCTTTTCCGTATGTAGTACAAAGTTCAATTCCAAGTCAACTCCTTCCTATATTTATACCTGTGACTGCTTAAATAAAAATACCTAACAGGGATTAAAAACATCCACCTACGTCTAAGGCTATTCTTACGGGCTGTGGGACCTAGGTCAAGTTAAATTTTTCTTAAATATAAACTGGTCAACATAATCCCGATGATACTAGATTAAGATGAAATGAAAGCATCCTTGAAGAGACATCATAAAATAGAGTGGGTAGAGCAGAATAGAATGGTTGCGAAGAAGTCATGAAGGCCACATGCATGTTTAGAAATGCATGGGAGGGAGACCAGGGAAAGTCAATACACAGGTAGTGATGAAGGAAGAGAAGGGTATGGGCTGACTGTATCTATATGAAACATTACATTGTTGCAAACCAGCCAAGAGAAATATAGGATGCTAGACATCAGCATATTTTAAAAGATATTATTTTCAGTGAGCATCCATTAAAAAAAAATCACTCCACCATAATAAAGCATGTTCTATTACAGTGTAGAGTGCACAGTATGATTTTACGGGTAGGAAATGACTTGTTGTTCATGTCAGCATGGCTCAGCCACTCCACAGGCACAGCATGGTATGGGTTTTAATGGACAGTGACCATGACTACACAGAAATCTAACTGGTAGTGTACTTTATTTTTTGCAGAAATGTATTGACAGATAGTGGTTTTTAAGCATTAGCTTGCAATTATGCAAATGTATACATATTACACATTAGAGTTTAAAACCACTTGAAGAGATCCAACTCCAGAAGTATCACTGCTCTAAAGAGGGCAAGTCCAAAACATTTTTTGTAAACTATCTTCTACCACTTTTTCTGGTTGATCCTCTTTCCTTTCCACTTGTACTCATTACTTCTTTAAATCTTTGGCAAGGAGCTTCTTCATATGATCTTCATGTGGATTTAGGGGGTCAAGACAATCTCTGAAGTACCTAGGAGGAAACGCACTACCACCCCCGACCCACCCAGGGAGAGTCTGTCATATTTACAAAGGGATGCGTAAGAGCACCCACTCCCCCTTCAAAGACAATGTGAAGAATTGTTAAGTTAATGGCAAGGAACAATGTACTGTGAAAAGAGCCGTAAGTTTTTTTAAAAAGATAGATCTAATTTTAAATTCTAAAAAAAAAACAAAAACAAAACCCAAAAAAACCCGTTGCCGTCGAGTTGATTCTGACTCATAGCAACCCTATAGGACAGAGTATAACTGCCCCATAGGGTTTCCAAGGAGCAGCTGGTGGCTTCGAACTGCCAACCTTTTGGTTAGCAGCCAAGCTCTTACCCACTGTGCCACCAGGGCTCCAGATTTAAATTCTAGCTTCACAAATTTCTTTCTGGGGGATCACAAGCAAACAACTAAACAACTTTAAGTGTTACGCCCCTACTTTATAAAAATAAGATAGTATCTGCCCTGCAAAGTTATTATTTAAATCAGATAAATATATATTTGAGAACATTTTATCCAGTACCTGGCATATAGTGGACAATCAGGAAGTGATGACTGACATTATAGTTATGATTATTCTTGAAAAATCCTATTTCTAGCTGCAAAAAGCCAGGTCATGTCCCCTGATTGAACTTCATAAGGTTCTGTCTACACAAACTCTACTGTTCTTTTATGCGTGCCCCCAGACCCTGTCTACCCACCCATAAATACATTTGTCCATCCCTGCATTTCTCTCCTGCTGAGCTACTTTATTGAAAAGGCAGCAGTTTGCTATGTCTCAGTTTAGTCAACCAGCTAAACTTAAACATTTTTGACTGAGTTTATTAGAAATAAGACTGAGTTTATTAAAAAAAAAGTTCTTTGATCTTTAATCGCGGTTGAATATAATTCAATTTGGTCTTCATTATTAGAGTGGTTTATAACCAACAGCTGCAGCCCCTGACTCAGATCAACGCTTGCCCTGTATTATTACAATGAAACCAACACCATGGAATGAGATTGTTTTCCCCCCCTTTCTAGATGATATCATCACAGAGAATTAATGTTCTGGGTGTTTTCATTACTGCCTCACTGTCTGAAATATGGACTAAATCAAACCTCTGGTCAGATAGTTTCATCTACAATATTGAAGACTGGGGGAAAACAGCCATGAGTTCAACAGGTGAAAATCATGGTGTCAAGTAATCAGTGGAGATGTGCCATGTGCCACACAGCGGTGTCAGCAAAGAGGCAAGGCACAGAGAGAGCGAGGGTCACTCGAAGCTTTCTCCTAAACCAAGCTGTTCTGTGCCTTCTGTTTCAGTCAGTGACATTTTTTATTCTCACCAGTATGGAGGTCCAAACTCCATCTTAACAAAGGGTAAGTGTAGGAGCATTATTAAATTGTGTTCAGCTAGAGGACACATGAAAATACCCGGATCCTTCCTTACACCATCTATTTCTTCTCTCAGCAAGAATCTGAGGGTAATCAACACATAAGTGATGGCAAAAAACAAAAACAAAATTATTGCCTGTGGAGTCAATTCTGATTTATGGCAATTCTGTATGTATCAGAGTAGAACTGTGCTCCATAGTTTTGAAGGTTGATTTTTTCAGGTATAGATCACCGGGACTTTCTTCTGAGGTTCCCCTTGGTGAACCTGGACTTCCAACATTTGGTTAGCAGCTGAGTGAGCATGTTAAGCATTTGCATTACCCAGAGACTCCAGCAAATGGGAAATCAAACTTCCACTTTATTTTTGGCAGGGCCTATCCCAGAAACCCAAGAAGCCCTGGTGGTATATTGGTTAAGTGCTCGGCTGCTAACTAAATGTTGGTGGTTTGAACCTACCAGCTGCTCTGTGAGAAAAAGATGTGGCAGTCTGCTTCAGTAAAGATTTACAGCCTTGGAAACCGTATGGGGTAGTTCTACTCTGCCCTATAGGGTTGCCATGAGTTGGAATCCACTTGATGGCAACAGGTTTGTTATGCCAGAAAACCAGATTTGATCTCTTTGCTAGACTGGACTGGAGTTCTTAGAACCAAGGACTAAATGGGTGTAGAGGAGGAGAAAGAGAGACTATTTCTTCCATTATTTCCAAGTATAAGGCTTACCTTTAGCCCAGTGATTTTTCGCCTTGGCTGCATACTGGAAGCACCCAGGCAGCTTCAAAAATACTGTTGTTCAGTTTCCACCCCTAAAGACTGTGATTAATTTGTCTGGGATACAGTCTGGGGAACAGGAAATATTTAAATTCCGCAGGTGGTTCTAATGTGCAGCCCGAGTTGAGAATCATGCTTTTTAGCTAGTTGCCTGAGATCAAACTGATAACATTCCTAGAAGAGTACTTCTCAAACTTTAACATGCACAAGTATGGCTGGAGATCTTGTTAAAATGCAGGCTCTGATTTAGTAGCTCTGGGTGGGGCCTAAGAGTCTGCATTTCTACAAGCCCTCTGTTGATGCTGCTGCTGCTGCTGGTGGTGGTTCATGGATCACACTTTGAGTACCAAGGCCATAAAGTTCTTAACAGGAGAGGGAAGGGGAAGTTGTGAGTTTGATCAACCAAGTTATTGTTCTGACTGCTTGGAGGGAAAAAGTAGAAAAGAGTATGACACATTTGTACATGACCTTTGAATGCTCAGTGACCCTACCCAGGAGGATGTCCACCCAATCCCTGTCCTGGAATCTGACTTTTCTTCTAAAACAAGGTAGGGCAGGGAGGGAATTGTATGGGAACATTTCTTCCCAAAACAATAACAGTGATAAGAAGGACAAGAAGAGGGGATTCATCTTTGGTTCTTTACTCTTCTTCACTCTTCTAATCAATCCATTGCCAACTGTGTTCTTCCTCTAAAATATTGCCCACTTTCTTTTCCTTCTCTTCCTTTGAACTATAACTACCCTATTTCATTATCTCATTGTCTAAAGTGGTCTCTCTATCTCTAGTTTCTCCCCTGCCAAAATTTTCTACACATCATTGGTAGATTAATCTTCTTAGAGAACAATTCTGGTTATTCACAGCTCTGTTCAAAGTTCTCCAATGATTCTCCTAGACAAAGCTAAATCTGAATTCCGCAACCTGTCACATGAACCTGGCTCACTGTGTCCCCAAATAGGCTACGTACTATCCGCCAAGACTTGCCATTTTCTGAATACATTATCTATGATTCTACTTATCCATGTATTAATTCATTCACATGTACATTCATTCATTTCAGAAACATAACAGCAGACATGTAGGCAAAAAGTTACAACACGGTGTGACATTATCTGGGAGTATCAGGGAATACTTCATAGAGGAGGTGATATTTGAACTAAGTCTTCCAGGAAAATAGTTTTCCAGGTAGATAAATCCATTTTGAGTCTAAGAGAAAGCAAGTGCAAGCCCAGAGATACATGAAACAAGGAGCGTTATGTTCAAAGGTATAAATACATGGTAGTTTTAGGAGTCTAGAGTGAATACGGAAAAAGAGGGAGTGTTAGGGCTAGAAATTCAAGTGGAGGGATTGTGGAGCACCCCAAATGTGTTTAGTCAGCAGGGACTCTTCAAGGATTTTATATGAGTACAGTTATATTGAGACGTACACTTGCCCACCTTTTGGCATTTGCCTCTGCTCTCCCCTGAAATATTCTGTCTCCTTCATTTTTCTGGTGAAAATCTACTTCCTCTTACATGCTTTGGTTGAAATAACCTCTCTCTGCTTGAGAGAATCAATCCTTGTCTTTATATTTTGGATTCAAGGTATTTAGATGACATGTGTCTCTTTGCCTAAACTGTAAGATATTTAAACAGCAAATATTATGCCTTATTAATCTTTAAATCTCTTTACCCTTCAGCACCCAGCCTTTCTTCTGGCACGTATTAGCTGTTCAGTAAACAGTTGTTGAATTGAATTAAACGAGATCGGAAAGAAATGCCATCAATTACAGCTTAAGCATTCACCATCTCCACTCTCTTTCTGTTTGACTTGAGTGTTGATCAAAGCATGTTTACTGATGAAACCTTGTATTCACTCCAGTGCTGTCTCCACAAGGACTTTGCAGAAGAGCAAAGGGTCGGTAGTTAAAAAGCCTCTTGCATCACAGCTGAATTGATGGCTCAATTTCCCCTGTCAAGATTTCAAGTCTAGGTGCTGAGTACCATCACAAAGCACAGCTGGATCTTCCGAGACCAGGCTGAAATGAAGAAACAAAAGGATAGAAATGGCACCAATCATCTCACCTGCTCTTGTCACTAGTTCTTTGGGAAGCAAAAGCTGGTATCAGGGCATTCCTCAACCCCAAGTGCCCACGGCATAATAATAATAGCTATCATTTCTAGTGTGCTTATTATGTAACATGTTGTGTGATCAGCATGTCATGTGAAGTTTTGCACATATTTATAATAATCCTGCAAGATAGACACTGTTACCAGCTTTTCATAGTTGAGGCGACTGAGGTAGCAAGTGGTTAAATACTTGTCCAAGGTCATTAAATTGGTACTGTTAAGTGGTGAAACTGGGACTTAGATCCAGGCTGTCTGATTCCAAATCCAAGTATTTAACTATTCTCTTGTATTGTCTCAGGGAATTAAAGAGGATGCTCTGGGAATCAAAATGCCCTGACAGGTACAGCGAGGGCATGAAGAATTTCATGCCAACACTTGTTGTTGTTGCTAGGCGACTTGGAGTCGATTTCAACTCATGCTGACCCCATATGACAGAGTAGAACTGCCCTGTAGACTTTTCTAGGCTGTACTTTTTTGGGAACAGATTGCCATGTCTTTTTCCCGCAGAGCCTCTGGGTGGGTTCGAACAGCCAACTTTTCGGTTAGTAGCCAAGTGCTTAACTGTTGCGCCACCTGGGCTTCTTTCGTGCCAACTAGAAGTCTTTAAATCTTCTCCCACATTGTTATCAGCTCGCCCTGATGCAATAGTTGAAAATGTTCCTGTTGATTGGAAGTGAATAATTATTACCTTCTCTGTATTATGGATTCACTATCAGAAAGTAATAGCAGAAATGTTAAGCAAGATTAATAGCCATGTTTCATTATTTTTAATGCAAACTATTGATTCTAAAGTGGTGTAAGGTATGGCAGTTTATTACAATGAAACAATAAAATAGACAATACGAAATAATTGAGAATAATGTTTTCCTTTTTTGCTGCGGCTATGTGACATAATGTGCCCTGCACATGAAGGCATTTATGGCAGGCTGTATCCAACGATGGCAGCTTAAGCACTCTATAAAGAAGCACTTTGGAACTAGAGTGTTATAAATAATCGACAATAAAGCTGGTAAATGGGCCTTTAATTTGATTCCATTATGTCAAAGGATCACAAGGACCAAGGGGGTCCAACATCAAAAACACGAACTGCTGAGCTTAACACAAAGGTAAGAACATCAGATGGCCTCACAATGGCCTTCCCACCTTGGGAATTTCCAGGGAAGGGCTGGGTCATTGACATCAGAGTGTGAGGTATGTATTTCATATGAACCAATGTATTCACAGTCAATAAGACCTCCACTCTCATCACAAAAGAGTCCTTTAAGAATTTTCCTCACTAGGCATTATTTCTCTTGGTATCTTCTTGACTTTTATCCACTGTGTCCATTTTCACAGTAAACAGTAGACAAATTCAGAAGCACTTTCCCTCTGGAGTTGTTTCTGTTGATTGGGGTTTTAAAGGCTGCCAGATAACTTATGGTCTCATTGCCAGAAATAGACCATAATAAATGAAGGAGGTGATAGTCTTAACTTTACATGCTGTGCTAATCAGAACCACACCTGGAGCAGTGAGTACAGTAGATTAACTCTGGGCACACTGGGTAGAGATAGTAGAGATCAGGGGAGATAGAAGAAGGTGAAACTATGTTAAAAGAGCAGTGGTGGCTAGACCTGTGGTCTGAAATGAGAGAAGATTCAGGGAGACGTAAGGGTTGACAGCTAATATTTGAAGGGCTGATGCTTGAAAGATGACTTAGGCTTGTTCTGTGAAGTCCCAGAGGGAAGAACTTTGGTGTCAGCTACACATGGGTTTGGGTCCTAGCTCTGCCTGTTTACCACTGTGTGACCTAGTGTATGTGATTGAAACTTGTTGTTGCTGTATGCCGTCAAGTTGATTCGGACTCTTAGTGACACTATAGGACAGAATAGAACTGCCCCATAGGGTTTCCTAGGCTGTAATCTTTATGAAAGCAGATCGCCAGGTCTTTTCTCCCCTGGAGCTGCTGGTGGGTTCTAACCACCAACCTTTCAGTTAGTAGCTGACTGCTTAACCATTACACCACCCGGGTTCCTGATCAAAATCTACTAAGGTTCAATTCCTTTGTCTCTAAAATAGGAATAATAATAATACCTACCCCATAGGGTTTGTGGGGCGAGGGGTAGATTAAGTGAGGCAAAGCATATCAAGTACTTGGCACAGGGCTTCGTACAAAGTAAAAGCTCTACAAGCATTAGCTTCTAAAATAAACAGCAACATTGACAAAAGCACAACTGGAGGGCATTTGTTGTTTTTGTTAGTTGTCACCGAATTAGATCTGATTTATGGCGACCTAATGTATAACAGAACGAAATATTGCCTGATCCTGCACCAACTTCAAGATTGTTGGTATGTCTGAGTCCATTGTTATGGCTATTGTGTCAATCCACCTCACTGAGGGTTTCCCTCGTTTTTGCTGACCCTCTACTTTACCAAACGTGACGTCCTTTTCTAGCACTTGGTCTTTCCTGATGATGTGTCCAAAATAAGTGAGCCAAAATCTCACCATCCTTGCTTCTAAGGGCATTCTGGTTGTATTTTTAGAGACTGATTTGTTTGTTTTTCTGGCAGTCCATGGTATATTCAATATTCTTTGCCAACACCACAATTCAAATGCATCAATTCTTCTATCTTCCTTTCTCATCGCCCAGCTTTCACATGCATATGAGGTGATTGAAAAGATCATGGGTACCAGCATCTTAGTCATTGATTGATATCTTTGCTTTTTAAAACTTTTAAGAGGTTTTTTGAAGCAGATTTGCCCGATGCAATATGTTGTTTGTTTTCTTGATGGTTGTTTCCATGGACATTAATTTTTGATCCAGTAGAATGAAATTGTTGACAACTTCACCCCTTTGTAAGGGACTGAAGCAGATGCAGTTGACACCGAGATTGGGGTCCTGGGGGCTTGAGTTGGCTCCACATAATTATTCAAAGCATCCAGATGTTCCAGGTTGAGAGCAGAGTGGGAAAGTCAAACAATCCGTATCCTTTAAAAGCACACTAGATTAAACACTTGGAAGCCAAATTCAGTCCAGTGTAAGAAGTAAGCATGAGGCCAGAGACAAAGCCAACCGGTGGTGTCTTAGCCAAAGTTATCTAGGGTAACAGAACAAGTTATATGAAATATAAGGGAATGTCAGAAAGGGTGGGGCTTCTAGGAAAACTTCTGCTTTCCTGATGAAAGTTTCTGCCTTTATCCGCCCTTCTTCTTGTTACGAAGACTGACTTGTCCAGCCAACATGTAATCAAGAAAATTTTAGAAATTCAGGCCCTGATATCTCTAACCCTCTGAACCCAATGACAGCCACCACCTAACACAACTTTTGTAATATGAGAAAAATAAGCCTCTATTATAAGTATATATATTTAGAGAGATTTATATCAAGGAAACAGCTCACACAATTGTAGAGGCTAAAATATCCCAAGTCCGTGGATCAGGGTAGAGGCCTCTCCCAATTCACGGAGCTGCAGAAGCTGGTGAACCCAAGGTCGGCAGGTCAGAGAGGGGCTCCTGCTCACAGGTTGTGAAGGTCAACGAATTCCAAGATCAGCAGACAAGACTGCAAGGTTTCTCCTGATTCATGTAGCTGCAGGGGCTGGCGAACCCAAGATCAGCAGGTTGGGAAACTGGACTCTTGCTCGCAGGCTGAGAAGATTGACCAATTCCAAGATCAACAGGTAAGCTGCTAGCTCAAGTCCCAAGAACCAGAGGTGAGACAACAAGAGGCAGCTGCTGAGTCTGGAACAAGCCAAAAACCTTGGCAAGGCAAGCAGGCAGAAAGTAACCAGCGGAAGGCAGAGAGATGAAACTGAGGGGCCAGTGAGCTGCCACAGGCCCCGCCTCCGCCAGTACCACTCAGCAGATTCCATTATGGGGGTGATCACATATCAGATTTCAACAGGGAAGTGATCACAACATTATACAACTGCTAAAACACTGAGACTAATGGCCTAGCCAAGTTGACATACAATCTTCACCATCACACCAGGGTTTTGATTACTTGCATCTGAAAACATTCCTAACCAATATGGATAGAGTTGAATTTTAAGCTGAGGTATCCAAGTAATTAAAAATGAAGAGGTACGAAAGTTGCTAGTGTGTAGGGAAGAGAGGATGTTACAGAATAGTGTTAGGGAATTGATGGGCATGACAGGGATGAAACCACAGACAGAGGATGGGAAAATCTGTAAAGATCCTTCAGCAGGAGTTCTCAACCCTGACTGCATATTCGAATCACCTGGGGATCTATTAAAACCTATGATTGCTCAGACATTGCTCCCTGAGATTCAAAGTGAATTGATCAGGGCCTCAGGAGTTTTGCTGTTACTGGAGGGAAACAGTCACGTTAGTGCTTTGTCAAAACCCTCCAGTGGCCCCGTGGAAGGAAGAGTGGAGAGAAATGGGGAAGGGAAACTATTCAGAAGATTACTAGAGCTTCACAGAGACGGAGACAGAAACCTGGACAGCAAACACACATTCAGCTGTACGTTACTCAGTGCCTAACTCTATGCCTGGTATATAACAACCAAATCAATATTCGGAAACAGAAAAAATAGAGGACAAGAGGAGGATTGATGGAAGAGGAAAAAAAAGTTTAAACAGTGCAGATTTTGATTGAGATCTCTGGATTTTTGAAGAGAGGAAAGCATGCAAAAAATGTACACAGAAGTATGGTAGGTTAACTGTCAACTTCCTAACACCTTTTGGAGACATTAAAAATTTTTCCCGAGTCCCCAGCTAGTGCATGTAGTTGAGGACAGAAGGTTAAGGCATCTTTTGGCATTTTGTTTTCTTCCTTTGTTAGTAAAGGGGGAATTTAAATGAGTTTAACCTTTGATGATCTGGAGATTGTAAAAATCAACCCACCAAAGTTCAGGCGGTGTCAGATGCAGAGACACACTTTTCTGAACAGCTCAACTTCCCAGACCTTTCCCTGTCAAATGTCAAAGCCCAAATGAGCTTGTTTGGAGGGCAAATTACATGTTGCCAGCAGCCGTTTCCTGTAGCTGGCAAAATCTATTCCAAAGAATTAAATAATGCAGCAATAGAAATGCTTTGGTCTTCAAGTCCGAACACAAGGGTGTAAAATTGTTTCCATAGTCTCTGGACTTTGGGGGAGTTCAGATCTTGAACCAGATATCAACAGTCATGTAGAAAGAATTGATCATTATTTAAGGACTTCACTCTGTTGGGTGTAGGGGCTGAGTTATGAGTATATGTTATAATGGAGTAAGAGAAGAGAGAGAAATTAGTTTTTACTAGAAGGGGAAGAGGATCAGGGCAAGGTGCAGAGAGGGTTTAAATGAATGAGTAGAGCTTGGTCTGTGAAACTGAAGGGAAATTGTTTCTGGAAAGGTATGGCATCATCATAATCATCATCCCCATCCTCATCCTGCTGTTGGGTATTTTCATAATGGAAGCACTTCTTGTTACATCCCAGTTTAAGACTTGTAGAGCATACAAGTGACTTGGCCTTCTCTACAGGTTGGTAGGGCCAATCTTACTACCATCATTTAACATATGAGTAAACTAAGGCTCAGAGAAATAAAGTGACATAAAAGATAACGTAGCTAGTAGGTGGAGAAGTCTGGAGGGTGAGGTCAGTGATGCCCCAAGACTTCTGATATCTGAGAGACAGTGTGGCATAGAAGAGACAGCAAAGACTCTAGACTCAGAGAGAAAGAGGATTAAAAATTGGGCTCTGAAACCAGCTTTGTGGCCCTCACAGATCATTCAACCTCTCCGCATCCGTCTTCCATCACCTATGTCCCTTGATTCCCCTCTCCCACTCAAGGCCACGCCAAGCCCTCTGCTCTTCCAGCCTCCAGTGTGAACCGTACCCCATCCATTCACCACCATGTGATGAGAATAATCATTCTAGAACACATACTAGATCAAAATTAAATCATGCCTTCACTTAAAAACCCTTTGATGGTTCTCCATCATCTCCATATTCAAACCTTAACCCCATAAACCTACGCACAACTCGATTGAGATCTGGCCTCATTTATTTCTGAAATTTTGTCTCCTTTCACTCTTTCATCCCCTTGCACCCTAAATTGTAAACTTTTAATGAGTTAATATATGTAAAGTGCTTAGAACAGGGTCTGGCACTTGATAAGTGCTATAGAAGTGTTAGCTAGTGTATTAGTATTACTATTATTATTACTATTACTATCATCTGTCTCATTGAACCACTTGGATTTCCCAGCAAGCATCGTGTTCTCATTCTCTGTGCACATACACATGCTTCTCCTTCTCTCCTTCATCCAATTAACTATAATTCTCCTGCAAAACCTAGCTGGCATGTTGCTCCCTTTTGAAAGTCTTCCTTGATTCATCCAGCTGAAAGAGGTTTTATTTATTTATTTTTGTTGAAAATATACACACCAGAACATACACCAGTTCAACAATTTCTGCTTGTACAATTCAGTGGCATTAATTACATTCTTCAAATTGTGCAACCATTCTCACCCTCCTTTTCTGAATCATTCCTCCCCCGTTAACATAAACTCACGGCCCCCTAAGCTTCCTGTCTAACCTGAAAGAAGTGCCTTTTGCAGTCCCTTGTGCTTCCTGTCTTGTAACATTCACCATATTGTATTTTAATTCTGTTTTTAAAAATTCTGACTACGCCCCCCCTCCCACTCCCCTTACCAACAAGGAGTTATATTTTTTCTCTATAACCATGGTACTTAGCACAGTACCTGGCACACAGTGAATTCTCAGTACATGTTTATTAATGCATCAGTGATATGGCTGTGGTTGGTCTGAAGCAAAATCAGCAGGCTTAGGTGCCTGCTTTCTGAACTGTTGTGCTTTGGGGTTCTAAATATCATGTAAATGGCCATTTTCTCTTCTTTTTTGAAAACAATAACTGTGGACAAGCAAGTTATTTACTCTCTTCACTCTTTAGCCACACCAGTTAGTAAGCACATGTAATAAATACCCCAGCTCTGATCCAGTGGCTCCCTGGGAGTGGGAGCAGGCTGACCAGGTGGATTGGGGAAGGGACTATAACCCAGTAGCACTAAAGAGTCCCCTAGGAGCCATTCCAGTTGATTCAGCTCTGAATATGAGGGGGTGCTACATGTGCAGCAGAGGCGAAAACTAGCCCTGTCAGTCGGTGTATTTGAGTATATGTGTATATGTGCAAGTGTGTATGTGTGTGTGAGTGTATACTCACGCATATACACTGACTCACACATACACTCACACACACATACACACTCATGCACACACACTCACATCCATACACTTGCACATATACACACACACAGATCCCACACATACACCCACACACACAACACACTCTCACACCATGCTTAACAAATGTTTGCCCAGCTTCTGCTTTACAACATCCATATCACAAGTGATTCTTGAGCTCATTCTATGTGCTCACTGCAGAGATCAAAGTGGAGATTGCAGTCTTGTAGGGAAGCAAACTTGAAATAAGCAGATAAATCCAGAGGTAGCAGCTACAAGCTCATGATGATGATGACTATGATGGTGATGATAAAATTAATGCTCATTTCTTTCATAGTTACTATGCATCAGGCCCTGTACAAAGCACATTATGTGTGTTCTTTTGTTTAATCTTCTCAGTGATTGTACGTGGCATATGCTACAGCCTGTTTTATAGATGAGGAAACTGAGGCTCTGAGAAGTTATGTAACATGCTGAAGTTCACATTGTTAATAAGTAGATAAACTACATTTATCGTCTCCAAAACCCAGGCTTAGAGGTGATGAGAGTGAAGGGAAAGAAAGAAGAATGCACAAGGAGGGAATAAAAAGGGGAATGAGGATGCCTTGCTTCTGGAGGGTTAGCAAGTTGGGAAATGTTGAGAACTCAGGGCAGGTGAGAAATCCCATGGGTCATCAACGACAGTGGTTGTTACCAGGCTCAACTTGGAGGAGAGCGATAGCACTGCACATCCAAGAACACAGCCATGTAGAGAAAAAAGTGGGGTCAAGCATGTAGAGATGCCAGTGGATGGGGCAATGCTACATAGGAAGACATGCACCAGCATGGGAAGGTTTGTTTATGGGGGATGGCAGAGGAGTTAATACCATGGTCAAGGGAATTTCTTAGAAAACACACCCACCATGGGTAGGTTTTTGACTTACCTACAAATAATTAAAATTTTGGGTTTTTGCTGCACCTCTCTCTTAATTTTTATGATGGAGAAACTCATAGGTGCCAGAAACTTCTGCAAAGTCTGACAATGAGTTAGTGACAGAGTAAGAAGTAGAAGCCAGGATCACCTGCATTATGCCTTTTCTGTCCTGTTCTGGAGGAGGGGTGTTTACTTCCACTCTGTGCCCCCACTTGGCACAGCCAAGAGTCTCCATGGCTCCCTGCAGCTTGGCCCCCAGTTGCTTTCTCTTCTCAGCTTCCTCTGTTTTTGGCTCCTTCCCTATGGCTTCCTGCTGGCCCCAGGTGCAGAGGCCATCAGAGAGCCTGCTAGCCACACGTGCTCAGGCCGTACCTGAGAAATGGTACATTGAGCTCCCTGTCCCATTGGTACTACTTGGAGTGGGCCGAGGGCCAAAGCAAATGCCAGCCCTTGAACTGCAGGGGCCAGGCCTTAGGGGCCCTGATTTGGCAGGCCATCTTTCTCTGTCCTCCTCCCTTACCCTCTAGACAGATCACTAAGTCCCTGGTGAGAGAATTAAGCTCTGGGCCAATAATGTTTTGCTAGAACAGAATCTATTTTGAAATGATGTATATACCTTAAAAAGTGTATTATGGTCAAAAGTTCAGAAGCCAAACTACAAATGACATGTTCTAGGGGACAGTCCTTCCCTAGACATCAGGAAAATGAATAAAATTCATGTTTGCTTCTTCTTTTATAAAAAATCTTCCATGATATATTTTAAGTATTCCATAAATTCTCTTTAATTTTGATTTTCTTTCACAATTAATCATAAAGTCAATTGGATTAAGTCCAATGAAATCCAGAAATAATAAAAACAATAGATAGAATCACAAAGTAACCAGCTCCCATCTATTGAAGGCTTGCTATGTGACAGATATGGGTTTTTCAATTTAATTCTCTTTACATAATATCATTCTAATTTTGTGGTTAAAAAAACAGGGCTTCAAACTGGTTTGAACCAGTTCAGTCATGGCTGATGAAGCAAAACTGGAATAGACCTGAAGTTTTACAACTTGAGTGATCCAGAATGATAACTGGAATGGGAAAAATTATGGTCAAAACCCTGAAATAGGAGACTTGAAAGAAGAGTAGCAAGCCCTTTCAGGAGCCTGATGCATGGATTTGATTACTGGCAAGACTGTGGAGAGTGACACACATTCAGAGTGGCACAGTTGGCTGCCATCTTTGAGCAGGGCACTGCTGTTTTCAACTCTGCTCTAAATCCAAAGGGCAAGAGATTTGGTTGCTATGCAATGCATGTGCTGCCCTTGTTTTCTAAGAGGGAGGTTATGTTTCTAGCAGAGTTTCTACCCATAATTTTTCCTGTTCGGTTATTATTCCGGTTCACCCAAAATTTAAAAATTCTAGTCTGTTCCGGTTTTACTTCCTCAGCCATGACTAAACCGGGAAGAACTAGTTTGAAGCCCTGTAAAAAAAAAATGAGGCACTAACAGGTTATATAATCCACCCCAAATCATGCAAGTGGTAAGAGGTAGAATAGGGATTCAAACCTAGATCACCAGACTTCTGAGTTTGCTCTTCTCCACTGTAACTTAATAAAACAACAACTGTCAAACTTTAGGTGCATCAGAATCACCCGGATGGATGGCTTGTTAATATACAGATGCTAGGCCAACCCTCAGAGTTTCTGATTCAGTAGGTCTGGGGTGGGGATGGAGGATTTGCATTTCCAGCAAGTTCCCAGGTGATGCTGATGGAGCTGATCAGAAGACTTCACTCTGGAAATCATTGCCTTATAGGCTCTCTAAATAACACTCTTCAGGAAGGCACAATCCTTAGTGGATACTGAGCTTCTGTCAAGGGCGATGGAAAAATTTTGGAATGGTTAGTTGTGATAATTGAACAACATAGTGAATGTAGTTAATGTCACTGAACTGTACATGTGAAGATTGTTGAAATGGCAAATGTTATGTTACCTATGTATTTACCATAATACCGAAAAAAACCTTTCAGGTATTATAAAACATCTTTCATGGATTATGTAATCCAATCTTCACACAACATATGAGAAAGGAATTATTATAATCCTCATTTTATAGATTTTATAGATGATGGAGCCTGAATTCAAAGCAGCCTATATTCAGAGCCCACACACATATTGAAGCATTATGCTGAAGTGATTTCCATCTTGTCTTTGATTGCATTAAGCTTATTATATCTCTGCTTTTGCGACAAGTAGCAGCACTTTCACTTTCCCATTTTCCGTTCACAATTATAAAAGAGGAAGGTTGCAATGCAATAAAAAAGGCTATCACTTGGACAAACAAACCTTGCTTTATAGACAGCATGGCAAAGCTGCCCAGTCTGAACTGTTGACTGGCATGCAGTGCCACTAGGTGGTAGCTCAAAATGTTGAATGATCAGCAAATGCACAGAAGTCCAAATTCAGTTTTTTATATGGCTGAGTAAAAGTTAAATATATGACTTTAGAAGATTGCTTCTATTGGCTTCTGATGATGGGTTCACCTGAGCCCTAGGCATTAGCCAGACCATCACAGTCCCATGTGACTTTCTGACCATGCCCATAAGGCTAACACTTGCAGTTTGTACATGTGGGCTCCAGAATGACATCTCTCCCCAATCTCAGACACATTTTTTCCTATTTGTACCTCATAACCAAACTCAACGAAAGGAAAGTAAAATGAGTAAAGACATTAACAGCTGTCAAGTACTTGTATTTGCTACTTATCAACAATCCCAGGTCAGTTGGTTGAGAATGATTGGTCAAAATCATTTCTTTTTTTAGTAGCAGCAGCAGGACAGAAAGGAAGCTGTTCTGAGGTTATTTTTGTTTTGCTGATGAGGATGAGAGAAGACGGAGTTTTGTATCTTAGTGTAGCCTTCTGTTTGACCATGATGGAGAATCCTCTTTTTTCAATCTCTCAGGCTTGGATTAAATGAGATTAAATGAGATCATGCTTGGTAAACTGCAAAGTGTAATGCCAGAGGGGGAGATTATTGTGATGAAACACATCAAAGTGAAATGGTCAGTTTTCTAGCTTTAAAGACAAACACATTGAAGTTTAAATGCCAGTTATGCTAATTAATAGTGGTATAATTTTGGAACATAAATTAACTTCCTCTGGGCCTCCTTTTTCTAAACTATAAAATAGACATTACAATCCTATTTTATGAATGTAATTGAGGGAATAAAATATGTCAATACAGCATTATAATCAGATATTATTTTTGGATAATACCAGATTAGTAAATTAAAGATAAAGTCAAACTTTACCAAAAAAATCATAGCAATGATATATTGACCAAAATGCTTAAAGATGCATAAAAAATTGCTAAATCATTCTCAATGAAAAATCGTGAAAGAGAATATTCATTTTTGATCAAATCTAGTCTTAGCTAATAGTTATAAGTAATACATAAAGTAAGAAGTTGTCTGATGATATAAAAAGTATGGTTGTAAGACCTCAGAAAGATTTAAGATGGTGCCCAGTAGACCCCTTCAGTCAGACAAAGGGTTTCTAAGAATCTTAAGGGCATCATTTCACAGCACCATAACATGAAACACATACCAAAGTAAAGAGATGTTTATCAAAAGAATTGTCGTTGTGGCTCTGTCAAATGCATTGAACCTTAAACAGATACACAGAAAACCTATCAAGCTTTTAAGGGAGTTGTATCAGCAAATGGATCACCAGCTTGAACTAAAAGGGACTGAGATTGCTCATGTTTCTAAAAGGTTTCTAATCCCCCAACTTCCTATAGGCAGGAAACAAGCAGAGAAAATTATTTAACTGTAAACAAGAGCTGTTTGTTATGAAATAGTAAGGACATCTCAGAGGATGAAGCCAAGATGCCAGAGGGCAGATTCAAGAGCTAAGGAGAATAAAGAACTAAAGAATGAATCCCAGGGAGCAGAACCAGGCCACAATCAAAGATTTGTCCCTAAATTATGGGGTAATTGGCAACCTTGTGACAGTTATGGCCCTCTCATTCTCCTTCCCCTTAAATGAGATTATCCTTTGTTATTAGCTGGTCTGTATCACACCATTGTATGCTGAGTAATTAGGGGAAGATATTGCCTTTTCAGGTCACAGGTGTCTGGATAAAGAAGAGCAAGACTCAAGCAGATGTGCCTGAGGAGTGTTAAACACATCTGGATCTGATTTAAATAATAACATTCTGAAATCTGAGCCTGATGCCATAACGGCTTTGGTCAATGGCTCCTCCAGTACAGTCAGCAGAAAATAAAGGCAAAGTCAAATATTTCTGGGACGAGAGGGTCTCCAATGGCCTCTCTTTGACAGTGCTATGGAAACATATCTTGGGTCCATTTGTGTCTTGCTACAGTATGAAAGATCCCTCTGGGGCTGTCATCCTATTTAGTAGAAGTCCTAGATGACTGAGGGTCTGCCATGTTAAACTTCTAAGGATTTCCTTTAAATAATATTTAGAGGAATGCATTTCTTAAATATATCACATCCTTGGTTCTTGAAATAGTGAACTCAGAATATTTTGTGTTTTTCCACCTTTAAGCCTTACTCATTCTTTTTCCTTCTCCTATAACACTCAATCCACATGATTTCCACCTGTTAAAATCCTATGAAATCCTTCCCATCTAACAGAAACTGTCGAAATACCATTTCTTTTGAGGAAAATTTCTTGGCTCTTTCTCTCCAACTAATTTAATAATAACATATAATTATCATGATGATAGCTATCATTTATTGAGGAGTTACCATGCATTAATTATTTAACTACATTATATGATTTAATTTTTACAACAGTTATATAAAGGTTGTCCTACTATTATTTGATCCACACATATGAGTTAGGAAAATAAAAGATTTAAAAAATAAGGAAACTGAGGTTTGAAGAGGTTTACTGAATCTCCAAGTAATAAACTCAATGATACTTGTAAGTAAAAGAGCTAAGAATGGGTCCCAAGCTGTACTGCTCACAAATCAGTCCTGTTTCCATTTCACGTATAAAAATCTGCCCAAATCAGGGAAAGGGTGATATGACTTTTCCAGTTCCTCTCTCACCTAGGATATTTTTCCATTCAATAGTAGCTTATTTTTATTAATAATGTACAATGTAAGGATTAAAA
This sequence comes from Trichechus manatus latirostris, assembly GCF_000243295.1. Lineage (NCBI taxonomy): Eukaryota > Metazoa > Chordata > Mammalia > Sirenia > Trichechidae > Trichechus > Trichechus manatus. The sequence goes on along the minus strand of NW_004443952.1, from coordinate 3,913,362 downwards.
AGTCACTCTCGGAAATGAGGCTAGCTGGGCTAAATACTCTCTCTCCCCCTCACCAGCTGTTAGATCTTGAGCAGATCACTATGGGTAATAGTGAGTGGTGCCACTCCCATTCCCACTCCTAAATTACTGGATACACGAATCCTGGCTATGGAAGAAACAGTACCATATATTGGATACTGACTTAGAGCGTACACAGCCTCCTGGAGAACACTGCCCCAGCCCTGTAAGTTATTGCCACTTAGCTGGCACTGAAATTAAGTCTTCAAAAGACCATTCTATCAAACTAGCTATTTTAGGATGACGGGGAACATGGTAAGATCAGTGAATTCCATGAACATGGGCCCATAGCTACACTTTTTTGCTGTGAAGTGAATTCCTTAATCAGAAGCAATGCTGTGTTGAATACCTGACATAGTAAAGGTATTTTGTAAGTCTATGGATGGTAGTTGGGTAAAAGCATTGTGTGCACGGAAGGTAAATCCATATGCAGAGTAAGTGTTGATTGCAGTAAGAAGGAAATGCTGCCTTTTCCATGATGGAAGTGGTCCAATGCAATCAATTTGCCACCAGGTAGCAGGCTGATCACTAGGGGGAATGGTGCCACATTGGGGACTCAGTGTTGGTATATGCAAATGGAAGACTGGGCACTCATCAGTGGCTATAACCAGGTCAGTCTTGGTGAGTGAAAGTCCATGTTGCTGAGCGCATGCATAACCTCCATCCCTTCCACTATGCTACTTTGTTCATGGGACCATTTGAGCCCATACTTCAATGATCTTACATATAAAATAGTGGTAACAAGTTTAACCTTCTTACAGAGTTGTTGTGACTAGTCAATGTAATGATTCATGTAGAGCATTTAAAACAGTGCCTGACACATAGTGAGAACTCAATAAATGTTAGTTATTATTGTCTTATTCTTTTCCCATCCCTGCTTGCTCTTTCCCCATTTCTCCTTCTTTTCTTTTTATGTTTCGAAGTTTAAAAAATAACAATTTGGCCTCAGTTGATGAAGCTGAAAAGTAAATAAATAACAGGTGCAGATGGAAAGCAGATGGAATTCACTCTGGGCTTTCTTTCCTGTTAGCTTTGGACAGGTTTGCTGTTTGCATAAGTTGTTCTTTCCCTTCTCTCATACAATCTTGTATAGGTCTCTGTATTTGTCATTTAATTCACAAGTTCCTCTCGCTTCATTTTCTTCCAGATGTTCCATTTGATTTCCCTTAATATTAATAACAGCTATCATTTATTTAGTACTTACTATATGCCAGACACCCTCAATATTTTCTCTTATGTAGTACTTACATTTTCCCTGAGATATGTTGTTGTTTTTAGGTGCTGTTGGGTTGGTTCCAACTCATAGCGGCCCTATGTACAACAGAATAAAACACTGCCTGGTCCTGTGCCATCCTCACGATCACTGTTTGCTTGAGCCCCTCATTGTAGACAGTGTGTCAAAAGAGGTCTTCCTCTTTTTTGCTGACCCTCAACTTCACCAAGCATGATGTCCTTCTCCAGGGATTGATCCCTCCTGAAAATATGTCCAAAGTACTTGAGATGAAGTCTTGCCATCCTCACTTCCTAGGAGAACTCTCGCTGTACTTCTTCTAAGATAGATTTGTTCATTCTTCTGGCAGTCCATGGTGTATTCAATATTCTTTGACAATACCACAGTTCAAGGTATCAATTCTTCTTTGGTCTTCCTTATTCATTGTCAAGCTTTTGCATGCATATGAGGCAATTGAAAACACCATGGGTTGGGTCAGGAGGGACATCTTAGTCCTCAAAGTGACATCTTTGTTTTTTAACACTTTAAAGAGGTTTTTTGCACAGATTTGCCCAAGGCAACGCATCGTTTGATTTCTTGACTACAGCTTCCTCAGGCTTTGATCACAGATCCAAATAAAATGAAATCTTTGACAACTTCAATGTTTTATCCGTTTATCATGATGTTGCTTATTGGTCCAATTGTGAAGATTTTTGTTTTCTTTATGTTGAGGTGTAATCCATATTGAAGGCTGTAGTCTTTGGTCTTCATCAGTAAGTGCTTCAAGTCCTCTTCACTTTCAGCAAGCAAGATTGTGTCATCTGTATAACACAGGTTGTTAATGAGTCTTTCTTTAATCCTGATGCCATGTTCTTCTTCCTATAGTCCAGCTCATTATACAGACCGAATAAGGATGGTGAAAGGATACAACCCTGCACACATCTTTCCTGATTTTAAACCATGCAGAGTGCCCTTGCTCTGTTCGAATAACTGCCTCTTTGTCCATGTACAGGTTCTGGATGAGCACAATTAAGTGTTCTGGAATTCCCATTCTTCACAATGTTATCAATAATTTGTTATGATCCACACAGTTGAATGCCTTTGCATAGTCAAAAACACACAGGTAAACATTCTTCTGGTATTCTCTGCTTTCAGCCAAGATCTGTCGGACATCAGCAATGATATCCCTCGTTCCATGTCCTCTTCTAAACCCAGCTTGAATTTCTGGTAGTTTCCTGTTGATGTACTACTGCAAACTGCTTTGAATTATATTTACCAAAATTTTACTTGCGTGGTACTGAAGCGAGAAGTCCTAACTGCACTGAAGGTGTGGTGAAAAATAAGGCTCTAGGAACTGACGGCATACCAACTGAGATGTTTCAACAAACAGATGCAATGCTGGAGGTACTCACTCATCTGTGCTAAGAAATTTGGAAGACAGCTTTCTGGTAAATCAACTGGAGAGATCCATATTTGTGCCCATTCTAAAGAAAGGTGATCCAACATAATGTGCAAATTATCAAACAATATCATTAATATCTCACACAAGTAAAATTTTGCTGAAGATTGCCCTGAGATATAGATAGTATTATTTTCTTTTTACATATGAGAAAATCGAGACTCTATAGAGATGATCTTTTAAATTTATGCTTGTGATTGTCTAGTATGTATGTGAGATTAAAAAAAAAAAAGTAAGGCAGGTTTCAAGTTGTTTATGGAAATTTTTATCTTCAGTATTTTTTCTTGCAGAAAATAGAGAAAATGACACTGTTCACAAAATATGTTTTCACAAAAAATTGTGACTGAGTCAAATGATAATTTTTAATCAGGAAACATGTTCCAGGATGAAGAATGTTTTGATTTATTAAACACATTGTCCTCAGTAAGAGAAAGGACTATGCTGAGATGCCCTCTTCTCTGTCAGCCTTAGAAGAAAATGAGCCAATGATCAATGAGCCTCTCACGTATGATGGACAAGCCTTGGGGAGAAGTTCCAATGTGGTACTGCTTCTGCTCTGATAACAAGCGTAGGAGTGAGACTACTACAGGAGAAAAGGTCTGAGCTCTGGTTGCACACTGGTACTGTTGTATCTAGCATTGCATTCATCCTGTCATGGTGATAGCCTGAGACCCAGCCCCACTCCTCCAGCTCTCCCTGGAAGAGAAACGGTGTGACATTCTTTAATCATCTCTGCAGACCGTCTTCCTTAGACTTCTTATAGATTCCTGTTTCTTCATAACTACAGCTTGCATGTGGCTTTTCACACTGTGGTGCTCACTCCAGGCCTAAATATCAATGTATCAGCTGGATTTTTCTATGTTATGCTGTTCAACAAACCATCTCAAAATATTATCTACCGATGTTTAATTCTTGCTCACACTTCTTGAGGATTATGGGTCAACTACAGGTCTGTTAGACTTAGCTGGATTCCACATATCTTCACATTCTGGAACCCAGAATGAAGAAGAAGCTACTGTGTGGGGCACCCTGTTCTCATGGAGGTGGCACAGAGCAAGAAAACACAGACAGCCACTGAAGCTTCTGCTTGTGTGAGATTAGCATTAAGTCTGCTCACATCACATTGATCAGGGTATGTTTCATGGCCAAGCCCAAGGCAATGGGGCAGGGAAACAGCAATTGTGGGGGAAAAAAAATTGTGAACAAATAATATAATCTACAATAGAAGATTGTTATGATAAGACATTGGATCTGTCATTTCAAGAGCTCATTATCACCTGATTACAACTTATGTCTTAGTGAAACTTTTTATAGAAAGTGTCTCAGTCATTAGGATAGTCCAAACTATGGCATGGTTTACCTGGATCAGGTGCCTGTCCTTGAGCTAATCAGCAGTGGACAGGAAAAGGGGGATGCAATAACATTGTATAAAGGAAAAAACAAAAGTTGTGGCGAAGGACAAATTATTTAGAAGGAAATTATTTAGGAAGGGAAAAGGGATGTTAATTTACTAAACCTGTGTTAATTGGATATTGATTTGTTACTTTTTTCGGTATCATTAACCCCATCACCCTCACCATCTTCACTATATCATTAATCTCATCACCCTCATCATCTTCACTCACCACCATTGTTACCATCATTATCTTTATTGCTTTTACTACCTTCGTTGCCTTGCTACCTTTTCACCAACATAACCATCTTTATCATTTTCATGCATCACCATTTTATCATCTTCATCATCTCTACCATATCATCATTATCTTTACCATCGTCATTGAACTGTATATTTTGGTATCCTTTCCAACATGTATTCCTTCTTTTAACCATTGTGTAGTAACCATGGAGTTTGAGAAGAAATTAAATTTCCCCCTAGCTTAAAGAGTTTGCTGTAGTGGCAGTGTCAACAAGCCTAATGTTACCACTCTTATTATAGTTATTGGTTCAGGGATGGATAAGTGACTCAATTTTGTCCAATCAGAGTGAGATTCAGAACTCTCTGGATTAGTTGGAAGAAAAAGACAGCCTTCTTTCTTGTTGGATAATTACAAGGAAGTATGTGGCCCTGGGATGCTGCTAGAAAACATCTCGTGACTATAAGAGAAATCAACCTTAGGATGAAGCCTATGCTACAGTAGACAGAGGAGACAGAAAACCGGTTGGTGTTTTTCCTGATGACATTGTGTCTCTATTGAAATAATCCTTACCTGAAACTTGTACTTTGTTGTTGTTGCTGTTGGGTGCCACCAACCCGGTTCCAACTCATTGCAACCCTACGTACAACAGAATGAAACACTGCCCAGTCCTGTGCCATCCTCACAACCATTGCTATGTTTGAGCCCATTGTTGCAGCCACTGTGTCAATCCATCTCGTTGAGGGTCTTCCTTTTTTTTTTGCTGACCCTCTACTTGTACTATCTACCCACATTTCACATATTTAATGTAATAAGTTCCCTTTATTGTTTAAGACCAATAATTTTTTTTACTAAATCAAACTACTCACCTTAATTAACTTCATCCATATCAGCATCACCATGTCTATAAACACTACATTTCCATGACCACCTCCACTACTTCAGCATCTTTATCTATGGAAGTCCTTAATTAGGGATCAACATGCAGATGTGAAAGAAGTGCAGAAAATTGGTGAGGAGATACTTTGTTTTCTTTTAATATTTTTTCATATTTAAAAAAACTTTCTGTTTTGCCTGCATCATTAACATCATCAAAAATGTTGATTTTAAAAGCAATCTGTCATGCACAATGCATTTTATGTTCCAAATCCCATAAAATCATTTCATATCTGAAAGAGTTCTAGAAATCACTCAACAGGGAATGTAAATGCAGTAATATATGGTGGGAAGTGTGTTGGACCAAATTCTTTCTTGACCAGCAATCAAGAAGCCTGACTTCCAAGAGTTCCAGCCATTAACTTACATATGACCTTGGGCAAATTCTTACTCCTCTCTGGACTTTCCTGTCTTCATCTCTAAATCGGTAGGGTTAGTCCAGGTGTTCAGTAATAATCCTTAGATTCTAAGGAAGATTTCAGGCTTTCTGAGGAGTGGAGAAAGGTATTTTAATAGAGTTAGTATTTCTGGACAAGTCATACATCTAAGTTCAGTAGCTTATAAGTTTATAAAAATAGAAGCAGAATCATATACTGTTAGAGACAGAAAGAACACAAATCCCCTAATCCAACTCCCTTACATTTGAGATAAGGAAACTGAGATCCAGAGAGGTTAAGTGACTTATTCAAGGGCACCCAGGCAATTTCATAATCATACCCTTTACCCAATCTTTATGAACTTAATTTTACTTATTTTTCTTGGGATAATCCTTTCCTGTCACCACTTTGAATATTGAGAATTTCCCAGTGGTAGGTTAGTTAATTTATTTTTTCTTTCTCACATTGCAAATGAACCACAAGACTGTAAGCATCTCCAAAATGGGATTGTGACTCCATCATTTCTGCAGACAGCAGTCCCCAGCCTGACAACATACGCAAGCTGAATGAATGAACACCAGTGAGAAGTAAGTCATCCCAACCATTCCTCTGCCTCTGAAACTGTGTTCCATAAACAGTTGCAGATGAGTGGAATGGATGACTTTTAAGCCTTTAGGAATCAGGTGGGAAACACATCGAAGATGTGAGCCTTTATGCCAACTATCTAAAAGATGCTGGGGAAAGACGAATGAAGCTTCCCCTAAAATCATCTGCATTTGCATACCCCTGGTCTGGTTCACTCATTTCAAATTCACCTTACTTTTCTAAAATATCAGTCAGGTAATCACTGAGAATGGACATGAATGGTGATTTGATTGTTTTGAGTGAAATTGTCAGTTCTGCCAGCTAATAATCTATTAGCCTTCCTTGTCCAAAGAGAGGAGGGGCAGTTAATCCATGGCCTTTGCTGACCTCCGGAAGCTGAGAGTCCAGAGGGGAGAATTTAATTTGCGATTACAAGGACTAATGCAAATGGGGGCCATTTGGAAGTGTCTCCCTGGAGTCCTTCCTATGAACCAAGATCTGAGATGGAAGTCATCAGCTCATTCTGCTTTGAGTAACCTGTAGGGGTTACATTAAGATCACACACTAAGTTCCATGTCATCTTGGAAAGAAAGGGAAAAAAAATTTATGTATTTTCTGAGAAACTGTACTTGCAGGATCTCCGCAGGGAACGTGAGACCCATCTTCTGCTCAACCTCCTCTCTGGATCTGGAAGCTAACAGCTCAAAGTGAATATAGATAAACTTGCATCTTTGGGACCGTCTTCACCTCTTCTCCTCTTCTAGAGGCAAGCAAGGTCATGGCGGCAGGACATGAGTCTCGCAGAATGCCCTGCCCCAAAGTCAGCATGTTAGGAAAGCAGCTGTGGGGTAGTGGACCTGCACTCGAAAGACCTGGGTTCAAACCCTGATCCTGCCACTTTCTGGTTGTGTCACTTTTTACTTTGTCACTCAGCCTCCATATATTCACCTCTTAGGTGGGGATAAGATCCCTAGGTGGTGCTAATGCTTTGTACTCTACTACTAACCTCAAGGTTGATGGTTCAAACTCACCCAGTGGTACTGTGGAAGAAAGGCCTGTAAATCTGCTTCCATAAGATTATAGCCAAGAAAACTCTATGGATCAGCTCTACTCTGTAACACACGGGGTCACCATGAGTCAGAATCAACTGAACAGCAACAGGTTTCGTTTTGGTAGATGAGACTAACACCTACCTCACAGGGTGAGTGCGACTTATAAATGATACGTGTAAGATATTTGGCCCATAAAACCAAAACCAAACCAAACCAAACCCGTTGCTGTTCAGTCAATTCTGAGTGATAGTGACCCTATATGACAGAGTAGAACTGCCCCATAGTCCAAGGAGCAGCTGGTGGATTTGAACTACTGATCTTTTGGTTAGCAGCCAAGTTCTTAATCACTGTGTCATAGTTGCTGCTTAACAAATAGTATTTGCCATTATTATGATTTTAATAACCACCAGGGTGGGAGAAAATATTGCCTAAGTTTCTTAAACTCAAGACCAGCATTTATCTAACTTTAGGATGTATAGAAATGTCACTGGGGGCATTATTAAAACACAGATTCTAGACATTAACCTGAGAGAGTCAGAGTCAGTAAGGGTGAATCTAAGAATCTAAATTTTTTAACATGAGCTCCAGGTGATTCTGATGCAGGTGGTTCATGATCCACACTTTGAGTAAAATGTCACGAAGAGGAAAATGAGTAGCAAGCAGGCTTAGCAAATATTTGTTGATTCATTGATTGACTCATCGGGGACTCCTGCTCTCACCTGTCGAGGAGAATGAAGGTAGGCATCATTTTATCCCTGTAGTAATCAAGAAATCTCTCCTTATGCCTAATTGCATCCTTGCCTGCAATTACTAAAGTTGTTCCTCTTAGTAAAAATGAGAACAAGTGATCAGGAGTTCCATCATAAAAACTCTTCAGATATTTGCAGACAGCAGTCATACTACCCTTTATCCATCTCAACTTTTCACAAGAAAGCTCTTCTGTTTGTTATAATTCTAAATCACTACTAAGACTCAATAAATGGTTCCAGATGAATAAAGTCTTGGTAAGACAGGAATAAAAATCAAAGAATATCAGAATTCAATAAGACCTTGGAGATTTTCTAATATAAACCCCTCATCTCACAGATGAGCAAATTAAGACTAGAGTTCACATCACATGTTGGTGACAGAATAAGGATTTGTTGTTTTTGTGTGCCATAGAGTCAATTCTGACTCATAGTGACCCTACAGGACAGAGTAGAACTGCCCCATAGGGTTTTCTAGGCAGTAAATCTTTATGGAAGCAGATCACCAGGTCTTTTCTCCATGGAACTTCTGGTGGGTTCAAACTGCTGCCCTTTCGGTTAGCAGCCAAGCACTTAACCATTGTGCAACCTGGTTTCCTGCATTCCAGTTAGTACTCTTACTGCTATATGACATTGATTTTAATTCATTTTACTTCTATCGAACATCTACTCTTTCCCAGGCATTGTTCTGGGCACTGATGGGAGTGGGGAAGGTGTGTTGACCTAAAAGACCAGTTTTTGCATTAAAGGAGCTCACTGTCTGGTGGGGAAAACGTTAAGAGGCAATTGCAAAACAACCTAACAATTATGAAGTAGGCGTTATTGTCCCTATTTTACTAAGGTGGGAATGGAGGCTCAGAGTGGATGAATAACTTGCCCAAGGTCTAATAGTATCTGAAAAAGCCTAAATTTGAAACATGGTGTTTTAATTCACTCAATCAACAGATACTTATTGAAGGCTTGCCAACTATGTGTCAGTCCTACGGTAAGTATTCTCTGTATAATGACAAAAAGGACTTTCACCATGGAACATAATAAAACAAGCCCTAGAGCTCATGGTCTAGAGGTCTTCTGCTCCCTCTCTTTCGTTAAGCAAAAGAGTAACTGGCTTGCAGTTATCCTGGAACTTGCAAAAGGAAAAGAATGGTAGCTCCACAGAGCTCAGACAAGGAAAACAAAGATTCTTTCTTGGCTAACGAAGGTGAAGACATAATCCTTGGAAAGTCAAATCCATCTTTTCCTTACTCTTGGGAAGCCCAACTGCTAAGCACCCCCTACCCCTAAGATGGATGGCCCATCCTGAGGCTGTAATTAAATTTGCCACAATTATGTTCCCAATGGTAAAACGCTGCGGCAATGAGGGAAAGAAACACATCCTGGGTGCCCCCACCCACATTAAATGTTGGATTATCTTACGGTTGATAGTTCCCTAGATTCCTCGGCCTTTAAATGCTGAACACGACATGCCTGTTGAATTTTAATCAATTTATTTTTTTCAACTGGAAATGTCAGACTTCTGTATGGAATTACTCGGCGCTGCTGATGTGACAAACACTGAAAGTTCAGTGTCTGAAGTCATGGACTAGCAGAGGAACCAGCATGCATCAGGAGACATAATTTGCAGGCAGCCAAATGAGGAAGTGAGGGAACATATATTTTTCATTAGCTTTCATTTAGAAGGCTTAGAGACCTGAATTTATTTTGTCTCCTATCCTTTAGCCTGAATAAATCTAGTCAGAACTTGTAATGATTTGAACAATGTCACTAACAAAGCTGAAAAAGGAAGATAATATCATATTTATAAAATGCCTACTATGTGTCTGAAAACTTAATAGCATTTAATCTTTACCCAAACACTGTGATATAATAAAGGATTTATGAATCCCATTTTATAGAAGAGGAAACTGAGGCTCAAAGAGATTTGCTAGTGGCTTCAGAGCTCATAAGTAGCAGAGCAGAGTTTAAACCTGGAACTTGCTGGCTCCAGAACTGCTTTATCCATTATGCCAACTACCCTGAACAGAGTCAATATTTCATTACCTTGTTTCATCTGAGAGTGAGAGTTAGTCTTCAACTGTGTTTAAGATAAGCACAACTGGCTGGTTCTTGTCACCCACTTTCCATCTGCTCTTGACTTGACTGGCCCAGAGCCTTCATATTTGTGTATTCATGTAAATAAATTCCGTAGTTTTTTGTCTTCTCTGAAAAAAACCATGTCTAGAATGTTCTCTGAATATTGAATATACCAAGGACTGCCAGAAAAACAAATCTGTCTTGAAAAAAGTAGTCAGAATGCTCCTTAGAAGCAAGGATGGTGAGACTTTGTCTCAAGAACTTTGGACATGTTATCAGGAGGGACTAATCCCTGGAGAAAGACATTATGCTTGGTAAAGCAGAGGGTCAGTGAAAAAGAGAAAGACTCTCAACAAGATGGATGGACACAGTGGCTGCAACAATGAGCTCAAACATAGCAACAATTGTGAGGATCGCACAGGACAGGGTAGTGTTTTGTTCTGTTGTGCAAGGGTTGCTATGAGTTGGAACTGGCTCGATGGCACCTAACAACAACCAAGCATGTTGTGTAGGAGGCCCTGGGTGGCACAAGCAGTTAAGTGCTCTGCTACTAACTGAAAGGTTGGTAGTTCAAATCCACCCAGGTGTGCCTTGAAAGAAAGGCCTGACAATCTACTTCTGAAAGATCACAGCCATTGAAAACCCTATGGAGCACAGTTCTACTCTGACACACATGGGGTTGCCATGAATTAGAATCAACTCAACGACATCTGGTTTGGTTTTGGTTTAGCATGTTCTCCACAGTATGACCACCCATAGGAAAGGTACCTGATGTATACAAGCACCAGTTACTGTTTAGTCAACTCTGACTCAAGGTGGTCCCATGTGTGTCAGAGTACAACAGTGCTCTATAGGGTTTTCAGTGGCTGATTTTTCAGAAGTAGATTGCCAGGCCTTTCTTCTGAGGTATATCTGGGTGAAATCAACCCCTGAACATTTTGGTTAGCAGCCTAGTGCCTTAACGATTTGCACCACCCTGGGATTTTCGCATGATGCATAGTAGGCACCCATAAATATTTGCTGAATTTGTCTCTTTTTGTAGCACACTCTCACTCTCTCGCTATCTCTCTATTCTTGCTCTCTCTCTCCCCCCTCTTGCGTTCCAGCCCTGCATTTATCTCTAGGTTAAGAAAATGCCAAACCGATCTTAGAAATTCATGGGTCTCCCCTTCACTGAGCCATTATAGTCTCTTGGCTGGCTAAATAAAGCTAACATTTAAGTCACAGAACAGCCCCCAAGGTAATAACGGAGAAGTCGGACTTCACTAATCACTGACTGAGTTTCACCTTTTAAGAAAAGACTGTTTCACCAAGCCCACAACCCCACAACCCTCCTATATGCCCACTTCCTGTCTAGAGAATTCTCTAAGCAGGTTAGCTGACTATATATAAATTCCTAGGCAAGAGTGGACTTGTCCAGGACTGTCCTTGCTTCCTGGCTCAATTTCCCCACAGAGGGGTGTGCTAAAAGCTTATTCAAGCAACCAAGAGCAGACAGACTGAGTCGCTTTGGTTATTTTTTTATCAACCGATCCCTTGCAGAAAGGAATTTGCCAATCCCCCAATCTATCCCTGCAACTTCATCCACTGCCTCTTGCTCTACTTCTTCTACTCAAAGGGTAGAGTGCTTAAATGCACATAGCAGCTGAGCATTTGCTATTTATCAGCCCAGGAGAACTAGAGGGGAGATACGTCCTGTGAAGGGGGCAGCTGTTACTTTGCTTCAGCCAATTTTGCCCACTGCGGGAAGCTGGCCCTCTACTGCCATGTCTACCAATTTTTCAAATGAATTCTGAAATGCAGATATGTATGTGGAATCTTCTAATCCTTAAATACTGTTCCAAACTTTCTAAAATTAGGTCTGTGGCTGTGACAACCTCTCCTCTTTTCTCCCGTGATTCCCTGTAAATGCCGTGTGTTTTCTGACCCCTGTGCTTTTCTTCACCCTCTTTGCTATACCTAAAACACTTGACCCTCTGTCCCCACCTATCCACAACCCAAGATGCTGCCTCCTGTAAGAAGACTCCTCCCAGCTGTAACTGACATTTCTCTACTCTGAGTTCCCATGACATGCTTTATGGACTTCAATCAAATGTAATACTTTCTAGACTATGAGTTCCTTGGCAGCAAGATTTTTCTCAAATTTTCGTTCCTCTGTTTCTGTAGTACCTAGTTCTGGGATTAATTCTCAATAAATTTCTGTTGAAAGAAAGAATGAATGAATGAACAAATAGAGAGGCAGCATGGTATGATGGAAAAAAGCATGCATCTTGGCGGCAGACTTGGTGTTTTTCGGTTCAGATTTTATATCTGCCACTTACTAGTTGTGTGATCATGGAAATACTGCTCTTGCTCCCTCTAAAAAAGAGACAAAAAAAGGTTGTTGTGATGATTAAAGTTAATGAGGTTCAGAGCCTGGGCTGATGTTCTCATTTCTCCTTGAGTTTCTCCTATCACAGTGTTTCACAAAAAAGGCTGATAATAAGAATCACTGAGTTGCTGTTAATCATCACCTTATTCCAGGGCCCACCCAAGGCATACTGAATCAACACTTCCAGGTAAAGAGTATAGAAATACGGATTTTTATAATCAAGAAACCTTAGGAAATAAAGCATACTCATCTCCAGTAGCAGTCTTCTGGATGACTCAAGATATTTCAATCTTTTGGGATCAATCTTACTGCTAATATTTAAATAAAAATGGAACAAGCCTTTATTCTTTTCCTTAGTCTGGTTTTAAGGCTGTTTTCCCAGTAAAAACAACCATTAAAGATTCATCGATAGGAGTCTTACTTTGGAGGTTATTAAAAAGATGTAATTCCTAATTCCATCAGAATGCTAGCTCCATACCAGCTGCCATCTAGCTGATTTCGACCCATGGCGACCCCATGTGTTTCAGAGTAGAACTGTGCTCCATGGGGTTTTCACGGCTTTGACTAAATTAAACTACAGTGATAAACAAATCCAAAATCTTGGTGGCTTAGCTCAAACAAAAAACTTAATATTTATTTTTTCCTAATGCAAAGTCCAGGCAACTCTCTAGAGCAACTATTCTCCATGTGGTGACTCTGTTATACAGGCTGATGGAGGCTCCACCCTCCTATAGCTGCATCATCTGAAGCACGTAGCCTCCGTGGTCAATTGACAGATGAAGGGAATACAGAAGGGTTCCATATTGACCTTTAAGTATTTTGGCGCAGAAATGACCTACCTCACTTCCTCTCACAGCCCACTGGCCAGAACTAAACACATTGTCCTAGCTGACTAACCATAAGGTATTACAGAACTGTAATATTATCGTGTGCCTGGAAGAAGAGGTTACTAGAAATTTCAGTCACAGAATCATATTGTTCTATTACATTAAGTGGAAAAGGTAATTAATGAGTTATCATAGTGCTAATTGTAATTACTGTATTGAAATCCTATGACAACCTTTAGCTGACTGATACGTGAACACAATTTTTAAAAGGTATTCTGGAGTACAGCCGGCAGTATACATGTCAATATCTCCATTAGCATGAAAGAATATTCAGTAAATGTTTACTGTTACTCTGAGTGGTGGAAGTCTCCAAAAAATTGCTTTCTGTATCTCGATATGGGATCATGATCCTGTCAAATATAATTGGAATGCCATATCGAGAAGGCTACAACCTTTTAAGTCCTTTTGGGAGCAGAACTGTGAAGGATATGAAACAGAAGGGAAGAACCTTTTAAATCTCTCCATAGACTAAACTGTTTAGGGGTGGATAAAACATACCCAAATTGCTCTCAAGTCATCCAGCCATAAAGAAATTCTGTGCAACAGAGAGCTGTGTTAAACTGAAATAAGACACTGTGCAGACATGCAAGATTCCTGAGGGAAACAACCAGCTCTGCTATAGAGGTAATGGTTGGGGACGGGGGGCTCATCATAGGCATCATAGCATGTCTCACAGTGCATGATGCAGGCTACATTTAGCCACTATGTAATAATGGGCTATACTTTCCAATAAGACTTTGGAGTCCAAAGTCCTGAAATTGTGTATTGGGAAAAATAGCCACAGGGATAATAAAATATTTTATAGGCTTAGAAAAATAGAAAGTATTTCAAAATGAATCATGCTATATACTTTGTATGTCCATCCAGGAAGACAAATTGGTAATAGTTAGAGAGCTAATAAGAGAGAGCTAGATGAAAACTGTGCTTTCTTGTCCAGGGTATGATTTTATTTACAATGTCTTTACTGTGTGTAAAAAGTAAGATTGGCTTGGGAAGTAACATTGTCCAGACATGACCCCCAGAAGTGTCATTTTACTTTTGTTCTTACAGGCAATTGTGCTAAATTTGTAACTGTCCACAGATCCACACATCCTGAGTGTACACTGCTGGACCACAAGGGTGCATTTTTCCCAGCTCAGCTCAGAGTCCTAGAAATCTGTTCATTGAAGCTTCTGTAAAACCGTCTGGTTTTGCTCTAAGAAACAGTGGGTACCATATCTGACCACTCACCTGATGGTGAGAAAAGATTATTATCGTTATCTGCTGTCAAGTTGGCTTCAACTCATGGTGACCTTACGCATAACAGGATGAAACTTTACCCAGTCCTGCACCATCTTCATGATCATTAGCATGTTTGAGCCCATTGTTGTGGCTATCGTGTCAATACATCTCATTGAGGGCTGGCCTTGTTTTTGCTGACCCTCTACTTTATCAGACATGATGTCCTTTTCTGGTAATTGGTCTTCCCTGGTGAAGCATCCAAAGTAAGTCTCACCATCCTTACTTCTAAGGAACATTCTGGTGGTATTTCTTCTAAGACTGATTTGCTCGTTCTTTCGGCAGTTCACAATATGTTCAATATTTTTCGCCAACACCACAGTTCAAGGGTATCAATCCTTCTGTCTACCTTTTTCGTCATCCAGCTCTTACATGCACATAAGGCAGCTGAAAAGACCATGGCTTGGGTCAGGTGCACCTTAGTCATCAGATTGACATCTTTGCTTTTTAAAACTCTAAGGAGGTCTTTTGTAGCAGGTTTGCCCAGTCCGATGCATTGTTTGATTTCTTGACTGTCTCTTTCATGGACACGGATTGTTGATGCAAGTGGAATGAAATTGTTAGATAATTCTAATATTAGGTTGAGAAACTATGTGTATTCCTATAAATAAAGCAACAAATGCTTTATTTCAAGGCTATGAAGTCCCTAACTGCTGGCACCAGCTTATTGCTTGAGAGTAAATGGTGCACATTAAAAAGAGTCTACAGTGTTTGGGTCAAATTTTTGAGGGCTATGGGTGTTATTCTTAAACATAACATTCAAAGTGAATTGGAATGTACCTGATTTGTAGGTTGTCTTGCTCCGGGCGCGTCGGAAAAGGGACAACCTTATCTGGTAGTATATAAAAATTCATACAAGATGAAGGGAGCTTAAAATGGAAAATGCATGACACAACATGATATATATAACTCAAATTAACAGCCAGTTGGAAACTTGTGAATGGAGATCTCTGAGCTACAGAGGTAAAAACTCTCCATGCCTGGAAACTTGGACATTGTTAGGTTGACAGTTGCGCTTTCAGTGGTGCTATGCTGCCAGAAAGCAACAGCTTCCTTCTGTAATTTTACTAGGATTCCGGCCAAATACAAAGATTTCTGTTCCTTGAAGATTACTGCATTGAACTTTTCCAAATTAGTAATAAGAATTAAGTGGTAAAATGTGCCAAGATCCTTGGAAAACCCCTGGAAGCTTAGGCATTTTGACAGTTTTCATGATTACAAATCATTCCTTCAACTGGGGACAAGAATGGGCTTGCTACATTGTCACCTGGGGAACACGGACCACAAGTTATGTGCAATTTGAATCTCAAGAGATCGTTTATATATGTTACAGTAAAAATAGGATGGAAATATTGAGATGTTCTGCAGTCTTTTTGTCTTGCATTATATGACATGATAAGTTTTTCATGCTTACAACTTTGTTATATTCCTATTAGTAATAGGAGAAGCCCAACCTACTTTGTAATATTTTTGGTAGGGGAGAAAGGAAGTCTAACTTACATAGCCCCAAATGAGAAAGGAAAAGTTATAACTGGTTGTTACTACTCTTCGACATATAGAGGATAAGTGACAGAGACATGTTCTGTCACTCCTAGGAGTGTCCAGGTTGAATCAGCTGAGTCTGACAGGGGTGACCAACCACTTCTGCTCACCCATTGTAAGATGGAGAAGGTGGCAGTCATCCTCATTGCTTCTAAAAATGTAAAAATTAAAGAACTCACCCCAAAAGTGTGATGAGAAGCCAGGGCAGGTATTTTATAATTGTTACAGTATGCTTTCTTGAGTAGAAAAATAAAAAACAAAACAAACAAAAAAATTGCTAAAGAAGATTCCTCCTTACACGTGTTTCTTAAAATTCTACCATGTTCACTCAATGCTTTAGAAAAATAATCAAGTGCATCTTTGCTGAGCCTAAAATACCAACAACCCTCTAGCACTCATGGGGTTCTTCCATTCCTACTTGTCATATCTTCCTCTTATTGACTTGCATCTAAATTATTTATCTCATTTACATCTTGCCTCTTGCAGATTTTCCTTTCTCTCTGCCTGTCATTAACTCATGGAATCAAGACATTTTTTTCCTTAAAATACACAATATACCACTGACAAACAGATTTGGTGTCCTGATAGAGTTTAAATCACAGCATGGCAACCGAAATTAAATGTAACAGAATCAAATATGTTAATTTAGGGGGTTCATAACCTTCTTCCTCACTTTTTATTTCTCCCTGTTTAATTCTTTCTTCCCAGTGAGGATGAGAGAGGTATTATTTATTGGTCTCCCTCAAGCAACAATGTAAATTCTAGGTAATTCTATGTAAAGGCCTTTTGCTATTCTTGCAAAGTGAATTTTCTCATTAATTATCTCCTCTTCACGTTCAAATGACTCTGGGCTCCCTTCCCTTCCAAGAGCTATCCCATCCCCAACAATGCATACCTATGTGCACGCAGGTACACACACAGGCTTCTTCCTTTCTCCTCACCTGGCACTGGGCCTCCTTTATTTAGTTTCCCAGCTTTACCTAGGAAACTCAAAGTCCCTCCAATTTTTTAATGCATGGTAATTAAACTCTCTGTTCATCTTACCCCAGCACATTCAGATGAAATATCCAGTTTGTATTTTCAATCAAAGCAGCTAATGGAAGTAAAGCGATTTACTCTAGAGAGAAACTATCACCCTATCCTAGAAGCACTTCCAGGCAGTCATGAGGTACAGAACAGCAGTGATCATAAACTCCATGAAGGCAGAGAATGTTTCTGTCATGTTCACCACTGAAACCTCACTTCCTAGAAGAGTGATGGGCACATTGTAGGCTCACAATAAGTATTGACTGAAAAAAAAAAAAAATCAGTGAGTATTTGTTTTTACACTTTAAAAGGCAAGAAGAATAGAAAGAATTCATTTTCTAGTGGTGGAATTTAAAGTTCTGCTTACACTGGGTAATGGAGATAATTCTGGGAAAACTGGGCCTATCTGGAACTCCTCAAGAGCGCCAGAGTGCAACCATCACTTAGTATGCACTACTTCTGTTTCCTGGTTTCCAGGCCCCTTTCCTCTACCAGAGTGAATTCTTGAAGGTGGCAACTACCCTCCACGTCCCCTCCTCAGGGTCTGTGTCCATGCTGTTCCCTTGGCCTTGAACACTGTTTTCACTTCCCAAACACACTCCTACACACACCTCCTGCACACACATCCTGGTGGGTTTGAACTAGTGACCTTTTTTGTTAGCAACCTGAGCTCTTAACCATTGTACCACCAGGGCTCCATATGTCTTTAGTTATTAGGAGCTCCCAGTTATCCAGTTTATCTTCTGGGGTTTGTGCATTGTTAGTTATGGTTTGTATTGTACTTATGCCATGCATTAAGGCCCTTAGCATTGTCCCTGTTTTTTTCTTGCATGATCTTTATCATTTTATGTTTTATATTTAAGTCTTTGATCCATTTTGAGTTAGTTTTTGTGTATGATGTGAGGTATGGGTCCTGTTTCATTGTTTTACAGATGGACGTTCAGTTATGCCAGCCCCAGTTATGCCAGTCTCTTTGTTAAAGAGGTTGTGTTTTCCTCATTTAATCGATTTTGACCATTTGTCGTATATCAGCTGCCCATAGGTGGATAGATTTACATCAGGGTTCTCAATTCTGTTCCATTGTTCTGTGTATCTGTTGTTATACCAGTACCAGGTTGTTCTGACTACCTTGGCTGTATAATAGGTTCTAAAATCAGATAGTGTGAGACCTCCTACTTTGTTCTTCTTCTTCAATAATGCTTTACTTATCCGGGGCCACTTCCCTTTCCATAAAAAGTTGGTAATTAGTTTCTCCATCTTATTAAAGAATGTTGTTGGAATTTGGATTAGGACTGCATTATATTTGTAGATCTCTTTGGGTAGCATTGACATTTTCAAAAAGTTGAGTCTTGCTATCATGGGCATGGTATGTTTTTACATTTATTTAGGTCTCTTTTGGTTTCTTGCAGTAGTATTTTGTAGTTTTCTTTGTATAGGTCTTTTACATCCCTGGTTAGATTTATTCCTAAGGTATTTTCTCTTCTTGGGGGCTATTGTAAATAGTATTGATTTCCTGATTTTCTTTTCAAAGTTCTCTTTGTTGGTGTAGAGGAATCCAACTGATGTTAGGCTTGTATCCTGTGAAATTGTTAAAATGTTCTAGTAGTTCCAGTAGCTTTCTTGTGGATTCTTTGCAGTTCTCTACATATAGTATCGTATCATCTGTGAATAGGGATAGTTTTACTTATTCCTTTCCAATTTGGTTGCCCTTTATTTCTTTTTCTTGCCTTCTTGCTTTAGTTAGGACTTCCAGCATATTGTTAAATAGGAGTGGTGATAAAGGGCATCTTTTTCTTGTTCCCGTTCTCAGGGGGAATGCTTTCAGACTCACTCCATCGAGAATGATGTTAGCTGTTGGTTTTGTATGGATGTCCTTTATTATTTTGAGGACTTTCCCTTCTATTCCTATTTTATTGAGAGTTTTTTTTTTTTTTTTAAATCAGGAATGGGTGTTGGACTTTATAAAAAGCCTTTTCTGCATCAAATGAAATGATCATGTGATTATTTTCTTTTGTTCTACTTAAGTGGTGGATTACGTTGATAGATTTTCTAATGTTGAACCATCCTTGCATACCCGGTATGAATCTCACTTGGTCATGGTGTATAGTTTTTTTTTTTTTTTTTGATATGATGCTGAATTCTATTGGCTAGGATTTTGTTGAGAATTTTTGCATCTATATTCATGAAAGATATTGGTCTATAATTTTCTTTTTTTGTGGTGTCTTTGCCTGGCTTTAGTATCAGGCTTATGCTGGCATTATAGAATGAATTCAGGAGTATTCCTTCCTTTTCTATGCTCTGAAATAGTTTAAGTAGTACTGATGTGAGCTCTACTGTGAATGTTTGGTAGAGTTCTGCAGTGAAGCTGTCCAGGTCAGGGTTTTTTCTTGTTGTTGTTGTTGTTGGGATTTTGTTAAATTACCTCTTCAATGGTCTTCTTTTGTTATGGGTCTGTTCAGATTTTCTATCTCAGTTTGTTTTAGTTTATGTAGGTAGTGTGTTTCTAGAAATTTTTCCATTTCCTCTAGGTTCTCAAATTTGTTGGAGTACAATTTTTCATGGTATTCTGTTATGATCCTTTTTATTTCAGTTTGGTCTGTTGTAATGTCCCCCATCTCATTTCTTATTTGGTTTGTTTGCTTCCTCTCCTTTTTTCTTTTGTCAGTTTGACCAGTGGCTTGTAGATTTTGTTGATATTTTCAGAGAACCAACTTTTGGTCTTGTTGATCCTTTCTGTTGTTTTTCTGTTGTCTATTCCAATTATTTCTGCTCTAATTTTTATTATTTTCTTTCTTCTGGTGTCTGTGGGCTTCTTTTGCTGTTCTCCTGCTATTTGCTTGAACTGTAGGGTTAATGTTTTGATTTTGACCCATTCTCCTTTTTTGATGTGTGTTTATTGACTTCAGAGCACTACCTTTGCTGTGTCACAAAGGTTTTGGTATATGTGTTTTCATTGTCATTTAATTCTAGGAATTTTTTTATACTTTCTTTATTTTATTACCCAATAGTGACCCTATAGGACAGAGTAGAACTGCCCCATAGGGTTTCCAAGGAGCGCTCGGTGGATTCGAACAGCTGACTTTTTGGTTTGCAGCCATAGCTCTTAACTATTATGCCACTAGGGTTTCCTATTGTTTTTAAGCAAAATATTATTCAGATTTCATGTATTTGATTTTTTTCCTTGCTGTTCCTGTTACTGATTTCTACTTTTATGATGTTGTAATCCGAGAGAGTGTGTTATTTCAGTTTTTGGATATTATTGAGGGTTGTTTTGTGGCCTACAATGTAGCCTATTCTGGAGAATGCCCTATGTGCATTGGAAAAGAATGTATACTTTGTTACTGTTTGATGAAGTGGTCTATATATGTCTATGACATCAAGTTGATTGATTGTGGCCTTTAGATCTTCTGTATCTTTGATGGGCTTCTTTCTAGATATTCCATCCTTTTACCAAGACTGGTGTGTTGAAGTTTCCTACTATCATTGTGGAACTATTTCTCTCTGTGCGGTTAGAGTTTGTTTCACGTATTTTAGAACACTGTCATTGGGTGCATAGACATTTATTAAGGTTATTTCTTCTTGGTGGATTGTCCCTTTAATTATTATATAATATCCTTCCTTGTCTTCTATGGTGGATTTTGCCTTAAAGTCTATTTTGTCTCAGATTAGTATTGCTACTTCTGCTCTGTTTTGGTTACTGTTTGCTTGATATATATTTTTTCCATCCTTTGATATTTAATATATTTGTGTATTTGTGTCTAAAGTGTGTCTCTTGAAGGCAGCTTATTGATGGGTCATGTTTTTTATCCATTCTGCCACTCTCTATCTCTTTACTAGTGTATTTAAACCATTTACATTCAGTGTGATTATTGATAGGTATGAGTTTATTGCTGTTATACTGTTGTGCTTTTTTTCTGGTGGTGCTGATGTTTTCTTCATTCCTCTTACTTTCCCATTCTGAATTCCTTCTGTATGTGGATTTTCTTTTCATTTCTTTTGTTATTACAGATTTTGTGTTTACTGAATCTTTATGTTTTTCTTCTTTTTTATTTTGATGAGTTTGTTTGTTAACTTTCTTTGTGATTACCTTGAAATATATCCTTATCTTCCTAAGTTTTAATGAGTCTTTTATTACTTGATATAGCCTTGACTTCTTCTCCATCTGAAAGTTCTATACCTACACCATTTATTCTTCCTTTTATTGTTTTGACGATGTCATCATTTATAGATTGACGTCTCTAGTTCCATTTTAAGCCTTTTAGCTTTGTTTTGTTATTGAGAGCTCTTTACCTAGGTTGATATCTGGCTGATGCTGATCTGTATCCTAGACTCTGGTTGTTGTCTGATGTTTTTGGTTCTCCAACCAAAGGCTTCCTTTTAATACTTCCTGTAAGTTTGGTTTGGTTTTTATGAACTTCCTTAATTTCTGTTTATATGGAAATGTCCTAATTTCACCATTGTGTCTGAGAGAGTTTTGAAGGATATATTATTCCTGGTTGGCAGTTTTTTTTTCCT
Source organism: Trichechus manatus latirostris (assembly GCF_000243295.1). Classification (NCBI taxonomy): domain Eukaryota; kingdom Metazoa; phylum Chordata; class Mammalia; order Sirenia; family Trichechidae; genus Trichechus; species Trichechus manatus. The sequence goes on along the minus strand of NW_004443952.1, from coordinate 3,891,614 downwards.
TCAAGCTTTTATATATGTCATTCCATTGCCTTCTTGCCTGCATAGTTTCTGCCAAGTAATCAGAGTTTAGTCTTATTGTTTCCCCTTTGTAAGTGACTTTTCTTTTTCCTTGAGCTGCTCTCAGGATTCTTTCTTTGTCTTCGGTGTTGGCAAGTGTAGTTGTGATATAGCTTGGTGACTTTCCTTTGGTATCTATCCTATGTAGAGTTTGTTGAGCTTCTTTGATGGTCAGCTTTTTGTCTTTCGTGTTATTTGGAAAGTTTTTTGCCAGTAAATCTTCAGCAATCTTCTCTGTGTTTTCTATTTTCTCCCCCTGTTCTGGAACTGCAATCACACACAAATTTTTCCTCTTGCTTGTGTTCTGTATAATTCTTAGGTTTTCTTCATTCTTTTCTCTGATTTTTCCTCAAACAAAGTGGTGTCCATGGAATTTTCTTCTATCTTGCTGATTCTGTCTTCCATTGTTTCAAATTTACTACTACAGTCTTCTATTGAATTGTCCATTTCTGAACTTTATTGTTTATCTTTTGGATTTCTAGTTGCTATTTTTGTATTATTTCTGTTTATTTATTTTGATATTTTATGCTTGTATTATTTTCCTGAATTCTTCTATTGCTTTGTCTGTATTTTCCTTGATTTTGGCTATGTTTTTATTGGTTTTGTCTGTATTTACCATGATTTTGTCTATTTTTTCCTTGGTTTTGTCTGTGTTTTCCTTGATCTCTTTCCTAATCTCTTGGAGAGCCCTAAATATTAGTTTTTTGAATTCCATGTCAGGTAGTTCCAATGCCTTTTCTTCTAATGAAAGGTTATCTGATTCTTTATTTTGGTCACTAGCTGGAACCGTCTTTTCCTGATTTTTTAATATGTTTTGATATTGTTTACTGTCTCTGATGCATTAAGGTATTAGTTTCTCTATTTATTGATTGTATGCTTGTTTCTTTTGTTTTGATATATTGGGGCAGGTGGGCTGGGCATGCTTTGCTGTTTACTTGTCTATGGGCATGATATCTCTCACCACCTTGTCTGGGTGGGCAGGGAAGCAGCAGGCTGGGTGAGCCCACTTCACTGTACACTGGATTGGTGAGGTTGTTGAGGCCAGAATTGGTGTGTGCTGTCTACCTCCTGATGTTGCTCCAGCAATGTGTGATCATTCACAACTCATCACCAGATGGGTGAGAGGTCGGATGGGGAGTGGTACAGGCTGTCTTTCCACCATCCAGCAGCTAGTAGAGAGGCGGGAGGGGAGGGCAGTGCAGGCCTTGTGCTGTGGTGGGCCTGAGCGCTGGGGGCGCTGTAGTTTAGCAGCACTGCAGGGGCTAGTGGGAAAGGGGAGGGAGATTGTGTACAGGTCTGAGTGGGAGGAGAAAGCAAAGAAAACAGAGAGAAAGGAAAAAAGAGTGCAGTGGGAGTGAGTAGGTGGGGGTGAGTTGGACCTGGGGAATCTTCAGGAAGGGAGGAAGTGGCATATGAGGATAGGTGGGAGGGAGAAAGAAAAGTAAGAAAGAAAAAAAGACAAAATGGTAGCACGGTGGGGGCCAGTGAGTGGGAGAAGGATGGACCCAAGGGCCAGTGGGAAGGGAGGGGAGGTAGTGTACAGGGCTAAGTGGGAGGAAGAATGTAAACAAAGAAAAAAATGGTGTTGTGGGGTTGCTGGCAGGAATGGGGAGAGGTGGCATGAGGAGAGTGAGAAAGAAAAGGGAGGAAAAAAAGTCATGCAGCGGGTGGGGGTGAAGTGGGCCCAGGGAGGGGAGCTAGTATTGTGAACCTCAGCATGTGGTCTGCTGGGATAGGGGAATTCTTGCTTCTATTGACCAGAGCAGTGAGGGGTGGGAAAGTGTGTTTCTCTGGTTACCAGGTGCTCTATCTCCTGTTGGGAACTCCATGATGTTGCCTTCCCATACTCCCTGTCTGATGTCTTTGCTGGCTGTGTTTCAAGATGACCATATTGTGCCATGTTAGTTCATAGGGGACCTCCATTCCATCTCTACTTGTTCTTTTTTCTGTAAATTTCTTCTTCCAATTGGTGTTTGATCTAGTTCTTTTCCCTTCATTTGATGCTCAGGGTTCCAGGACTGATATTTGTATCTGTTTTACTTAGTTTTCCGAATCTTTGCTGCAGAGGGATGGCACGTTATGTCTGTCTATGGCACCAAGCTGGCTCCCTCTAGTCATTCTTAATTTCCCAGCTCAATATCATTTTCTGACCAATACTTTCTCTGACCCTATCTAGACTAGGTCATTCTACCTGTTGGATCAATCTTAGCACTCTACTCTTGTCAGATAACTATATATGTGTAAATTGATTTGATAAATGTTCCTTTTCCCCTACTAATTTAAGGCTAGTACATGTACTTAGTAGGATTGCAAAATTACTCATTGAACGAATTAATAGGAGGGGCCTCAGAGGTGGCAGATGTCATTATTTTGAAAGAATCATTATCTAGATCTGAGCTGACATTTGAAATAGTGAGCTGGACTGGTAGATAAAGAACACAGAACAGTCATGAACACAATAACAAAAACAACTCAAGAGAAAAACTCTTCACCATGTTCTTTGCTAATCACAAGCACCATTCATATTCGAAAATGAGTTCAATTGAGGACTATTGATTTCCTCTTTGCTCTGCTTTGGGCTTCATGCTGAGATTCCAGCTCTCAAGAGGTAGAACACCCTGCCCTGATTCCGTTTGGCCTTGGTTTACCTCCAGTTCAAATATGCCTGCCTGGCTGTCAGATTTAATTAAAGGGCAAGACAATAGCAACAACAACAGAAACAGGAGAGTCAAGAGACCTTGCTTGTTTTGTTAAGCAGAACATTAACAGCGGAATTTTCAAAACGCAAATGAACAAAGCAAAGATCTCTGTAGCAATCACTTGCCTTGGCAGCAGTAGAGGAGGCAGCTCCAAGGTCTTGGGATCTCTTCCTAGTAGACAGGCAATAGGGGCCAGGGGATCAGCTCCAACCACAGTGACCTGAGAGGGCATACACTAGAGTTTCTGGAAGATAGGATCAGAGAGAGTACTCTGAACAGTCAGACCTAATCTGAGATGGCAGATGTTCAATCAGAAGTTGTTTGGACTTATAGCCCCCTGGTTTTGGGCAGACAGTATCTAGTAGGCTAAGGTAGCTGAGGGCAGGATATAAAAACACTAGAGAGTGACATGGTGGTGGAAGAAAGTAAGGTGCCCATGATAAAAAGAACGTAGGTGATGGTGGTGCAGTGGACCACCTTGGGGCAGATTTTCACTCTCTCATAATTTCAAGCCAGGCTGTTCTCTTCCATAGTCCCCATCCAAACCCTTCTATAATCTTGGCCTTTTTCCTCTTCTCTCTCTTCTCCCGGTTCAGCATCACAACACCTCAAATAAATCCTCCTCATTATAAGAGAATACATGTGTGAACTGGGGAGAAAAAACAAGTGAGAAAAATCAAAAACTTTTGTAATAGCCAGGGGAGATGAAAGGGTACTGATACTCTAAGAACTTTTGTCCCATCAGTAGGGATGTTCCCTAAGAAATATTACATTTTTAAAAAGGTGGGAGTTCTTCCATATCCCCTAAATTTTTATTTGAAAAATTTCCAACCCTCAGAGAATCTTAAAGAATGCATGTATATGCTTAATCTATATTCATGATTGCTAACATTTGCCATTTTTCCTTTATCTACATGTTTTGTGTACATAAACACAAACATATGCACACACACTGGCTTTTTTCTGAACTGTTTGAAAGTCACTTGCAGACATGGTGGCATTTCATTCCTTAATACTTGAGCATATATCTTCAGAGAACGAGAACCTTGTACTACACAACTATGGTATTATTGCGCCCCAAACATTTAACATTGCTGTGGTAATTGCCTAACATGTGGCCCATATTCAAATTCTCTCAAGTGTCAACCAAATGTCATTCACAACTGTTTTTCTTAAATTCAGGATCCAAATAAACATCTCTCATTGTATTTGTTGTTATGCTTCTTTAGGCTCCTTTGATATACAACACCCCGTCCCTTATTTATTTATTTATAATCTTCCGTGTTATTGGCATTTCTTTTTTTATGAGAATCTAGGCTAGTTATCTTGTAGGATATCCCAAAATTTTGAATTTCTCTCACTGTTTCCTCATGATTAATTTCAAATTAAACATTTTTGGCAAGATATTGTGTAACTGACATTACATCATATCAGGAGGCACGTCATGTCATTTTGTTCCATTACTGCCCTGGCCATGTGTGATCACTAGGTTAAGGTGGTAATCCCACACATGTCTCCATTATAAAGGGAACTCTTTCCTTTTATGGAGTCCCTGGATGGTGGAAATAATTAAGTGCTCAGCTACTAACCAAAATTTGGCAGCTCAAATACACCCAGAGGCACTTTAGAAGAAAGGCCTGGTGATACACTTCTGAAAGATCATAGCCATTGAAAATCCTATGGAACACAATTCTACTCTGAAACACATTGGGTTGCCACGAGTAGGAATTGACTTGACAGCAATTGTTTTGGTGTTTTTTGGTTCGTTTTATAGTTAAGTGACCTGTGGGATGATACTTGAAATCCCATAAATATCTTACCTTCAAAGTTTGCCCAATTATTTTAATTTTCACTGTTAATCCTTGCTTGAATCAAATATTCCTTTAATGGTTAAAAAGTGATGACTTGCTATTTCAATTATTCCTTCTTTATTCTTGTTACATTTATTAGCTGATATTCTTTTGTAAAGAACTCTCCCTTTCTTTTTCAAGGGGGAAGAGTGTGGATTGTATCTTGAAGAAAAGATCTCAAAGGGCATAGGAATAAAGCCCAGAGTACTGACGACATCCTGCTTAAAATGCTCTATATCAGGTTAGATGCTTTCCTTTATGATTGATATCGTTTGATTGCGGTCTCAAGCCCTCCTAGATCTTTGAATGTCCCAACACCACAGGTACATGCTTCTTCCTGGCTCTCTGAGCATGAGAAAATCACCAGCATTTTATGAGGAATTTGTGATATTCTATGTAGAAGTCAAAAGTATGGATACATATCTATGATGATCTCTCTCCTTCGAGAGTGGGATTAACCCAGCAGAGGGCAAGTTTGGGATGAAGTGAGATATAGAGTATTATGCACCAGGTTGGGTCAGTTATAGTTAGGGAGATATACATCAAGTACTACCAAGCTGATACAAGTTTAACTTCTAGTTCACAGACAGAGTAGGACAAGAAGAATAAAGGGGAATGTGCAAGAGATGGAGGTTCCACTATATGTCACAGATGGAAAGGAAAGGGGGACACTGGGGCTCCCTTGTCTACTTCAGAACTCTTTGAACTTATTGTAGATTCAAAGCACATTGAGCTCACTCAGTAGGGTATGCTGCTATGGAAGACAGGCAGATTAATGGCATCAGATCAGTCTGATTGGGGCTGCCACATTTGTAGGGATGTTTGGCCACCCTGACACTCTAGTTCCTTCTCATCTGGTCTCTGGGGCTCAGTTCCAGTGGGATTTGGTCTTAAGCATCATCAGGAACAAAGCTGAGATATAAACTCTTCATCTATACCTGGCAAGGAAGTCCCTGCAGAGATTAGAGAAGGGAAAAGTGAGTGCAAGTGTGGGTGGGGGGCATGGTGGCAGGAAGGAGAGGGTGGAGACAAGTATGTTTAAGTTGGCGGAACAATCAGTACGAGGCTGGAGCAATTTTGAGATTAAGCCTTTGGATTCTATTTTATTTTTTATAAAAAGAAATGATCTCTCTCTGATGAAAAAGTCGTGCTGCTCTATTGTTGTAATCTCACCTCCACTCACACAGTTTCACACCTTTTCATTTCTGACCCACTTTTGTCATCTCCTTTGCTTGTTTCCTTCAAGAGCAGTTTTAGCTTCCAACCCCAGCCAGTGCCTTGCTTAAATTGCTTTAATCTCCAAGTGCTTCTTATATTGATTTTAAACAGTTAAGCTGCCAATCAACTCCTCTCCTTGTGCAGCAGCCTAGGGCAGAGAGATTAAAACAAGGAACAAATAAGGGTGGAGCTAGGAAGTTGGTTAGAATTTCCAAATGAATGTCAGCAGCTACCAGAGGCTCCCCTTTTTCCCCTCTCTTCACGTAGGTGCAAGACTAGACCTAGCTTTGTCATGTTAATAATAGCTAGCATTTAATGAGCAGTTGTTCTGTGCCAGAACAGTTCTAAATACCTTATTCCTGTTAACTCATTTAATACTCACGGCAATCCTATGAGGTAAATAAGATCATATCATAAAAGAGGTAAGTATCTCTGTTAACAGAAGAGGAAGCTGAGGAATGGGATGGTTAAGTGATTTCTCCAAGATCCCACAGCTAGTAAATGGCAGTCTGGTTCTAGAATAAAGCGCATAGCCAACAAGGTATAAGGACTCTCTCACATGGCCACAAAAATCTCCACCACGCTGGAATATCCAGAAAAAGAAAGGAAAGAGTCAAAGAGTTAGCGGTGGTCAAGACAAAGGTGAAAGTTAAGTACGCTTTAATCCAATAAACATGCTTCAAGCCCCAATTATGCACTAAGTTTGACGTAGAGATGCAGAGATGGCTATGATGCTGTTACTGCCTACAATGACCTCAACGTCTAACAGAGCTTAATTAAAGACAAGTAGTCCACTGCAGAAGGCAGTGGTGAAGGAGAAAAAAGAAATTCAAGCAGCCCTCTATTCCATTACTCATAGCTCAAGCCTTACCTCTTCCAAGAAGTCTTCTTCTCTAACAACTTTTGACTGCTTCTCTCTTGTCATATCACGTACTGTTGAATACGGTACCTGTTGAATCCCTTGCTTGTCTCTCCTGCTAAATGAGGGGTTGGCAAACTATATCCTGAGAATCAAATGCAGCCCACTGTCTGTTTTTATAAATAAAGTTTTATTGGAACACTGTCAAGATCATTTGTTTACGTATTGTCTATGACTGCTCTTTAGCTATAACAACAGACATGAGCAGTTGCAGTAGAGACTATCTGACCTGTGAAGCTTAAACTATTTATCTGGCCCTTTTCATAAAAAGTTAGCTGATCCCTACCCTAGGCTATGAGCACTTTTGGGACAGGAAGCTTGCCCTTCACTTCTGAATTTGCAGTAGCCAGCGCTATAAGGGTAGAGCCATTCTGGGTAAAGCTTGCATGCGTCATCCTTGCAGCATCAATCAGCATTTTAAGTTTGGCCTGGGGTAGACTCTTAAAACAACAGTTCCTGCTGGACTGAGAAGTAGAGGAGATGGTGGGGCTCCTACCCAGCTCTTCTGTTTCCCAGCTCAGTGCGCATCCAACCAATGACACAGCAAATGGATAGGCAAGTTAGTAATCCAACCCAGCCCTGCCGAAACCACTCTGCAAGAACTAACACACATAAGGAAGAGAGGCTTGGGGGCCTGCAGAAGGAATGAAGTAAAGATAAAGGAAAAATAGACCAGGCGTGGGATGACTTGCCACTTTAATTTTCCTAGAGGGTGACATAACTTCTGTGACAGGTAGGTTATTTTGGTTTTTCATTAGGACTCTTTTTAATATGGTGTTGGATGTCTCTAACTGCACCTGCTGTGTTAGGGATCATAGAGTGGAGTGTACAATGACACATCTATCTTGGCAAGGACTGATCGGGAGATGGTGTGAGGGTGGGCAAGCAACAGATTGGACAGTGGGTAGAAATTACCTGTATGATTTCTGTGCCCTGAGCTTGTAATGAGCCCAAGGTATTTGAATGAAAACTCCATTCAAACAATTTCTGGCAAGAGGGCAGTATGTCTTGAAAGATTACATTTTGCTCGAATTGCAGCACCATGAAAGAGCTCAGCTGGGCTGAATGAGGCTGGTTGGTGTCTTGGCTGGCAGTTTCCCCCCAAGTGGTGTGAGGGGACCAGCACAGAGTTTTCCAATAGTCTGGTGGCAACTTGCTGAGAGGCCCATGAGTCAGGAGGGAGATGTAAACCTGCTGAAAAGAGGTGTCCTGTATTTCCTCATTTACATGACTAAGAGATTGCCAGAGAGAAACAGGCCAAGTTTTTTTTTTGTTGTTGTTGTCGTTTTTGAAGAACTTGCTGTCTTGGGTCACATTTCAACCCAAATCTGAGGGCTCTGAAAGCTGTTAGGGCCTGTGTTCTTCCTTAGCTGAGGGGCAGCTGAGAATCTCAATTCCTCCTGTCAGTCATTAGTATTTCAGGTTTAAAGGGTCATTAAAATCATGAAGTTCTATCACTTAACTGGCCATTAAAATTCAGTCAGGAAACTCTTATGACTGATAGTGAGCAGCCTTTGCTTGACAACCACTTTTCTTGAAGAACTCAACCTTCCTAAAGCAAGCCATTGTATCTTGGGCCAACTTAACTGTTACAAAACTGTAGACAGTTCACCTCATATTGTACCAAGAGCTGCCTCCCTGATGTAACAGAATGAGCCCAATCTTGCTTTCACATAATGTCTTCGCATATTTGCAGATGGTTTTCTTTCTACCCCTACCACCCACACCATAATTCTTCTCTTCTCTAGTTATATAATCCCATTTCCTTCAGTCTTTTTCATAAACATGGTTTTGAGTCCACTCACAACTTTGATCTTTTTCAAACATGCCTCAGCCTGTCTTTAGCCTGTTTTTACTTTGCTATCCAGAATTAATGTGATGCTCCTTTCCTCCTGCTAAAGACATTTCTATCACAAGTTAAAGGCATCGAGAAACAGCAACTCTCATAAGTCAAAAATACTCAGCTCTCAGAGGGAAGCCCTCAAACCCTCACTGCAAGCATAAGTACAAAGAGAAAGAAAAATTCAATGGGTGGTGTTAAGCACTAGTACTATTTTAGACATCCTTCCTTCCCCATATCAGAAGTACTTACCCAGACTGTAACTGGAACATTGAGTGCTGTGGCTTAGATTCAAAGTTAATATATATATATATATATTTTAAATATTTTATTATACTTCAGGTGAAGGCTTACAGAACAAATAGTTTCTCATGAAACAGTAGTACACATGTTGTT
>NW_004443952.1:3870955-3874761 GCF_000243295.1 Trichechus manatus latirostris | reverse complement strand
TTTCTAGTTGTGAATTTATTTTGGCATTTTGTTCCTACGTTATCTTCCTGAATTCTTCCAATTTTTTGTCTGTATATTCCATGAATGTGTCTATTTTTTCCTGATGTTTGTGAGCTTTTTGCTTCAGTTCTTGGAAAATTCCGAGTATAAGAGATGTGAATTCCCTGTCAGGTACTTCTAGTGCATTTTCTTCCACAGGAAAGTCATCTGGTGTTTTAATTTGGATGCCTACTGGAACCATCCTGTCGTGTTTTTTGTAAATGTTTTGATATGGTCTGCTGTTTTCGGGGCATTCAGTAGTTATTTTTCTCATTTTTTGATTGTAAATTTATTTGTTTCATCCCTTTTAAAGAAAAAAATTTGACTGTGTATGAGCAGGCAGAATGTGTGTTCTTTGTTGTTTGCTCGTCTGTGCGCTCAATACTTTTCGCCCCCTTCTCCAACTGGTAGGTCAGCCACTCAGCTATGGTACAGCAGGGCAGGTCTACCTGAAGAGGAGTTACTGGGACGGGTTGTTTGTGGCACTTACTACAGCCACCTGGTTGGGTCGGTAATCGGTGCAGGGCAGGTTCCAGTAGGCCGTGCCTGTGCTGCTTGGTGGTGTGATGTCAAGCACACGGTGCAGGTAGGCAGGATGCAGTGGGTAGACTGTTATGTGTGGAGCTAAGATGGATATGGGAGAGAGGAGAAAGGAACAGGAGCCAAAAACATACAAACAAACAAAAAAGAATGCTAGGGGAGCTTTCTGTTGGAATGGAGAGATGAGCGACTATGAAATGGAGAAAAACAGAAAGGGGAAGATGAAGAAAAGAAAAGAATTAATGAATAAAAATCAGAAAGGTTAAAGAACCGCGAAATTCCCAGGGATCCCACTGATGCAGCTATGAGGTCTGGGGAAGTCACTCTCAGGTGTCGCATTACAGCTTGGCTAGAAGGTGTAGAGGTATACAATGCCAGGTATTCAGGGATCAGAAAGAGAAGGAAGATATAGAGAGATGAGAAACTGAGCAATGAAGAAAGACAAAAATGGAAAAAGAGGGAAAAGAAAACAAAACAAATTAAAAAAAAAAAGAATAATTAAGGCCCCCCAAAAAAACAAAACAAAAAAAAAAACACAACAAGAAAAGAAATGCCCTCAGGGATCCCTCTGCACGTCTGTGGAAGCTGAAGGGGAGTTCCTTGCCACCCAGCTCCGCCTGGCCAGAAAGGTCTCCCAACTCAAGAAAAGGAAAAGAAAACAAACAAACAATTCAAAACGAACAAAAGAACAAAAGCCCCGGTATCCCACCAGCGCAGTAGCCCAGACTGGAAAGCAGCTCCACACACGAATGGAGCTCCGCAGCCCCTCAGGAAAAAGCAAAGATGGCGCATGGAGCCAGGCACTCAAGTGAAAGGAGGGGGAGGTGGTGAGAGGCAAGTGAGAAATCCAAAGAAGCAGAGAAGAAAAGCAACACTAGCAGCCAACTAATGGCACCTAGAGAGCTGCCTGCTTGGGTGTGTGGAATCCAAGCAGCCGGCGCTTCCCGGTCAAGAGACCATGTCCGCGGGAAGCAGAGGAGGCCGAGCCGGGGAGAAGAGGGGTGGGGGGTGGGAAAGCGCACACTGCAAATTACCGGTTGTTTTGTCTCCTGCTGGATGCTCAGTGAGGCTGCTTTTCTCGTTCCCCCGTGTGCTGGTCTCCGATAGGAGTCCATGATGGTGGATCCGCACTGCGTTAGCTGGTAGGGGACCTCTGCATGAATCTCTCCTCGCTCTCCATTCTCTGTTAGTTTTCTCACTCCATTTGGTGCTTGCCTGAGTTCTTTATCTCTTCATTTGATGTTTTAGGGTTTCAGGATTGTTGTATTCTCTGTTTGGCTTAGTTTTTCGGATCTTTGCTGTTGAGGGACGGCGTGGTGCTTCTGCTTAGAGCGCCATTTTGCCAGAACTCTTGGCAAGAGATTTTACTTTCATAGTTATTCAAATGACTCCCAAGACATTTTTTTTTTTGGACAAAAGACGTACCATATTGCTTGGGCCAGAACTTTCTACAAAGTGTCAAATGGTAAGATGTCAGTAATGGGGGAATCCAAGAAATTATCCAACCAAGACTCTCACTTTATGGATGAAGAGTAGGTGAATGGCAGCTACAGTTGATCCTGGACCAGTTCTGAACATTAGCAAGACTTCTAACTGTCTTTAACTTGTGCCAAAATTGAGGTCTCACTAATATTCGTTTTTACCCTTACAAGGTGGTAGAATCAGAAATGCAATATTTGAAACCTTGACAGTTTATGTACTATTTTTTTCGTTTTCTTTCCCCCTTGTCTTTTCCACAAATTCTTCTGGAAAATGTTAGTCTGTCTTAGCTACACTGAGGGAAGATGAGGAACAGGGGTTTTTCCATCATTGGAGTAGAGTGTTAGAGAGGGAGCTGTGTATCCCGGGGCCTGTGGTGAGGGTGGTAACACAAATCAAAGTCAGAGAGAGTAGATAAGTAGCCTGGAGTGGGGCATGGCAAAGTCATCTCCATGGATGTGGCACGCTGGTGTACTGGACATAGCCTGCACCACTGTTCACAGCCCCAGGGGAGAGAGTAGTTAGGGAACCCTGTAGAAACTGTAGCCAGCTCCCAACATCTCCAAAGTCTCCCATTTTCATCTAAAAATTTTATGTGAACTGTAGCTTGCACTCCATAATACCATAATCCATAAAATCTAAGATGCATTTATTGTAAGACACATTTTATTTTTCACTAAGACAGAAAAAAAAAACACTGTCAATTAAAATGTGACACAGCATTGATTGTAAAATGCATTCTAATTTTAAAAGTGTTAAAACAATGTCTGAGAATCAATGAAATATTGGATACTTGTCTGTATTTAATATAAAAACATTATTCTCCTCCTACTCCCCCTTTTTAGTAAACGTACATCAAAAAGTATGCCACGTTTATCCTTTAGGTTTGTGTACCGACTGGCACATCACTACAAACACCTAGAAGTATTCATATACCCCTTTAAAAATCATTAATTACACCATTTCCTGGAATCAGTGGTACAAAGAAGCTTTATGCTGGGGGGTGGGGGGAGTGCTGTGGAAACATTTTCAATTAAAATCCTATAGACCCAAGAGAACTGTAAGAATATATTCAAACAAGACCTTGTGCATGAATGTTCATAGTAGCATTATCTGTAACAGTCAAAGAGTGAAAACAATCCAAATACCCATCAACAGATGAATGGATAAATATGATATGGTATATCCATACAATGGAATATTATTCAGAGATAAAGAGAAATGAAGTACTGATACATGGATTAACCTTGAGAACAGTATGCTCAGTGAAAGAAACCGAACACAAATGATTCCATTTATATGAAATGTCCAGAATAAGCAAATCTATAGAGACAGAAATTAGATTAGTGATTGCCAGGGACTGGGGGAAGGGAGAATGGACAATAACTGCTTATTAGGTATGCGGTTTTTTTTCTTTTGTTTTTAGGGGTGATGAAAATATTCTGGAATTAGATATTGATGATGATTGTATTACATTGTGAATATACCAAAAACAACTGAATTGAACACTTTAAAATGGTTAAAATGGTAAATTTTATCTCAGTTTAAAAAATGGGGTTGGGGGCTAGAAACATATGGCCTACCCAAACTACAACAAAGTGATGTTGAAAATCTGAACAGACCCATAACAAAAGAACAGATTGAAACGGTAATAAAAAAAAACCTCCCAACCAAAAAAAGCCCTGGCCCAGATGGCTTCACTGGAGAATTCTACAAAACATTTACAGAAGAGCTTGTACCAGTACTAC
>NW_004443952.1:3852452-3868808 GCF_000243295.1 Trichechus manatus latirostris | reverse complement strand
AAAATATATAAAAAAAAAATGAAAAAAAATGGGGTTGGGGGGACCTATAAGGAATACCTCTCTCAGTTAAAAGCAGAAGCAGCTTTCTTGGAAATAGGATTGGGGCTTGGGGGATGTTTTAGCTTAGCCTGCTCAGCTCTTCTTTGCTCTTGCTCCCAAGACTGACTGCTGAGATCCTTCTGCAGAACCCTGGCACTCTGAGGAGCCAGTCTGAAATCCACTACCCTAAACTCTCCCCACAAGGGAGCTCTATCCTCTACTTCTTCTTCCCTGGTGCACTGCAAGGCCAGGGGTCTCCTTCTTCTGGGATCAGGTTGCTGTGTAGTGAGGCTAGGGAGCTGCTCCAACACTGGCCCATCTTTTCCTCTCCAGCTCTTCCAGGTATTCCTGATTCAAACTCCTTCTGCACTGGCATCACACTTCTCACACATTCTGGAGCCAAATTTGTATACCACCCACATCTGCCATGGAAGTCCAGCTGTGAAGACAGCAGAGAAGCATCATGCTCTGCTAGAAAGATTTTTTTTTCCCCCAAATCCTGAGTCTTGTCTAGAATAAGGCCCATGTACACATACCTTTCAGATGCCTATGTAGAGCATGTGGTTTTCTCCGCCCCAGGTACAGCTTTGGTCAGAAGTGTCCAGTTCAACCTGCCTCAAACCCAGTACATTATTTTTAATTCTTTATTTTAGGAGACAATCTGTTATTTAGCTAAAAGGTGACCCCACTGAATGGACTTTGACACCTTGTTGAAAATCCATTATCCATAGATGGATGGATTTAAACCCAGCACATTTTGGTCCACTTATTTGCTCCATGTTGTGACTTTAATTTTTTTTTTTAACAGTAACTTTCTTGTCCCTCACTTCCATATTTCCAGTTTCATGTCTGACAAAGCGCCTTTGGCTCTAACCTCAGGTTGATCTGTTACTCATTATGCTATATGTGGAGTTTGTCCTTCTAGTAACAGACTCTGTTTGGCTCTAATGAGCAGCCAGAGCCCTAGGCTCCACTGGCACTAAATTAGCAGAAGGAGAGCACGGTCCTGTTTCCCATTTCTTTCTTTATGCTATTTTCTCAACTTGAAATACTCTTCCCTCCTCTTTTTGCCTGACTAACTCAGTCTTTTTTTAAGGCTTAGCTCAGATCCAGAAAATGGAAGCTTAAGCATATATGGAAGGACTCATCTCATTTCCCACTCCACACACATAAAAATGTTAGATAAAATATAATTAAAATAAATAATACACAGCCAATCTTAAAGGATAGAAAGGGAAATCTCAATGCCAGCACTGAACAGGAAATTGGAGTTGGAGCTGTGAATACAGTGTGATCCCAAACTACTCACAGGAGTGGGGAGGAGTGATATATGGATACACCAAAAAACAAACAAACAAACAAATAAACAAAACAAAACCAGTTGTCATCGAGTTGATTCCGACTCATTAGTGACCCTATAAGACAGAGTAGAACTGTCCTATAGGGTTTCCAAGTATGGCTGGTGGATTTGAACTGCTGAGAAAAACTTGGATGTAGGCTTTGTAAACTGAGTTGAAATAGAATCCTGAGTAAAGACAGGAGCCTCAAAAAATACCCTGTCTATGGAATGAAAATTCTACCAACTACCCCCTGTCCCTAGCTTCATAATTAGAACGCTGTTAGAAATCAGAATCCCTGGCCTAAGCCAAATATAGTTGTGGAGTTCAAGTTCACATAACCTTTGTGATGTCACAGTTTCAAGATAAAAATTAACATGAAAGAACTTCTGAAGCCTATAACGATACTTCTATAAGACAGAACACAGAACACAACAATAAACAACTCCTACTGTGGGATTTAAAGTCAGGAAAAGTGTGCGTCAGCATTGTATCTTTCACCATACTTATTCAAACCTGTATGCTGAGCAAATAATCTGAGTAGCAGGACTATATGAAGAAGAACATGACATCAGGATTGGAGGAAGACTCATTGACAACCTGCGTTATGCAGATGGCACAACCTTGCTTGCTGAATGTGAAGAAGACTTGCAGCACTTACTGATGAATATCAAAGACCACAGCCTTCAGAAGGGATTACACTTCAACAAAAAGAAAACAAAAATCTTCCCAACTGGACCAATAAGCAACATCATGATAAACGGAGAAAAGACTGAAGTTGTCAAGGATTTCATTTTACTTGGATCCACAATCAACACCTATGGAAGCAGCAGCCAAGAAATCAAAAGACACATTGCACTGGGCAAATCTGCTGCAAATGACCTCTTTAAAGTGTTGAAAAGCAAAGATGTCACCTTGAAGACTAAGGTGCGCCTGACCCAAGCCATGGTGTTTTCAATCTCCTTATATGCATGTGAAAGCTGGACGATGAATAAGGAATACCAAAGAAGAATTGATGCTTTTGAACTGTGGTTTTGGAGAAGAATATTGAATATACCATAAACTGCCAAAACAATGAACAAATCTGTCTTGGAAGAAGTACGACCAGTATGTTCCTTAGAAGCAAGGATGGGAGACTAAATCTCACATACTTTGGACATGTTATCAGGAGGGATCAGTCCCTGGAGAAAGACTTCATGCTTGATAAGGTAGAGGGTCAGTGAAAAAGAGAAAGACCCTCAATGAGATGGATTGACACAGTGGCTGTAACAATGGGCTTAAGCATAACAACGATTCTGAGGATGGTGCAGAACCAGGCAGTGTTTCATTCTGTTGTATATAGGGTCGCTATGAGTTGGAATCGACTCAACAGCACCTAACAACAACAACTGAAATGATCCACAGGGTTTTCAGACACAAGGCTGGTGAGACTTTGACTCACTTACTTTGGGCATATCATCAGGAAAGACCAATTATTAGAAAAGGATATTATGGTTGGTAAAGCAGAGGGTCAATGAAAGTGAGGGAAGCCCTCAATGAGATGGACTGACACAACAGCTCAACAATGGACTCAAGCATGCCAACAACTATGAAGATGGCACAGTACCACGCAACATTTCTTTCTGTTATGCATAAGGTCACCACAAGTTGAAATTGACTTGACAGCAACTGACAACAACACTGAAATGATTTCCTAGTAAAAATGATGTATCTCTCAAAGAAACAAATCACAATGAAGAAGAGTCAGCATATGAAGCAAATTGAAGAATATATGCTTTATGAATCAGTTGATTGGACAATGTGAAAAGGATTTTTAAGTATGTTTAAAATGGTAAAAAGAGATAAATGAAGGTAAAACACATAAAACAAGAACAATGAAATGTGTAAAAAGAATAGAAAGATTTAAAAAAAGAATTAAATAGAAATTCTATAAATTAATGTAGTTATTGACAGTTAAAACATGGTGGGTGGATAAAGAAGACTGGAAGAAGAAAGAATTAGTGAGTTAGAAGTTAGCTCTGAGGAAATTACCCAGAATGCAGTTCACAGGTATAAGGAGATAAAAAATATGAAAAATAAAATTAGATCTAGAGGATAGAAGAAGAAGTTAGCATGTATCTAATAGAGAGAATGCAAATTCAGAGGGAGAGAGATGTAAATAGAGAAATAGTTATTTTTTTCCAGCTTTAAAAAACATACCAAAGTAACAGTCATGAGAAAGATTAATTAAAAAAATCTATATCCAAGACATATTATACAGATATGATAGAATATCAAAGACAAGTTCTTAAATACTACCCAAAAGGAACAATTAATTACTTACAAAGGATCACTATTAGTCTGACATCAGATTTTTCATCAACAATAACTACCAAAGAAAAAGAACTGTCAACCTAGCATTGCATACCCAATGTGATCTATCATTGGCAGTAAGATTAAAATAAAAACACTTGCAGACAGAAAAAAGATTGAAGTAATTGTCTACTCACTGACTTCTCCAAAAGGACTGTAAAGGATGAACTTGAGTAGAAAGAAAACTGAACTTAAACAAAAGCTGTGGGATGCAGAAAGCAATGTTAAGTAAATGTTATTAAACAGGCTGTTAATACTAAATAAGTGTGTGTGCGTGTGTGTGTATACATAAATATATAAACAAATCAAGGGGTTAAAAGCAAGGTAGAAATAAAATACTTGCCAATTACACAGAAGATAGGCGAAGGTATTTCATAATTAGAGGGTTTTATGGGCCTCACAGGAGCCTGGTGGTGCAGTGGTTAAGAGCTTGGCTGCTAACCAAAAGGTCTGCAGTTCAAATCTACCAGCTGCTCCTTTGAAACCACATGAGGCAGTTCTACTGTGTTCTATAGGGTTGCCATGAGTCAAAATCTACTCAATGGCAACCTTTTTTTTTTTTTCTCATGGGCCTCACAAGGAGCCCTGGTGGTTGCGAACCAAAAGGTCAGTGGTTTGAACCCACCAGTCACTCTGCTGGAGAAAGACGTGACAGTCTTCTTCTGTAAAGATTTACAGCCTTGGGAACCCTATGCGACAGTTCCGTTCATCCTATAGGGTCTCTATGAGTCGGAATTGACTCGATGGCAACGGGTTGTGTTGTTTTTGCTTCTGTGAGCCTCACAATATTCAAGTAGAAAAAGAAATGTTAATTAAGTTTAAACCTTATTAAATATAGCATTCATGTTAAAATTTAAATTAATCCAAATAAAATGTATAGCTTCCAAATAAAATGAATGAATTAAAGATAACTTTGTCAATCTAATAGAAGGCCAGAAAGGAAGTAAAAGAAGAGGCCAAGCCGTAGCAAAGTAATAAAACACTGTCTGGAAATGGGTGTGAATGTCCATACACATCAACATATACACACACACAAATACATGCACACATATGTGTATACGTATATATAAAGTAGCCCTGGTGGTGCAGTGGTTAAGCGCTCAGTTGCTCACCCAAATGTTGGCAGTTTGAACCCAGCAGTGGCTTCACAGCAGAAAGATGTGGCAGTCTACTACTCCTGTAAAGATTTACAGATTTGGAAACCCTATGGGGCAGGTCTATTCTGTCCTATAGGGTTGCTATGAGTCAGAATAAACTCGACTGCACACAATATCAGTATACGTGTATACATATATATACATATATACCTACTCCTTACTTATCGACTACCTCATTATCTGACATTTCACATTTATGACAATAGTAAAAAATCTATCTGACTATTTTGCACATTAATAATGTATGTCTGGCAGTAATGAACCCCGAGGTTCAAGGGAGAGTAATGCTGGCTGTGATGGTTAGGGTTATGTGTCAACTTGGCTGGGCCATGGTTCTCAGTGGTCTGGCAGTTATGTGATTATGCAATATGGCAGTTATGTCATGATGTAGTCATTCTACGTTTTGTGATCTGCTGTGGTCATCCTCCATTTTTGCATAATGCAGATTTTCATATAATGACCTGGTCTTTGGAAATTAACCATGTTGATAAGTGAGGAGTGGATGTATACACACACACACACACACACACACACACACACACACACACATGTGAAACGTATTATTCAGAGGAAACAAGAACATTGACAAATTTTATGTATGGTGTTACTATATGTACTTCTTATAACACATGAAATTGAGATATCTGTGTTGTTTGTAGATATTTACAAATATAAAAATGTTGTTGTGAAGTTTTACCTCCATTACCAGAACAGGAGTTGCTTCTGGAGATAGAAGAAAGGGAAAGGAATTGAAAGGATCACAAAAAAGTTTTCCACTATATCAGTATTCTTTTATTCTCTCTAAGTTTTGAAACATACACGAAAAAAATGTTGATATTTATTAAATCTAGTTTGGGAGTACAAGTGTTTTGTTATGTTATATTACTTTGTGCGTTTCTATTTTTGAAATATTTTCTAATTTTGAAATATTCCACACTGCAAAGAAGATTTAGCTCAGGACACCCCTCTTCCAGGGAGCCTTCATGGGCCCTTTATCCCTACACTGCATTCAATACCTCTCCCTTGTGCCCGCACACACCATGCACTTCCCCTATCAAAACACTTATCACAGGATGGCTTAGGCTGTATTTTCTAGAAGCAAAGCCTGAGATAGAGATTTGGGCCCAAGTGATTTACAGAGGGAGAAGTCTTCAAGAAAAATCTGTAAAGGAGGAAGTGAAGCAGGGTAAGGAAGAACTGATTGGTCTCAGGCTTAGCCTAGCTTTGACCTGATCCACAGGGGTAGAGATAGGCTCTGATGCAAAAATCCTCAGGACAGGGTTGTCCCCCTTTGAGGTAAGATGACTGGCCTTTTGTATCTCAGTATCCATTTGGCTGTGGGCTGACACCTAGTGGTGGTGGATGGCTCCAAGCAGCCCAGGGCAGTTCTCCTAAGATGGTGGTGGTGGTGGAGTGGTGGGGGGAGCTGTGAGCTTTAGTAGCCAACACTCATAGCAGCTGGAATAGCCTGATACACTAACCTGTCAAGGGCATCTGCAAGGGGCACCAAATAGCACTTACCACACATGTATCTTCATTAAGTGTTCATGTGCCTCCCTACCTTTCTAGACTGTGAGTTTCTTAAATTGGGGCCTGGGTGCTGCTCAGCTTTCTGACCACTGGGCCTAGCACAGTGTGTGCATATAAAAGACTCTAACACACATTTAGTGAACTGAAATGAACCTAGAAGAAAATGATTCAGTAATGCTAAACGGGGGAGGTTGATGAGAAAAAGACTAAAAGCCTTATATTACTTCTGCATCTGAACTCACTGGTGGAGTGCTGACTTGTTGACATCCTGGTAAAGATACACACGTGCATGCATCCATTCTTCAAACATTTATTCAATATCTACTATATGTCAGGCACTGGAGATTAAAAGCCATCTACGATATGCTTATATCCTTGAGGATGTTCCTTTTAGTCAAATGAGCAAGGCATTTGATTTCCATCAATTAATATTTACTGAGGGCCAGCTCTAGGACTGGTGTGAGATACCATGTTGAATAACTGATGCTGCCTGCCCATAAACCTTATAATTCAAGAGGAGAAACAGGCATGCACATAAGGAAAAATCTGATACCAGAGAAGCTGTTATAGGTGCCATAACTTGAATTTAACAACATGTGACATGTTCAATATGATATAAAATTCACTCATTCATTCAGTTCTTCATTTGTCATTTCTTCTTTGAACAAATACTTAATGAAGGTCTGTTGTGTACTAAACGCTGGTTATAGAGTATTGAACAAGACAACGTGGTTCCTCAATTTACGCAGCTTACAGACTAGTAGGAAAGATGATCATTCTACAGTTAGTCATAAATACATAATGGCAAACTGCAGTAAGTCTTTGAATGAAAAAACTGAATGTCATGAAGCAAGGTAAAGGGGAAAATCTTGATTTGACTTCAGGAGTTATGAAAAGCATCTCGAATGGCATTTCTTTGATATAAATGAAGAATAGGGGAAAGCAAAGAGTGGAGGAAAAGAATATTCTAGATGTAAGAAAAGGGATTGCAAACTTTCTGATGTTGGCATACACTTAGCAGAGGGGTCGAGTGAGTTAGAGAGTGGCCACAGTGAGGTAGCTGGGGGCTGGATCTTGTATTAATCCTCAGTCCTCATTAAGATATGTTAATTTTTGTCCCAAATGTAAAGGGAGGTCATTAGAACATTTAAGCAGAGGCGTGGTAGGATCTGATTTGTGTTTTCAAAAAGACTCATCTACTGCAGGAAGGAGAATGGAATGGAGAAATGGAAGAATGGATATGAGAAGGGACGATAAACTCTTGTTCAGTGGTGAGATGATAGTGGTTTAAAGTAGGTATGACAGATTCAGTATCCAAGCTGACGGTTGGATGGATAAGGGTGGGTGATGGGCTGGATATGAGGGATGAGGGAGAGGAAGTTTAAGAATGATTGCAGATTTCTGGCTTAAGTAACTGAGTAGATGAAAGGACAATTAACTGAGATGGAGAAGAATGGGTTAGAAATTAATTCTGACTGACAGGACTCAGGAAGGCCTCTAGGGGTAGGTAATACTTGGGCAAGAGCTAGAAAGGAGGGCTTTCTAAAAGATTCATACTGGTCAAGGGGGTTGTTCTAGGCAGGAGAAGGACGTAAATAAAAACCTGGGATGGAAGAGTGCATGGTTCAGAGAATGGCAGTAAAAGAGTAAGTATGTGGCACTGGGTCTGTGAAGTGGCAAAGTTTGGGGAGGTTGTGTATTGGAAGTAAGATTGAAAAGTTAAGTAGGCATTGAGAATCAAAGTATTTGACATTAGTGCCATATAAAAAGATAATTTTTGAAGGTTTTTAGGCAGTGGAACAACATGTTCAGACTTCTTTTTTTTTTAGGACGGTCTCCAGAATTTTTGGAGCTCTGTAAGGGAGAAAAAATAGTTGCTGTTGGAGAAAGAGACATTTTGGGAAAATTGAAATATATGCGATCTTTTTTTTAGCAGCGCTAACAGATCAGTTTAAGAATATGAGCATGCATTATGTATAATTTGGGCTGTTGTGAAAAGCATAATTTGTTATATATAGAGCTGCGAAGGCCTGGACAACTCTTGGAATAGATTTTACTTGCCCATTGGGATGCGGGTGGGACAGTGGTGACTACCCAGTCGTCAGCAATATTTCCAAGTCAACTCCTGTCATTTCCAACCTGCATCTTCATATCTCTTTTATAATTCAAAAAAGGCAGGCTGGTTTTGTTTTTGGATGGTCTACTCCATTGCCAATGGAAATATTCTTTGTATCAAAAAGCCAAGGGGGAAAAATGCAACTAGAAAATTATGGGACAGCATATACTATTTAGGATGTAGGAGTGCATTAAAAAAAAAAAAAAAAAAAAAATCAAAGCTGTATCTTTGACCCAGAGGCAGCAAACTTTTTCTGTATAAGACTAGCTGACTAATATTTTTGGCTTTGTGTGTCATACAATCTCTGTAGTAACTACTCAACTCTGCCTTGTAGAGTAAAAGAAGCCATAAAAAATCAAACAAACCCATTGCTGTCAATTCCGACTCATGGCGACCCCATGTGTAACAGAGTACAACTGAGCTCTATAGGGTTTTCTTGTCTGTAATCTTTATGGAAGCAGATTGCCAGGCCTCTCTTTCATGGTGCCACTGGGTGGATTCGAACCACCAACCTTTCAGTCAGCAGCCAAGGGCAAGCCTAGGGACCTTCGAAAGCAGATAGACAATACACAAATGAGCATGATTGCGTACCTGTAAAATTTTATTTACAAAAACGGGTGGTGGTCCATAGTTTACTAATACCTGCCCAAGACCTTGACTTCTGATAACATTGTAAGTTTTATTTGTGTGTGTGTTTTTGCCACTATTTAAAAAAGGGGTCTGTTTCTACTTTGATATACCGTATATGACTTACATAACATTGCATTACCGTATCTCATTTGTCACTCACAAGGATTGTTCACTTTAACCTACTCATGTGCAGCAGGGTCAGTACCCAATAAAAGTGAGCCTTAGGTACAGCAGCCCTTTGTCTTGATCACAGTTATTAAATTTTGTGTCCAAATCTTATTTTTGTGTCCACCCACTTTTGCTTTGTCTTGAGGTTATTTTAATCTTTCTGTTGTTTGATGACTAATCAGTTGTCCCCCTTGGATAAAATTCTCACTCACCCTTGAGAAGAGAGTGGGTAAGGGAAACAGTTGGAAGAGGACGAGGAAAATGATTGCAAACATGAAGAGGTGGGGAGCATAAGGAGAAGGAGGATTACGTTATTTTTGGAGGGGGTCTACCCCTTCCAAAACTTTGCAAATATTTAATTCCCTTACCAATACTAAAGTAGATTGTTATCACCATTTCAATACTGACAAGAATAATTTTAGTTTTTAACCAGCAGACACTGGGGCAAGGATCTGAGTGCAAACAGTAATCCCAGGAAATAAGGTGAGGGGTGAACATATGGTCCTGTAATGGGAGAAAAGCCAATCATGGATGTGGTATTGAGGTGAGACAACTGATGGTCTGTCCATCTGGGGACCCTCTTGGAGACTGCGTAGAACATACCTCATAACTGTCCTACTGAGAAGCAAGGACAGTGGGGCATTTAACCATCAACTCCCATTTCTTGTTGGTTAAGTTTGCTCCTGGAGTCATTAACCCTTTGTGTCTTCCATCCTGTCCCACATGTGGGCTGATAATATTCCCAAAGGCCGAGAAAGCATTTAGGGAGAGGCAGACAAATGTTTGAGGTAGGAAGCTGACGGCACATACAGGAGTTGTCCGCTAGACTTTCAGACAACCTCTGACTGGGCCAAGGGGATATGGATGGGACATCAACAACAAAAGCTATAGTCACTGAGGCAAAGTCTCTAAGGCATGCTGCTATTTTTCCTGACTCAAACCCACTATTTTTGCCTATTTTTGCCCCACTCAACACCATTATCAGTCCTAGAGCTACAAGGAAGGCAGGAACCAATTTCCAGGAGGGACTTTAACTACTAATTCTTCCAGTTTTTCCACGGGCTGTTTCTTCCCAGTGTGTCAGAGCCTGACCTTAACACAAAGACTCTTGTTTGCATCTACTCTGGCATGTAAAATGTTAGTGGGAAAAAAATCAAAGCTAAGTAGTCAAAATCCACTAAATGATTCACAGCCTGGTGTTTACCTGTGTAGAATACAGATGTAGGATTTACTAGGTAACCAACATCAGTAGGTATTGTGGTTCACAAGTCTAATCACGGCTGTTGGAACAGCAATGGTGAATGCTCTTCATTTGGAACTTGTAGGCAAAAACCTAGGAATGAGGAAAAAAGGTGTTTTGAAAAAAATAGATTAAATGCTGTATAAAGTGCTAGCTAGTATCATTATCATTGATTTTTTTTTTCATAACTGACTAATTTTTAACATTTCCTCCCCTCCCTGCTTTGGATCCATCCTCTGAGTTGGAATCAGCAGGAGGTTGATATATTTATAGCACAGGGCTAACACGGGAAAGGCATGAAGCCTATTTCTATGTACTTCCAGAGGTCAGATCCAGAACTGATGGGGGGAAAACTCCAAGACATGATTGAACTCAATATGAGGAAGAACTTTCTAGCAGTTAGCCCTCTGCTCTCTAAAACGAAAGCTATATTGCTTTGTGAAGCACTGAGCTCCCTCCCGTTGGAGGTGCTGGCTTCTCATTTGTTGCAGTTAGAATGGTAGGAACTATGGGGATCCCTGGGGATGCAAACAGTTAAGTGCTTGACTGCTAACAGAAAGATTGGTTGTTTGAACCCACCCAGTGACTCAGCCTGAGAAAGACCTGGCAATTTGCTTTTGGAAAAGATTACAGCCAAGAAAACTGTATGGGGCAGTTCTACTGTGTGACATGGGGTCACTATGAGTTGAAATGGCATTAGGTGAAAGGTGGGAAGAGATGATCACTGCAATTTCCTTGAAATAATCATCTCTGGTATCTGAGAGCCTGGGTTTCAATCTTGGTTCTGTTACTCTGACCTTTAGTTCCCTGATCTGTAAAACGCGGATCATAAATTTTCATGGATTTGCTCTGTAAATTTCATAAGATAATGTATGTAACATGTTTAGCACAGTGTCTCACCATACTAATCACTAAATTTATTAAAAAAAAAACCAAACCCAGTTGATTCCAACTCATAGTGAGCCCATGTGTGTCAGAGTAGAACTGCCCCATGGGGTTTTCTTGGCTGTAATCTTTACAGAAGCAGATTGCCAGTCCTTTATCCCGCAGTGCTGCTGGGTGAGTTCCAACCATGAACCTCTAGGTTAGCTACCAGTCACAAACTGTTTGTGGCATCCAGGGACCTTATTAAATCGATAGCATTTTTATTATTTATCACTATCATCCTCACCACCCAGGAGCTCAAAACAACGTAGGGCTTTGCATAGAAATTCTCTCAGCAAACATGCACTGAACACCTTCTTTGTCTTAGACTTGAGCTGGAAACGGATACACTGGTTCTTTCCGGCAAGGAACTCCCAGGGTGCATGTGCTTGTGTACAAGGATCTCCTAAGGTTAATTAGTCCAGAGAGCCCTCCTGAGCTGGGTTTCAGGAAACGACATCTGGCTGAAGCCCAGCAGCTCTGCCTAGGAGAGAGCTAGCTTTATGGGTAATTGAAAAAGTGAACCATATGGTCCAGGTCCATTTCTAGAGGGATAGAAAGCAAGCCTGGTAAACTCTAGAGGACTGTAGGGAATCAGACAAACAAGTCTTAAATGCTTTTTTAGGGAAATTCAAATGAATGCTAAAGTTGGCCTTCAGGGTAAAAAGAAGTCTCAAAAAGTCAGGCTGACAGCATGTATGGGGGTTAGCAGGCCCATGAAAACAGTAATTAGGGAAAAGAGGGACTTCGAGGAACTGCAGTTTGTTGAACACTTACTAAATATCAGACCTTGCCCTCAATAATTTATGTACATTTTTTGTTGTTGTTGTTAGATGCCATCAAGTCGGTTCAGACTCATAGCGACACTGTGTACAACAGAAGAAACACTGGCTGGTCCTGTGCCATCCTCACAATCCGTTGTTTGAGTCCACTGTTGCAGCCATTTTGTCAATCCATCTCCTTGACGGTCTTTCTCTTTTTCACTGACCTTCTATTTGACTAAGCACGATAGCCTTCTCTAGGGACTGGTCCCTCCCGATCACATGTCCAAAGTACATGAGATGAAGTCTCCCTATCCTTGTTTCTAAGGAACATTCTGGTTGTACTTCTTCCAAGACAGGTTTGTTAGTTCTTCTGGCAGTCCATGGTATATTTAATATTCTTCACCAACACCATAATTTAAAGGCATCAATTCTTCTTTGGTCTTCCTCATTCATTGTCCAGCTTCTGCATGCATATTAGAAAATTAAAAATATTATAGCTTGGGTCAGGTGCAGCTTAGTCCTCAAAGTGACATCTTTGCTTTTTAACACTTTAAAGAGGTCTTTTGCAGCAGAATTTCCCAATACAATACATCGTTTAATTTCTTGACAGCTACTTCCAAGGGTGTTGACTGTGGATCCAAGTAAAATGAAAACCTTGACAACTTCAGTATTTTCACTGTTTATCATGATGTTACTTGTCGGTCTGTTTGTGAAGATTTTTGTTTTCTTTATGTTGATGTGCCATCCATATTGAAGGCTATAGTCTTTGATGTTCATCAGTAAGTACTTCAAGTCCTCTTTACTTCCAGCAAGCAAGGTTGTGTCATCTACATATCACAGGGTGTTAATGAGTCTTCCTCCATTCCTGATGCTGCATTCTTCTTTGTACGATCCAGCTTCTTGGATTATTTGCTCAGAATACAGATTGAATAAGTATGGTGAAACCACATAGTATCCCCTTGTTCTGTTTGAACAACTGCCTCTTGGTCTAGTACAGGTTCCTAATGAGCACAATTGTGGGGATATGTGCCATTAAAATATGGATGTATAAAAGCATCTATGCTGCACAGCATGTTGAGACTTGTCCGCAACATGTTGAGACTTGTCACGACTTGTTTTTCCAAACCCATTACTGATTGGCTTGTTTACCTGAATTCCTTCTTCCTTGCCCGAAACTTATTGTTATTCACCCAAAGCCCATTGTTCTGTTATTGGCTTCACTGCTTGCTGTATTGACTATAAAATAAACTCCTGGGACTGAAGCCGGGTTCGACTTCTCAGAGTGACCCTCCTGGCCCCACTTCTCTGTAAGAGTTGTGGCATTGGTTACTGTCTCCGCCGCCCCGACAATTGCCACCGCTGCGACACACAATTAAGTGTTCTGGAATTCCCTTTCTTGGACAATGTTATCCATTAATTTCTTCTGATCCACACAATTGAATGCCTTTGCATAGTCAATAAAACACAGGTAAACATCTTTCTGTTATTCCCTGCTTTCAGCCAAGATCCATCTGACATCAGCAATGATATCCCTTTTTCTACACCGTCTTCTGAATCCAGCTTGAATTTCTGGCAGTTCCCTGTCTATTTACTGTTGTAACCTGTTTTGAATTTTCTTCAGGATAACTTGACTTGCTTGTGATATTAATGACATTGTTTGATAATTTCCGCATTCAGTTGGATTACATTTCTTTGGAATGGGCATGAATATGGATCTCTTCCAGTCAGTTGGCCAGGTAGCTGTCTTCCAAATTTCTTGGCATAGACAAGTGAGCGCTTCCTACATTGCATTACAGTATTTAATCTGCTCAGTAGCCTTCTGTGATAGGTTATACTACTATCATTATCTGCATTTTATAGAGAAGAAACTGAAGCTCATAAAGGTTAAATGACCCATATGGGTCACATGGTACACAGGTAGGAAGCCTCCTCAGCTAACAGTGTGTTCATGAGGGAAGGATGGTCAGTTCAACAACCATTCTCTAGCTATTTTATCTTATCTAGAAATGATACTGGCTGTGGCTTTTGGGATTTGTGGGGATAGCTGAGCATTCTAGACCTGAGATCTGCTGCTGGCTTTTTTGTGCCTTCTGTGTTTCCCCATCTGTAACCTGGAATCACACCTGTCTGCAAAACTGATTTGAGATGAATAATATGAAATGGGGAAAGAGGAGAGAAGTGGTGGTTGCCATGGAAATGCAGGAACCTTTGTATAGCCCGATTCTGTATGATGACACTCATAAAGGTGTGTGAAAGGAGAACCTTTCTTTGATACAACAGAAAAGTGGGATTACAAGTGAGACCTCTTCTCCAAAACAGTGGTGGGTTGGGCTGACCCAGGCTGGGGCACAGAAAGTGTCAGTATTCATAGGTCCATGGTTTATGCTGTTTTCTAGCTGTGCAATCTTGGACAAGACATTTAACTTTCTTAGTTTCAATTTCCTTTAGGTAACTGTCTACTTTGTAGAATTGCTGTAAATATGAAATGAGTTACTGATACAAAGGATCAGACATTAACTGTTGTTGTTAGGTGCCATTGAGTTAGTTTAAAGTCGTGGTGACCCTATGTACAACAGAACAAAATACTTCCTGGTCCTGTGCCATCCTCACAATCATTTGTATGTTTGAGCCCATTGTTGCAGTCACTATGTCAATCCATCTTGTTGAAGGTCTTCCTCTTTTTCACTGACCCTCTACTTTACCAAGCATGATGTCCTTCTCTAGGGAGTGGTCCCTCCTGATAACATGTCCAAAGTACAAGAGATGAAGTCTCTCCGTCCTTGCTTCCAAGGAGCATTCTGGCTGTATTTCTTCCAAGACAGACTTGTTCTTTCTTCTGGCAGTCCATGGTATATTCAATATTCTTTGTCAACACCGTAATTCAAAGGCATCAATTCTTCTTTGATCTTCCTTATTCATTGTCCAGCTTTTGCATATATATGAAGCAATTGAAAATATCATGGCTTGGGTCAGGTGCACCTTAGTCCTCAAAGTGACATCTTCACTTTCAAATACTTTAAAGAGGTCTTTTGCAGCATATTTGCCCAATGTAATGTGTTGTTTGATTTCCTGACTGCTGCTTCCATGGGTGTAGATTGTGGATCCAAGTAAAATGAAATCTTTGATAACATCAATCTTTTCTCCATTTATCACGATGTTGCTTATTGGTCCAGTTGTGAGAATTTTTGTTTTCTTTATGTAGACGTGAAATCCATACTGAAGGCTATAGTCTTGATCCTCATCAGTAAGTGCTTCAAGTCCTCTTTACTTTCAGCAAGCAAGGTGTCATCTACATATCACAGGTTGGTAATGAGTCTTCCACCAAACCTGATGACACATTCTTCTTCATATAGTCCAGTTTCTTGGATTGTTTGCTCAGCAGATATAGTATGGTGAAAGGCTACCACCCTGACACACACTTTTCTTCATTTTAAACCATTCAGTATTCCCTTGCTCTGTTCAAATGACTGCCTCTTGGTCTATGTACACGTTCCTCATGAGCACAATTGAGTGTTCTGGAATTCCCATCATTCGTAATGTTATCCATAATTTGTTATGATCCATACAGACATTAAGTAGGTTCTCTATAATTGATCCACTACCTGTCTGTCAGTTTGCTGTACTGTGGTGGTTTGCATGTTGCTGTGATGTTGGAAGCTATGCCACTGGTATTTCAAATATCAGCAGGGTCACCGATGGTGAACAGATTTCAGTGGCTTCCAGACTAAAGCAGACTAGGAAGAAAGGCCTGGCAATTTACTATTGAAAATTAGCCAGTGAAAACCTTATAGATCACAACAGAACATTGTCCAACTTGCTTGTTTTGGACACACCATCAGGAGGGTTCAATTGTGGGTGGAGGGCATCAGGTTTAGTGAAGTAAAGGGCCGACAAGGGCAAGGAAGACCCTTGATGAGATGGATTGATATAATAGCTGCCAAGATGGACTCAAACATTCAGATGATGCAGGACAGGGGAACTTTTTTTTTTTTTATTGTTGTACTTTAAGTGAAGGTTTACAATTCAAGTTAGTCTCTCATACAAAAATTTATACATACATTGTTATGTGACCCTAATTGCTCTCCCTATACTGTGACAG
>NW_004443952.1:3821041-3852352 GCF_000243295.1 Trichechus manatus latirostris | reverse complement strand
ATACAAAAATTTATACATACATTGTTATGTGACCCTAATTGCTCTCCCTATACTGTGACAGCACACTCCTCCTTTCCACCCCTGATTTCCCGTGTCCCTTTAACCAGCTCCTAACCCTCTCTGCCTTCTCATCTCACCTCTGGACAGGAGCTGCCGGTTTAGTCTCATATATCTACTTGAGCTAAGAAGCACACACTCTTCATGAGTATCATTTTATGTCCCATAGTCCAGTCTAATCTTTGTCTGAAGAGTTGGCCTCGGGAATGGTTTTAGTTCTGGGTTGACACAGAGTCCGGGAACCATGCTTTCTGGGGTTCCTCCAGTCTCAGTCAGACTGTTAAGTCTGGTCTTTTTACTAGAATTTGAATTCTGCACCCCACTTTTCTCATGCTCCATCAGGGACTCTCTGTTGTGCTCCCTGTCAGAGTGGTCATTTGTAGTGGCCAGGCACCATCTAGTTCTTCTGGTCTCAGGCTGATGGAGTCTCTGGTTTATGTGGCCCTTTCTCTCTCTAGGGCTAATACTTTCCTCGTGGCTTTGGTGTACTTCATTCTCCTTTACTCCAGGTGAGTTGGGACAATTTGATGCATCTTAGATGGCTGCTTGCTAGCTTTTAAGACCCCAGATGCCACTCACCAAAGTAGGATGCAGAACATTTTCTTAATAAACTTTGTTATGCAAGTTGACATAGATGTCCCCTGAAAGCATGGTCTCCAGACCGCCACCGGTGCTACTCTGTCCCTTGAAGTGTTTGATTGTATTCAGGAAACTTCTTAGCTTTGATTTAGCCCAGTTGTGCTGACTTCAGGACAGGGGAACATTTTGTTCCCCTGTATATAATGTTACCATGAGTTGTTGATTCAGTGACAGCTACCTATGGTCTACTTACCTATCTATCCATCTGTCTGTCTGTCTATCTATCTATGTATATACCTATCTATCATCTCTATAATTGGTTGGTACTAGAAAAATATTTTAGAATATGAATCATAATATCAGACTTTATGTGTGACCTTGGGTTTATTATTCTACCTATCTTGATTTTTATTCAACATAAAAAAATGGGCATGGAACTCAGCTCTTTTCTGCACTGGCAGCAGAGTCAAGGTGGGAATAGTTACTTGTTCCAGCCTCAGCTAGGTCTGACCTTGAGCAAAAATCAAACATACAGCATCTTATACCAAATCCCCATAGGAACAGGCATGTACAGGTGTCACTCTTGCTCTGGCAACTATTGGCTTTCTTTCCTGCACATTTTGGGAGAAAAAAAATTTCATTGGTAAAACAAAACCCACTACGTCCAACAGAACAGCAAGGGGCAGGACAAGGTTTCCACTCTCCTCTCCCTTGTTGCCAATGTATATCTAGGCCTACTGATGAAAAAGCAACATAAGTGTTACAAGGTTGGCAGCTGCAACTGGAGTAGTGATACCTAAGGCCTTCCAGAGTGATGCAGCCCAGACTTGTAAGCAGAAACTGCTCTCAAAAAGAAAAAAGAAAAAAAAAAAAAAGGCTGGACATAGGCAAGATAAAAGGACTTTGAAGATACGTGGAAGTTTCCCTGTGTTCCATAATGATTCTAAATGCATTCACTGGAATTAGATACCTGCTCAGATCCTTCATATCTCTACTCAATCAGCACCCCTCTCAACAATCTTGTTAATATAAAACCAATGAGCTGCCAGCAGGTAGTTTCTAGAGAAACCATTTTGAAATGACCACTCCCTTCTTTCTCTCGTAACTATGCTGGCTTGGCCAAATGACTCTGCCCTTGGAGTTTCTGTTTCTTCCACTGTAAAATGAGGACCTATCCAAGATCATTATGAACACAGAAATTTCCTGCCAACTTGTGAATCAATGAAAACGTGCTAGATATCTTTCTGAGAACTGGGGATGCAGAGGTGAATAAGACTAGGTCATTATCATCATCAAAGAGCCTGTATTCTTGTAGGGAATAAATATAAGCAATAAATACATAAACCAATAGTTAATTTAAACTTCTGAGATAAACTATAAAGAAGATATGTAGTTGTTTTTAGCTGCCGTCAAGATGCACCAACTTATGGAGACTCCATGCAAAATGGAACAAAACGCTGCCTGCTCCAGCCCCGGCCCCGTGATCAATTGAGGATTGAACCACTGTGATCCATAGGTTTTCTTTGACTGATTTTTGGAAGTAGATCTCCAGGCCTTTCTTCCTAGTCTGTCTTAGTCTAGAAGCTTTACTGAAACCTGTTCCAGTTCATAGCAGCACACACGCCTCCACTGACGGATGGGTGGTGGCTGTGCATGAGTTGCATTGGCTGGGAATTGAATGCAGGTCTCCCACACGGAAAGCAAGAATTCTACCACCGAACCATCACTGTCCCCATGAAGAAGATAAAACAGATAAATAATAACTCAAGATGCTACTTTATTTAAGTGGTTAGAGAAGGCCTTTGAGGAGATGACATTAGAGTTGAGGCATCAATGTGAGAAGGTGTCACTATGCAACCTGAGGGAAGGCTATTACTAAGAGAAGGAGCAAATAGAAAAGCCCAAAGATGGAAATACAGCTTTGAATACTGGAGAGTTATGGCTGGAGATGATAAACGAAGGAAATACTGGAGACAGATGTGTCTACGTCTTACAGCGTTCACCCCCCAAGAGTGACTGCCTGACTCTCAGCTCCAAAGCTAAAAATCTCAGTGACGGGAATCATTCGTACAGCTTAGGTGAGGTCTCCACTCCTGACCCTGTCAACTCTGAAGGGTCAGGTTTATTTCAGAACATGGTAGGTCCAATGGGAATCATATGGATGGAGTGAGGGGAAAATATAGATTCCAGGAAAAAAAGGAGAAGAGTGCTCTTCCCAGAAGGAAGGGAGAATGGCTGGTGCTTGGTGCTTAAAGTGAAAATCTTTCAGTAAAGCCGCTTCAGTGGTTCCAAAGAAATTTGCCCTTGAGATAGGTTGGGCAGGTCATCATAGCTCCAATTCACAAAGAAGAATCAGACTACAGAGGCTGAAGAGTCTTGTCCAAAGTTACACAGGTTATAAAAGACTCAGAAAGACAGGAATCCAGTTTTACGTCTAAATCCTTGGACACTGCTCTTCTCTCTCATTTGTGTTTATTGAATATTTATTATGTTCTAATGATTTTTGCCCTCGAAAAGAAGTTTGGAAAACCCAGCCTACTATCTATTAGCATAAAAAACAATTTCTTTTAAGCACAGCATTTATTAAAATTTCTTTGATCACTTAACTTGCCTCCTACTATGTGAAATGGTAGCCTAAATTCCTTTTAGTTATTCCTTATTCATACAAAAAGTACGTATCAAATACCTACTGTAAAATAAAATGGAAAGGACAAGGAACTGGAAGTCAGAAAGTATGGTTTAAATTCAATCTCTGATGTGTGATCTTAAGTAAATCACTTACTATCTGTACCGTGGGTTCCTATGTCTTTATCTATAAAATGAGGGGAGGTGTCAGACTAAATGAGGCTAAAATATCTTCCTGTTCTGATAGTCAGTGATTGTGTTTCTATTCCTCAATGCTGTGAAAGATACAGACAAGAAAAAATATGGTCCTTGATTTCAAGGAATTCGTACTTTGCTTACAAAAAGAGACTGCATGCACACACATGTGTGCATGGGCCCACAAATAAAAGACACAGAGATCATAAATGTGTGATTATATAGTCCTAATTATATACTACATTGCTCATCTCAAGGTGAGAGTAAGGATAATGGTGTTTGGTTGTTGTATGAGGAGCACGGTGACACAGAAAGCTTCAATGATTTTCCCAAGGTTACACGATCTTTAATTGCATTTAATAATGGCACATGTGTCCACAGAAGTTTAGGATGACCTCAAGTTAACTGATAACTGACTCCTTGGAACAGAATTTATGCTGTTTGGATACTGCACAGTGGACAAAATAAGAACAAATATTTGCACAGCCCTTTACAGTTTACAAAGAGTTTAGCTTGAACATATTTCATCCAATCTGCACAGACTAGGAATATATATGGATATATATATACATATTTTCCTATACAGAGGTCCTTTGGTGGTACAAATGGTTAATGTGCTTGACTGCTAACTGAAAGTTTGGAGGCCTGACTCCATCCAGAGGCACCTGGGAAGAAAGGCCTAGTGATCTACTTACAAAAAATCAGCCATTGAAAAAATCCTATGGAGCACAGTTCTACTCGGATGCACATTGGGTCACCTTGAGAAAGCTGCAGCTCAGAGGGTTTAAGCACTTGTCCTAGGTCTCATAAGTGACAGGAATGCTTCTGTCCACCTCTGTAGCTGACTTACTGACTTAGTGGGAACATCGTATTATTAGACTTGGAGGTCGAACAAGGGTGATTCCCTTTCTATACTGAAGTTCTAATATTTCACATAGAATAAGAAAAAAGGTACCACCCCCATTCTCTTTTCCTCTCATAGATCCTGAATATTTTCATTCCCAATTTTGTTTTGGCAGTTGGGATATCTGAGGTAGAAGGGAATAAAGCGGGTTAAAGGCATAGCTCATTTTAGTAAGTACTGTTCTGCTCACTCTCCTGGCACTTAGTCCTTGATGTTAGAACATAAAACATATTAGCTACATTTTATGCCTGCACCCTTAGTTTCCTGGAAAAATGGTTCTCATGGAGCTATCGATAAATTAAATATTATACAGACAGAGCACAAGTGAAAGCCAAAAGGTCCTAGTTTCTGCAACTTATAGGCGACGGAGTCTTATACAATTTACTTTGCTGAACCTCAATTTCCTAACCTATGAAATGGGAGTAATAATGATATTTCAATAATCAATTGCTGTTGTAAAAATCAAACAAGATAACGTTTGAGTATGTGTTGTAATCTTTCATGAGAGGTGCACTCATGAGGAAGTACTGCTTTGAGAATGAATATTATGTGGATAGTTTTCAAGGAAAGTGTTATAACCAGATGAAGAAAGCATTGTTGCTAGGAGTCAAACACTGGACTACAGACTTCTTTGTTCTATAGAATTCTTTGTCATTGTAATTTTTAAAATGGAATTTGACCTAGATTCAAGAGAGACTGTCACTAGATGTTGGAGTCAGGATGCTTAAGAGACAACAGGCAGTAAGAAGAAGACGTGAAGGAGAGAGAAGACACAATAAACAAATCAAGATTGTATAGATTGGCTTCCAGGGGAATCAAATACTTTCCCCAGCAGCTTTCATGCCAGATCTGTGTAAATATACATTGTCAGTCATCAAGGCCATGTGCTCTTCCCTACCTTGTGTACTACCTATCAGTCGCAGCATCTAAGCCCTCACAATGGAGAAGAGGTCAAGGGTGTGTCATCTGTTATATGCAACCATCTTCAAGCAATGTTTCAGCAGCCAGAGGAGGGTTCACTGAGCACTCTCCAGCTGGGATAAGTTTCCAGATCCTTACCATGAAATGAATGCTGGTTTTTGCAACAGTGGTTGAGTTTTACTACTTTTTATGAAGGCTCCATTCTACTTATTTTATGAGATAGGGACTTTGGAAACAGACCTGGGTTTGTTTAGAAGGCCTTGAGCAAGTCACTGCACTTTTTGAATGTGTTTTCTCCTTTACAAAAAGAATTCTTCCCTACTTATCTCAGGGAGTTGTTGGAAGAACTACAAAGGTTAATGAGCAAAAGAGATTAGTTGACTCTACCAGTAAGCTAGTGGCCGACCCAACATTTAAACTTGGGAGTTTTGACAACCAGTTTGGTGCTCCTTTCACTGTTTCTCCAAAGGGCCAGTGCCCTTTGAACCAAGGGCTGAAGCCTCAGAATGCAGAACCTGTACTTTCTGTCAAGATGGTAGTGTAAGATACACTTTGACAAATCTTTTCTATGACCACAGGATAATAGAAACTACAATGTTCAATGACTCCTTAAATGTGTGGAGAGCTACATCCACCCTATGGGAAACTGAAAAACACAAGCTTCCAACTGCTACTACAGGTGATGATTTCTATAATGTTGCACCCTTAGGGATGACGGGGGACACAGACATAGCCTTGCAACCAGGAAGTAAACAAAGCCCCTACTGACTTAGTTCCCAGATCTGAAGAACCTCTATATTGAAGCTTCTCAGACTCTCTGTGTTAAAAGAACAGTTTTTTTTCCTACTTTATCACAAACTTTTTTTAAGTAAAACACAATTAAAGTGAATTAAAAGATGAAATCAAACATAGACATAAAAAATACAAGTTCAAGTTTTGTTTTGATAGATTCAACAGAAAGTTACTCTGTCAAATGGCTATCTAAGTTTCCAGAGGCCAGTTTCTATAAATGTCTCTCTGCGGACAGGTTACAGTTTGCAGATCAGAATCTATCTGTGGACCACACTTTGAGCATTATTGCTCTATATCAGTGCAGTGCAGGAGACCCTAGCCAATATTCTGGACTGAGGGCTCTGAAGGAACAGGTGAAGGCAAATATAAAAAAATTAACATGCTATATGACTTACATATGTATTATGTATGTAAACTTCCTCTGGAATGTAATCTTCATATAGTCAGGAATTTTTGTATGTCTTATACACTATATATCCCCAGAGCCTAGAACTGGTCCTGGTGTACATGAATGAGTAGACTCAGTAGGGAGAGGTGAAAAGAGGAAGAGGGAGGAAAACAAAAATCAAAACACACACACACATACACAATTTTCCCATAAGAAAAAAATTAATGCTAAGAAAATTAGCAAGTAAGACTAATAATCAAAACCTGAATTCACTACAAATTAAGTTACTTCTATAAAATGCTTGACAAAGATTTATAATAAGTATATATAAGTTGCTCAGAGAGACATAAATGAATCACATCAGAAATTTTATATCCAGCTAAACTATTAGTCAAGTTTTAAGGAAAGATAAAGCATTTTTTGAATGTGAAGACCAAGACAGTGTAACATTCCCAGACCCTTGATAGAAGAGATAATGCCGGATGCATTTTATTTAAAAAAAAAAAAGTGAAACAAGAATGAAGATGTGCAATATAAAAAAATGGTAAAAGTTAAAAAAGGAAAGAACAGAAAAACATCTGTGAGCTTAGAGATTGGCAAAATATCAGTAAATATTTAACTTTTGAATGTAAAATTGATAATTATTTTTGTGTGAAAATTAAAACAAACTAAACAATAATTAGCCTGATAGGTGCTGGTGTTCAGTGGTAAATTAAGTGTTCTAAATATACTTGTATTTAGAATATATTAAAAATTCTGAATACTTTTAGACATGCCTCAAAAATTTAATAATTATGTACTTGTGTTAAAAATGTAAGGGTAACCACTTAAAGTTTAGACATACAATCTATAGATATTAAAACATCAAAGAAGAATAACAAATATAGAAAAATATACCAATCCAAAAAGAATCAGGAAAAAATAAAGGAAAAAAAGAGGGTAGAAATAAGTAAACTATATCTGCA
The DNA here is from genome assembly GCF_000243295.1 of Trichechus manatus latirostris. Classification (NCBI taxonomy): domain Eukaryota; kingdom Metazoa; phylum Chordata; class Mammalia; order Sirenia; family Trichechidae; genus Trichechus; species Trichechus manatus. Next base: position 3,844,926 of record NW_004443952.1, on the reverse strand, counting down.
ATCTCAAATAGTGTAAATTTAAAAGAATTGCCATTATAAAATATAGTTTCAGACTAAATTAAGAAACACAATTATAATATTGTTTAAAAGAAAACCACACAGTATGTTTGAAAAGTCATAAAAATGATATACTATGCAAATACTAACCCAATGAAAATTAATGAAGCAATAATTAATAATAGTAAAATGTAATCCAATGCAAAATCATTGTTAGAGGTAAAGAGATAGATTACTTAGTCATAAAAAACAAAACAAACAAAAAACAAGCAAACATAATGATCAAGAATATTGATGGACTTAACAATATCCTGAAAATATAAAAGCTAAACTTATGTCATTATTTGCAAAATTGGCAAACACTCAGTCATCAGTAGGAGATTTTAAAATGTCTTTATCAGAAACTGGTAGATTAAATAGGCAACAAACAGGCTGAATTATATATGTGTGTGTATACATATGAAAATATGTTTAAATACATCACGTATACATCTATTGGTAATAGATTTTTCTAAAGTACACAAGGTACACAAACATGTAAATATGTATACATGCATGCACACACGCAGATCTATACCTACACACACACACACACACACACACACATATAAATGCATACTCATTCATACAGAAATACATTCGATCATAAAATTTATCAAACATTTAAATAATTGATATTGAATAAATCACATTTTCTTTCTGCAAAGCAGTTAATTTAGACATTGACAATAAAATTATAGACGTGTCCTATTACCTTTCATTTGGTAACTATAATAAAGTGAAAGAAATATTTATTTATAGCAGTGGTTCTCTCACTGACTGAATATTGGAATCGTCTAGCGGCTATAAGAAATATTGATGCCTGGGTTCCATTCCCAGAGATTCTGATGCAATTGGTCTTGGCGTGTGACTGGGGCATTGTGATTTTTAAAAGCTCTTCAGATGATTCTAACATGCAAAGTTGAGAACCACTGATTTAGGGTCTGACGATATTTCTACACTGTAAGTGCTACAGTAGAACTGCTACAGCCTTTAAAGATGGTATCACAAAGACAAATGCCTTTGCTTTCCTTCAAGAGTTATCAACGAGATAGAATCTTCATTGAAAGTCAAATAACTGGTGATGTCATCACCACAGCAGCTGTAGAAGTGCTTTCAGTCACTGTGACCAAATTCCTCCATCTGTCCCTTATTTCACTGGCTTGAAATCAAGCACACATCTTAATTGACCCTTATACAGAAGACATCTGACTGTGAGCTGCTATGGTCTCCACATATGAAGAGGTCTGAGTCAATCATTTTGTTCACCCTCTCGTGGGAAAGGAAAGAAGCAGACACTGCTGAAGCATTTCTACTTGGTCTAATCAAAAGGCCATACGTGACTGGGGATGAAGCTCTCTGTGAAAAGGAGTGAATTGGAGTGAAATCCAAATGTTCTTGAGTTGGCCAAAAGTAAAGACTGATGACTGAGATTTGCAGTAATAGAATTCTATATAGTTTGATGAATTGCAAGTAATAAAATATAATTTATGACTATGTGGGCTTTGACATCAGACAGATTGGGAACATATCCCAGCTCAGTTAATCTTTAGCTATGTGACCTTGGCCCATTACTCATTTGTAAAATTTCTAACGTTTAAATGAGATGATGTAGATAAAGTGCTTAGTGCAGTGCCTGGCACATAATAAGTGGGTGGTAAACGATATCCAATATTATTGTAATTATTATTATTTAGTAATTCTCTAAAGATACATACTACATGAGTCATTCTGGATGTCAATTTTTTAAAGTTAATGCATCTTTCTTTCTTCCATTATAGGGGTCATTGGATGGGCCAGGAGGAAGGAGAAATGTCTGAGATAGTGAGAAATATAAAAATATAAGTCCAGAGAAAGAGAGAGAGAGACTTTGTATTAGCATTGAAATGCCTCAGTAGCACCCATTTCTTCATTTCTATGGGTAGTGATCTTCCTTAAAAAAGGATCACCCTGATGAAACAAGATTCTCTAAAGCTTCAGAGTGAAGTTTGGTAGGTGACACTCTATTTACATCATTATCTCAAGTGAGGGAACAAAAGAGTGTTTAAACTTAGAGTGGACTATGGCACTCTAAGTGAAGCAGAAAGCTGATTGTACATCTTGTAATCTTCTGCCAGGAATTCACATCCTTCTCCCCAACAAGATACAGACAGACACACATATTCTGCCTCCTCCTCTTCTAACATTGCAATCTAAAGACAGGTATGCAATGATTTACAGGTTTTAAATTGGGTCTTTTTGGGAATTCATCAATTTCTGAGATTCCATTCTAAGTCTTCCTTCCTACTTTGCTATACTTGAAGTTTTCTGTTTCTTCATTTGTAGAAATACAGCACTTACTGCTTTCCTATGTTCTTCATGAAGGTTTGTCTCTCATGCCATAACACCTCCTCATTGTGCCACAAGTATTTGTTGAGTACCTAGTACGTACATGGAGCCCCTGGGTGGTGTAAATAGCACCGTTGGCTGCTAAACGAAAGGTTAGAGGTTCAAGTTCACCCAGAGGCATCTCAAAAAAGAGGCCTAGTGATCTACTTCTGAAAATCCAGCCATTAAAAACCCGTTGGAGCACAGTTCTACTCTGACACACATGGGGTCAATATGAGTTGGAATAGACTCGATGGCAACTGGTTTTAATATGTACACTGCACTATGTGTTAGGGGTATGAGGAGAAAGATAAAGTCTCTGCTCTCTATTTAGCCTAGTGGAAGAACATAGGAAACAGGTTGTGTCAGGAATGCAGAGAACAGTAACCCAACCCAGAGCTGAGGCAGGAGAGGCTTGCTGCAAGTAGATGAAGTTGGCTTTGAGCTAAAGCATAAGTAAGAGCTAATCAAGCGAAGAGGAGGAGGAAGAATGTTCCAAGTAGAAGGAGTAGCTCTTCAGAAGCCCAGAGGAGAAGGTAATGAAGTAGGTTTTCCAGCAGAGGACCATTTGATGAAAGGTAAGGTTTTTAGGCACTATCCTGAAGACAATGAAATGCCTTTAAAGCTGTGCTGTCCAGTAATGTAGTCACTAGAGTTATTTGGCTGTTGAGCATTTGAACTGCTGTGAAAATGGCAAGGCAGGCGTGTCGTCTGACCTCCTCTAACTTCACAAGGGGGAAGGAGAATCAAGATCAACAACTCAAGCTGATTCCTATGAGGTGGAGGTCAGACATGCCTCCTCTTTTGGCCGTCTTTACCAATTCTGATACCAACCGTCCCTCCCATGGCACTGTCTACTTCTCTGCTGAATTCGATAATTCACTGCAGTGGCCACACAGAACCCAGAGACAATACTCACAATTATGGGGTTTATTAGGAAAGAAACAGGTTACAATTCAAGTTCAGGAATGCTCAGGATACAGTTCTTCCATCAGGACAGCCTCTTCTCAGCTGTGCCGACAGGCATGCCTTTCTCTGGCCCTCGGCCTCTCCTCTGCTCCGGCAAGTGTTACACAGCTCTTTTAGCTCTTGCCAATAAGTGCCCAGAGGCACCCCGCTTCGTCAGTAAGCCTTGGCCTGAAGGCACTCAGCTTTCTCGCTCTGTGGGCTGGGAAGCCTACCGCACCATCTCCAGCTGGTCTTCTGCCAGTCTCCTGGTGCTACTACATCTTATGCTGCCATTTCTCTGCTGCTCCTTCTCGCCATCTTCAATGTTGTAGCTCTCTCTCTCTGTCTTCTGAATCTAGGAGGGTCTCAACGCAGGGATCCCAGGTCCAAAGGACATGCTCTGCTCCACTTCTGGCTCTTTTTCCTTGGTGGTGGTGAGATCTTCTCCTTCTGCCTCTGGGGTGGCTCATTTTAAGCCTAGCAGAATGGCAAAACTAACCAATCCCCTTTGTGGGCCACAGGTACCTTATTTGCAAATGATTGGGTGGGAGTTACAAGATCATGGTGAGAAAGGCCATATAAAAGTGATCCATCACACTGCAACTGTACTAGTCCTAATAGAGATGAGCTGAAATTGTAAAGCACACACTGATTTCAAAGACTTAGTACTAAAAAAGAATGTACAATAAATATTTTAATATATCATATAGTAATTATTATACTAATTATGTAATAAAATAATATTTTGGATATATTGGGTTAGGTAAATATTAGTGAAATTAAATTTACTTGTTCTTTTTACTTTTTTAATGTGGCTACTAGAAAAAATAAAACTATATATGTGACTTGCATTTTGCATTATATTTCTGTTGAACACTGACACATTAGAGGCTTTTGAAAATGTGTGATCAGGTTTCACAATATTATTCAGTCATATTTTCTAATATAATAAATATATTGCTTAATGGAGAAGTACTAAATACTAAAGGTATTCCCATTAAAGTTAGGAACAAATGAACAAAAAGCCAACCACCAACAAAAACAAACTCACAATTATTACATATATATATACGTTTTCAGAAAATGTTAGACAGTGCCATGAGATAAAAGAATCTAAGATATAAACATCAGAAATGAATACGTAAAATTATCACTGTTGTAAATAATATTATTGTATAGTTGGAAAACATAAGAGAATAAAGTGAAAAACTGTTACAAATAAGTTGAGAATTCAGTTAAGTGACTGGACACAAAATTAATATACTAAGGTTAATAACTTCCATAAATACAAATAGAAAACACTTAGAAAATACAATGGAAGAAAAATCAACTTACAATAGCAATAAATAAGAAATGTTCAAGATCCATATTAAAGAAAGGTGTGAAATACTCTGGAAGAACTGAAAAAGTGGAAAGACAAACCATGTTCTTTGATAGGAAATGAATTCTCCAGCCCCAGATGCTGCATGGGGATGGGAGTTCTCTCTCCCCATTAGGCCCTCTCTGAAACCACTGTGGCCGGGAGTAGGTAAGAGTATCTTGCTACTGCTCCCCACCCTGGCTTCCTCTGACACCACGGGGTAATGGCCCCATTACTAATAGATGTTGATGAAAGTCTTGACTCTTTACTAGGCTTCCTCTGACAATCCCAGTAGGGAAAATGAAGGGTGCCTCCTTACTGCTGGGTCCAGGCTCCCCATGTGGTCTTGTTATTGCCTGGCAGTGATGAAAGTCCCATCTCTCTACTTGGTCTTCTCTGACATCACTCTGGTGGGGTGATTGGGGTGCCTCATTGTAGCCTGGTGAAAGTAGAAGTCTAGGTTCCCCACTTGCTTGCAGGTGTGAGGGTGGGCCCACAGTTCATTCTGTGGTGCCTGGCTGAAGGAGAGAAGTTAGTGATAGTGTATGAGTTTTCTGCCTTGCTAGGCTGCCTTTTTGCTGGTCCTTTGGCTACAGAAGACAGACTTTTGTTAAAGCTTTTTGTCTTTTCTCCTGTGCCCATTTGTATGTCCAGGGGTTTCTGTTCTGCTTTGTAGGAGGGATAAGGCAAATTGCATCTACCGCATCTTCCCAGAAGAGAAAATTCCTCAGTGTTTTTTTAAGTCAATTTTCTACAAGTTAGTATATATATGTAACCAAATTTTGGTAAAAATATAAACATAATTTTTTTGAACTACAGATCTGATTCTACAGTTCACATGGAAGTTTAAACAAGCATGACAAGTAAGAAAATTTTGAAAAATAAAAAGAGTAATAAGGGAATAGTAACCCTATAAGATATGTAAAAATATAACAAAGCTATAATAATTAATTCACTGTGGTATTTCCCCATGAATAGACAGACGGATCAATGCAGCAGAACAGAAAGCCTAGAAATAGTACTAAATACATGTGGAAAGTTGTTTTATATTGATGGCATTTTATATCAATGGAGGAAAGATGGGTTAACTCACTAATTAGTGTTGAGAGAAAAGAATAATTATTGGAAAACAAATTGACTCAACATCTCCGTCTTTGCTTTAGAACAAAAATTCCAAAATACCAAAGCTAGAAATGTATAAAATGAAACCCCAAAAGATTATAATAAACCTAGAAAATAAAATTAAAAAAATCTTAGGGTCGGGAATGTTATTCTAAGTATGGTATAAACTTCCAATTCTATAAAAGACTTACACATTTGAGTATATTAATTTTTTTAAAAGTCTCCTTTGCAAAATCCATTATAAACAAAGTCAAAAGACCACAACAACAACAAATGAAAAAAAATGTGATAAACTCAGATTACAAAAGGCTAAGTTTACTCATACACTAAGAGCTCCCACAAATAACTCAAATGAAAAATGGGCAATGTATTTGAATACATAGCTTAATAGAAATAAATACAGCTTGTCTTAAGCATATGAAATTACACTCTTTCTTACTCAGGATAAGAGAAAATCTAATTAAAACTAAACCGAAATAATAACTTCCGCTTTTCAGATTACTTTTAGTAGGCCACCTCTGACAACCCAAGTGGGGAAAATCCTCAGACCCGAAAGTCTGATTAAACACATCGTTGATGAGAATGTGAAGAAATAGGCAATCTTGTATATTGCTGGTGGGATTCTAATTTGGTAAGATCTCTGTGGAGGACAAAGTATTTATTTATGGATGCATTTACTCATTAACATACAACAAGAATGCTCCTTAGAGGTGAGGATGATGAGATTTCAGCTCATTTAATTTGGAAAGACCAATTACTAGAAAAAGGACATCATGTCTGGTAAAGTGGAGGGTTGGCAAAGGGGAGGGAGGCCCTCAGTAAGATGGATGGACACACTGGCTGAAACAATGGGTTCAAACATAGCAATGATCATGAAGATGGAGCAGGACCAGGTAACGTTTTGTTCTGTTATACATAAGGTCTCTATGAATTAAAGCTGACTTGATGGCGACTAACAAAAACAATAACACTCAAGGACAACTATTCCACCTCTAGTACTTTGTCCTACAGAGATACTTGAATGTATGCAAAATCGTGAATAATTTATTACAGTACTGATTATAAAAGCAAAGGATTTCAGACACCCTCTATGTCCATCAATAGGTGACTTGTTAAATAGGGAACTTATATAGAATGGAATAGTACAAAGCCATAAAAAGAACGAGGGATCTTTTTACACACAAGTAGGAAATCATTTGTAAGTCACATTGGTAGACGGAAAGTGAGGGATAGGTTGAATAGTATGTTATTATTTGTGTTAAAAGGGGAAAAGAAATATCGATACCTATTTGCTCATACAGTGAAACCTGTGAGATCTGGAACTCGATAGGACTGCCTTGTTTTTCTGGGTCTCACAGGATTTCCGCTTTTGCAGGGTGCAGTCTTACCACTTTTCTATAGCTCATTTTAGTGGAAAATATTTAAGTTTTCCAACTCTGACAGGTTTTCACCTTTCACAGGTTCCAACTTTCCCAGGTTTTACTTATATGAATAAAATACTGCTTGAGGGCATATACAGAAAACAGAAAACATTAGTCACCTTTGGTATGGAGAACTGTATTGCTAAGAGAAGAGGTAATGTATGCTTTTGTATTTTGAGCAACGTGTAGTTTTAGGTACTCAAAAAATAAATTTAAGAATACTCATGCAAAATTTGCATATAGATGGCAAAAGGGGTTCTGACAAGAATATCAGAGGAAGAGAAAATAATATGGGCAAAGCCAGGGAGTAAGATAATGTTGACAGTGAGAGGAATTAATAAGTGATGAGTTCAGCAATATGGTGGATTGGCTAAAGGCGCAGGCTGTTGTGGCAGAAAAACCGGGAAGAATATACCAACTTTGTTACTTCCTAGCTTGGAGACTGTTGGCTGGTTACTTAATTTTTGTTTCCATGTGTAAAATGGTGATAATAAAACCAACTCCATCCTGTGAGGAATGGCATAAGTAGGTATGTGCACATTATAGACAGTGTGTGGCACAGAAGAGGCATTCAATAAAGGAGAGTTACTATTTTTTTTCTTTTTTGCATTTATAACAGTACATACACGCAAATACAATCTTGCGTTATAAAAATAAGATTGTACTATAAAAATATAAAAAGCGTTCTACAAATTTTGGTTTCAGTTAAAAAAAAACCATGAGCATCCTCCCGTATTAGGACATATGTTATCTGAATTGTTAAAGCATCTGAATACTGTGACTACTGTGACTTATGTTATTATTCCCCTGGACAGGGGCATTTAGGTTGTTTCTAATAGTTTATTATTAGAAGTAAGGCTTAAGTGAACATTTTTGCCTGTATTTCTCGGCACTTATTCTACAGAATATTTTCCTAAACTAGATGATACACAGATAGCTGCCATCAAGTCAATTTCAACTCATGGTGACCCTATACATCAGAATGAAATGTTGCCTGCGTCATCTTCACAATCACTGGTATGCTCGAGTCCATCAATGTAGCTGTTGTGCCAGTCTATCTCACAAAGAGTCTCCCTCACCTGCTCTGGTCCTCTGCTTCACCAAATGCTATGCTGTCTTCCAGCAGTGGATCCCTCTGGATGAGGTGCCCAAAGGAAGTGAGTTGGAAGACATGCTGTTGTGATCCATAAGGTTTTCATTGGCTACTGTTTTGAAAGTAGATTACCAGCTCTTTCTTTCTAATATATCTTACTGTGGGAGCTCCATCGAAACCTGTTCATCATGGGTGACTCTGCTGGATTTCCAGTACTGGTGGCTTAGCTTCCAGCATCATAACAACACACAAGTCATCACATACGACAAACTGACAGATGAGTGGTGATTCCTAAATTAGTTACTATTATTTCTATGTACTTGGCTGGGAGGTTTGATTAATAAACGGATTTTCTCCTATATGTCAGTAAAGATTCTCAGAACTCATCGCATTGTTTTTTAAGATGGGCCTACCTGGAGGATCAAATAATCACTGTGACCCTGGTGGGGAGTGTCTGTGTCCCTGCAGTTTCTCTAATCACTCTCCTCAGCTTGATGGATGATAACGGGAGATAGATGCCTGTAGGCTGGGTAATTTCTACAGAAGTATAACGGTAGATCATTTTTAAATGAGCAAAACTTGAGCAGCACATTCTAGTAATGAGGTGGGGAGTAGAGTAATGAGCAGAGTTCAGGGTATGAAAACACCGTGCTAAAGGAAATTGCTTTGGAGCAGAATGACTAAGAGAGTGATTAAAGAGCAGTGTTGGGAATAAAATGGTCCTGTGGCAATAGACAGACATGGAACCATAGACCTTAGGCTTTCAGAGGCCATCTAATCCTTTCCCTCCTTCTAGGTAGAATTACAGGCTGTTAGAGTAGGAAAGCATTTAGAGACTTTTGAGTCTGGGCCCATTAATAGGAGTCTGTGAGATCCATAGGTATAGTCTTTCATTTGGAGGAATTTTAAACCTACAAAACAAAATAAAACAAGCAAACAAAAGCACAGCAGAATAATATAGTAAAAAACCGTGTACTCAGCTGCTCAGAATTAACAAATATTTAGATTTTGTTATTTTTTGCCTTTGCACTTAAATAAACATTAAAAATAAAATCGAAGGCTTTTCGTGCCTCTCACAGTTCCAGGTTTTGTCAGTCCATTAAAATATTATATGTGTAGTATTTTATATAATAATATTAAAATATTAATATATAATAAATATATTAAATAAATATTTAATGTATTATATATAAAATATAAGACTATAAATATAATTTAATATAATATTGAAATATTATAAGTGTGTGTGTATGTATATACATTTTTGTTGTGTGCCATCGAGTCAGTTCCTATTATTGCATTGATTGCAACAGTACATGACAGAGTAGAACTGTCCCATAGGGTTTCCTACGGTATGAATCATTACAGGAGCAGATTGCTGTGTCTTTTCTCCCGCAGAGCCGCTGGGTGAGTTAGAACTGCTGACGTTTCAGTTAGCAGCCAAGTGCTTAATCATTGCTGTACCAGGGCTCTTTATAGGTATATATGCATATATACATACATAGAGTTAGTCTTAAAAAATGGCTGCCATAAATTCTTCCCTTTCTTACATGCTCACGTGTTATGGTTTGAATCGTGTACCCTCAAAATATGTGTTGCAATTCCAACTCCTATACCTGTGAATGTAATGTGATCCAATTTAATGTAATCACTTTCCATAATGCAATTGAATATAAAGTAATACATCAGTTCAGGTGATACTAATGTAGAGTAGATCCAAAACTTTATCACTTCTGAGTTATATAAGGAGCAGCGTAGACACAGAGACAAGTATGCACATACTGGGGAAGACAGATGTCATGTGAGGATCACCAAGAACCAAGGAATGACCATGGCTACTGACAAGGAAAGAACCAACATGGTTGAGACCCTGATTTGGACTTTTAGCCTCCAAACTGTGAAAAAATAAATTTCTGTTATTTAAAGCAACCCACTTGTGGTATTTTTGTTACAGCAGCACTAGGAAACTAAGACATCATGCTACCACTCCTATCAAGAGGTAAGATGTATTTCCTCTCCCCTTGAGTCTGGGCTTATGACTTGCACTGTCCAATAGAATGCAGAAGAAGTGGCATTCTGGGGCTTCTGACCCCAGGCCTAAAAAGTCTGGAATCTTCAAAATCCTCCCTCTGGTAAGCCAACCATAATGTAAGAAGTCCAACTACTCTGAGATCATTTTTTAGAGGGGAAACTGAAGCTAGCCATGTGAAAAGGCTGCATGGAAGAACAACAAAGCTCCAGATATGTGAATGAAGTTTTCTTGACTCTTCTAGACCAGCTCGTCTGCCAACTGAACTCAGCTGAGTGGAAATCTAGTCAATGCCTCATGGAGCAAAACAGTCATCCAGCTGAGCCTGGTTAGGCAATAGAATTATGAGAAAGGATAATATGTTGTTATTTTAAACCAGTAAGTTTTGGAGTGGAGTGGTTTGTTATGAGCAATAGTTAGATGAAATACAGACCTGTATATATATGTGTGTGTGTATATATGTGTGTGTGTATATATGTGTGTGTGTATATATGTGTGTATATATACATATGCATATGTGTGTGTATATATATATATACATTTGTTGGGTGCCATCAAATTGATTATGACTCATAGTGACCCTATATGACAAAGTAGAACTTCTCACAGGGTTTCCTAGGCTGCAATCTTTACAGACACAGACTGCCACATCTTTCTCCTGCTGAGCAGCTGGTGGGTTCTAACTGCCAACCTTTCAGTTAGCAGCCGAGGGCTTAACCACTATGCCACCAGGGCTGCTGTATATATATAATATTGATAGTGAGTATAAAAACAGCTGCTTACACTAAAGACCAAACAAGTTCCTATCAGACTAGCCCGCCCTTAGATGACAACAATAAACTCTGAATAAAATGCAACAAATAAATTCCTGAAGAAAATGGAGAGTGACGAAAGTGGGTATATCCTGGAGAGAAGTCAACGCTTGGAATAAAAGTGAGGTTCCCTTATTCATGGCTTATCTAAGCCTGAGGGCAGGCTCTAGTCTGCACCATGCAGGGCAGTGAAAACTCTGATAGAAAGCCCACAGCCTTTCAAGCTTCAAACACAGAGGCCAAAATTTGAGGTGATCACACTTGCTGGAAATTGAGGGGGGAGATTTTAGAAAGAACAGAATCAGAGAGAGAGAGAGCGCACCAAATTCTGCATATAAACTCTGTCCAAATCTCTTTCCTACCATTTTAAAAGAACTAAACTCAGAATTGAGATGCTGTCCAAGATACAGAGAGTGGTTTGTGTCTAACCAAGTTAACTTCTACTAAAACAAGCAAAAAAAAAAAAAAAAAGATCAAACTTTTTGGAAGAATAGAACAGAATCCACCATCTCCATAGCATGGCTTTTACAAAGTCCAGAAGATAATCATAGGTTACTCAATATACAGTATGAAGAAACAGGAGCATAAGACTCATCCTCAAGAGAATAATGACTATAGCAACAGCAGCTGCTAATATTTAATGCATGTTTTCTATATTACAGGCCCTATTGTAAGTATGTTTACATGTATTACGTAAGTCCTCATGGCACCTCTATTATGTAGATACTATTACTAGATCAAGGAGCCCTGGTGGTGTAGTGGTTAAAGCACCCGGCTGCTAACCGAAAGTGTGGCGGTTCCAACCCACCAGCAACTCTGCTGGAGAAAAATGTGGCAATCTGCTTCCGTAAAGATTACAGCCTTGGAAACCCTTTGGGGGGCAGTCCTACTCTATGTTATAGGGCTGCTATGAGTCGAAATCAACTCAGCAGCAATGGGTTTATTATTAGATTAGTCAATATGGAGTCAAGAAAACAGAAATGAGTCTAAGTATTCAGGCAAAAACCAAACCTGTTGCTGTGGAGTCAATTCCTACTCATAGCGACCCTATAGGCAAAGAGGGATTAAACACATGGAATTGAGCTATTCAATTGTTAGAAGGACTGAAAAAGCAAAAGAAAAAAAAGAGGACAGTGTTATACAGAAATGAATAACTGCAGAAAGCCACTACCGCCCTAGTGCTGCCACCCTAGGTCATCTGCTGCTACTATTACCAAAAACAAACCAAACCCATTGCCACTGAGTCCGTTCCAATTTACAGCAACCCTATAGAACAGGGTAGAACTGCCCCTTTAGGGTTTCCAAGGAGTGCCTGGCGGATTCAAACAGCCGACCTTTTGGCTAGCAGTTGAGCTCTTAACCACTACGCCACCAGGGCTCCACTACTATTACAGAAATCAGCTACTGCACAGCTTCTAAAGGAGCCTACTACTGCCGCCACCTTCAGTAACAGAGGTGTTTGCCTGCTGCTACCAGCGTCACTACCGTGTATTAGTCCATTTTAGTCTGTTGTCACCATTGAGGCTGGACTAAAAAGGAGAATGGCTTTTATCTTTCTTCTGCCTTATAATCTTGTAGAAATGCCTCCCACTGGTAAAACCTACAATGGAATGTGGATAATAACAAATTATGGATAACACTGTGAAGAAATGGAATTCCAGAACACTTAATTGTGCTCATCAGGAACCTGTACGTAGAACAAGAGGCAGTCGTTCAAACAGAACAAGGGGATATTGCATGCTTAAAATCAGAAAAGATGTGTGTCAGGGTTGTGTCCTTTCACCATACTTATTCTGTCTGTATGCTGAGCAATAATCAGAAAAGCTGGACTATGTGAAGAAGAATAGGGCGTCAGGATTGGAGGAAGACTCATTAACAACCTGTGATATTCAGATGACACAACCTTGCTTGCTGAAAGTGAAGAGGACTTGAAGCACTTACTGATAAAGATCAAAGACTACAGCCTTCAGTATGAATTACGTTTCATCATAAAAAAACAAAAATCTTCACAACTGGACCAATAAGCAACATCATGATAAATGGAGAAAATACTGAAGTTGTCAAGGATTTCGTTTTACTTTGATCCACAGTCAACACCCATGCAAGCAGCAGTAGAGAAATCAAACGACGTAGTGCGTTGAGCAAATCTGCTGCAAAAGACCTCTTTAAAGTGTTGAAAAGCAAAAGTGTCACTCTAAAGACTAAGGTGCACCTGGCCTATGCCATGGTATTTTCAATCACCTCATACGCTTGTGAAAGCTGGACAATGAATAAGGAAGACAGAAGAAGACTTGATGCATTTGAATAATGGCTTTTGCGAAGAATATTGAATACACCACGGACTGCCAGAAGAATGAACAAATCTGTTTTGGAGGAAGTACAGCCAGAATGTTCCTTAGAAGCAAAAATGGCGAGACTTTGTATCATGTACTTTGGGCATGTTATCAGGAGGGACCAATCCCTGGAGAAGGACATCATGCTTGGCAAAGGGTCAGCAAAAAAGAGGAAGACAAGATGGATTGACACAGTGACTGCAACAATGGACTCAAATATAACAACTATTGTGAGCATGGCCCAGGACCAGTCAGTGTTTTGTTCTCTTGTACACAGGGTGGCTAAGAGTCAGAACCCACTCAAGGGCACCTAACAACAATAACACGCTGGAATGCTAATGACAAGGGGATATGGAAAATGCAGTTTCTAATCTTCTAAACCTTGTAATACAGTGAAGAGATTAGAAGGGCAGGGACTGTGTGAATAAGAACAGCCAATATTCGGCACAACTACTATCATTTTATATTTGAGGAAACAGAAACACAGAGGTTTAAGGAACTTGCACAAGATCGCACACATAGGAACAGACAACATTTGGACTCAGGAAGCTTAACTCCAGAGGCTATGCTCTCAATCTGAGGGATATTTACCTTGTTCTTAATGTTTTCACAATTATAAACAAACCCACAGGGAATACACTTGTTCACATGCTGATTATAATTTTAATGATGACCTAAAAATAATTACCTGTGTTTATCCAAATTACGCTCTGCTTATATGTTTTCTTCGCAAACTGCACAACCTCCTTGCATGTTAGTTTCCTATCCATACTGTGCATTACATGAAAAAGAAATACGGTAATGTTAGCATTCTCCAGATTTTCCAAATTACTACCTTACAACCTAGAACTACCATCTAATTTCAGAATGCTTATTGTATTTGCTTTTCATAATTATGTCAATGCCAGGTTATAACACCAAATGACAGCATTTAACTTTTAATGTGTTGGTAAGCAAGTTTGACAGCACGTAGTTTTCATGTCAAAATGACAATATTTGTTCTGCATCTGCCATTGTACTCATTCATTATTTTAGCATTTATAATGACAAAATTATTCTTTGCAGTGATGAGTGGTAATCAAAAAATATTTTCATTGACCAAGAAATTAATTTATTGACTTATTTAATAAATTAGGAATTTAATTTGACATCATGAAAATGATTCAGTGAAGGGGAGTACTATCTTATCTTAAACTGTGAGGGCTAATGAGAAAACTCTACTGCCAAATACTTCATAATAACTGTTATATTTGAGCCAAGTGAAGACCAAATGACCTCATGACAAGCTACTGGGGCAAATAGTCCTTGGAACTTTGAACAAAGAAAAGTGGTTGGAGAATTCAGTCACCAGAAGGCACACAGTGGTATTACTAAAAAAAAAAAAAACAATAAAATCTAGGCCACTTTATTATTTACTTGCATATTTAAGTTTTGAGCAAACCTACAGCATAGAACACTCCTTTGGAAATATTATCTAATATGAATATAACAATAAATTTGTGAGTAAAAACATAATAAAGAATTTATATATGTATGTATATCCAAAACAAAAAGCTCATTGCCATCGAGTCGATTCAGACTCACAGCAACCCTCTGGGACAGAGTAGAACTGCCCCATAGGGTTTCCAAGGAGTGGCTGATGGATTAGAACTGCTGACCTTTTGGTTAGCAGCCTGAGCTCTTAACCACTGCGCCTCCAGGGCTCCATATATGTGCGTGTATACACACACACACACACATAAATGCATATCAATACGTATTACCCGCTGTTGTCCAGTCGATTCTGACTCATAGGAACCCCATAGGGTTTCCAAGGCTATAAATCTCTACGGAAGCAAACTGCTACATCTTTCACCCACAGAGCCACTGGTGGTTTTGAATTGTCAACCTTTTGGTTAGCATCAATACACATACACACATATATTTCATTTTTATTTATAATGCTAGAGATGTCATCTGTGTTTTTCTTCAATTCTAGAAAATCTCAGCAATTCTCTTTTGTAATATTAGTTCTCCACTGTTTATTCTGTTCTTTTCTTTTAGAAATTATGTTGAACCACATTTTGTCTTATATACCTCATAATCACTGTTTTCTCATGTTTCATTATGCCGTATTCTGAGAAATATCCTCAGATCTATCTTTAGTTCACTGATGTTCTCTTCGGCTATGTCAAATCTGCTGCTTACTCTACCTGTTGTGCAAAATACATGAAAAAACAGCATGTGGTGTAGATTGAAACTCACAGACAGAGAGGTCAGTAGTCTGCAGAGAGAGAGAGAGATGTTTGTGAGCTAGGATGCTGCTGAATACACCATGGGCCTCTGCTCAAGGATAAGGTCCCTTAGATGTCCTCTTTAATTTCTTAGCTTAAGATTCCTGCATTATGAGGGTGCTGTAAATTCAGACTCAATTTCTGCAAATGGATGTGTATAGGACATGATAATTTTTATTTTTAATTTTTTGTAGGACTTTTTTTTTACTATGTAGCTCTCTGGTTCTACTCTGTCCTATAAGGTCGCTATGAGTCAGAATTGACTTGACGGAAAAAGGTACAACGGGTAGAGTATTATCATTGTTTGTTCTTTGTTTCTGGAATTTAAGACTATCTTTTTTAAAGTTTTACTAATTTAATTATTTCTTTTTCCTTTTGAGCTTAATTTTGTCTTCATTTATTGTTAAAAGTTATCGTGCCTTTCAAGGTATTCATAGATAGAAGCCACCACTTGTCTGTTAGTTTGTCCTACTGTGGTGGCTTTCATGTTGTTGTGATGCTGAAAGCTGTGTTACCAGTATTTCAAATATCAGCAGGGTCACCCATGGTAGACAGGTTTCAGCAAAGATTCCAGACTAAGACAGATGAGGGTTTCTTCATTTTTTAAAATTCTTTTATCTGATTTTTCCTCAAATAAGTTGGTGTTGAGTGCTTTAGCTTCAGTCTCTAATTCTGACTTCCATTGCCTCAATTCTGTTCCTATGACTTTCTATGGAGCTAATTCTGAAATTTTATTGTTAATCTTTTGGATTTCTGTTTGCTGTCTCTCTGTGGATTCTTGCAGCCTGTTAAATTTGTCATTATGCTCTTGTATAACCTTCTTAAGTTCCTTTATTGTTTTGTCTATATGCTCCTAGGCTTGTTCTGTGTTTTGTTTGATCTCCTTCCTGATCTCTTGAAGAGTTCTGTATATCCAATCTTTTGAATTCTACCTCTGGTAATTCCAAAAAATTCACTTCCTCCAGAAGGTTTCTTGATTCTTTGTTTTGGTGGCTTGCTGAGGCCATCATGGTCTGCCTCTTTATGTGATTTGATATTGACTGTTGTCTCCGAGCCATCAATACATTATTATATTTATTTATTTTATGTTTTCTCACAGTGTCCTAGCTTCTTGTTTTGTTTTGTTTTGATATGCCTAAATAGGCTGCTCATGTGAGCTAGATTGATTATTGGCGCCTTGAAGCTCTCACAGCCTATCTCCAGGTGGCTAGGGCTGTTATTAGGTACGTGAGCCCAGAAGTCCATTTAATTTTCTTGTGTCGATTCAGCTCAGGAGTCCAGGTTGTTGGTTATTGAGCGTGTCATGCAGGATCTCACCTATAGTCCTAGATGGGCAGGGGTGATTGGAGTAGGCACAGGTACCTGGAAGCAGTAGGGGGTCATGTACTGACCAAAGCAGGGGCCTGACTGCTGTCGCTGAGTGTCTGGGTGGAAGGTGTGTCCCTGTTCCCTAGAGTGAGTAGACAGGTGGGTTTTGCAGCCAGACTATGAGCACACAATGCTGTTTGCTGTAAAGACTGGGAGTCACCACTTATTCTTGGACACCAGTTGCAGGTGGCTCGGTGGAGTGGGTGGAGCCACCAGTCTTTAGGCCCCTGATGAGGATAGGTGAGGACCCTTCTTAATGGGCAGGGCAGTGTCAAATGACATGAATCTGCCACTCCCCCTTATAGCTGATACAGACGAAAATAAACTTCAGATGTATACCCTGTTGTACTATGTTAATGAGGCTCTATGCTGTTGAAATGGGCCCACACAGGTCTATGCAGGGCTGAAGGGCATTCAAAGTCTGTGGACCCTTATGCCTGAGCCTAGGCAGATGGGCTGTGCCTGCCCTGAGTTCCCAGCTTAGGGGAGCTGGCAGATTATTTTTTCCTGTTTGTTAATTTATTTCCTCTCCAAAGCCAAGAGAATGACTCAAGGCATGTGATGGGTCGGTCCTACCTCCAGCCCAGGGGTGCAACATTCACTGAAGCTGAACTGGGGCCCAAAGCAGAGCGGGGAGGGGGCAGGTAAATGGGAGAGAGGTACTTTCCAAAAGGGGGGATTGATCCGCATGGTAGGTTAGACGCTTGTACTTATCTTTGGCTGATTGACAGCTGTTTCTCACTGGTTCTGGGGGGTTGAGCAGACTGTCCACTGCTCAGTCTCTCCTGATGTGGTAAATACTTCCTGAGCACCACTGCTTGCCTCACCCCTCGCGTGGTAGCTGATTCCGCCTGCAAGGTGCCAGTGCTGGCCACGTCAGGTCTGGCAACTCCTGGCTGCTTCTGAACTGTCTCTCCCTTTCCCTGATGCTCAGTTCGATTCCTCAGCTTTGTCTTTGATGTTCAGGGCTCCTAGATTGCCATATATAATCAATTCACTTGTTCTTTCAGGTCTTTGTTGTAAGAAGGACCACAGGAAGCGTCTGACTACTCTGCCATCTTGGCCCCACCTCCTCCTAGACAAACTAAGAAGACGGACCTGGAGATCTACTTTTGAAAAAATTGGCCAGTGAAAACCTAATGAATAGCAGTGGAATGTTGTCTGATATAGTGCCCGAAGATGAGCCCCTTAGGTTGGAAGTCACTCAAAATACATCTGAGGAAAAACTGCCTTCTCAAAGTAGAGTCAACCTTACTGATGTGGATGGAGTCAAGCTTCCAACTTTTATTTACTGATGTGGCATGACACAAAATGAGAAAAAACAGCTGCAAACATCCATTATTAATAAGAACATGGAATGTATGAATTATAAACCTAGGAAAATTGGAAGTTGTAGAAAAGGATTGACCGACTTCTGCAGTCTGAAATTGATCAAACGTGCAATCAAGATGCATTGATGATTGCTAGTGATTGGAATGCAGAAGTTGGAAGCAAATAAGAAGGACTGGTAGTTGGAAAATATGGCCTTGGTGAGAGAAACAACACCAGAGATCCCATGACTGAATTTTGCAAGATCAATGGCCTCTTCATTGGAAGTACTTTTTTTCAACAACATAAACAACAACTATACACATAGACCTCAGTAGATGGAATCAAATCGATTACATCTGTGGAAAGAGATGATGGAGAAGGTCAATATCATCTGTCACAACAAGGCCAGGGGCCTAATGTGAAACAGACGATCAATTGCTCATATGCAAGTTCAAGTTGGAGCTGAAGAAAATTAAAACAAGTCCACAAGAGCCAAAACATGACTCTTGGGTATATTTCACCTGAATTTAGAAACCATCTCAAGAATAGATTTGACACACTGAACACTAATGACTGAAGACCAGACAAGTTGTGGGATGACATCAAAGACATCTTACATAAAGAAATAAAAAGATCATTAAAAAGACAGAAAAAGAAAAAGACCAAAATGGATGTCAGAAGACACTCTGAAACTTGCTCTTGAACATGGAGTAGGTAAAGCAAATGGAAGAAATGAGGAAGTAAAAGACTGAACAGAAGATCCCAAGGGTGGATCAACAAGTAAAGTATTATAATGAAATGTGCAAAGACCTAGAGTTAGAAAATCAAAAGGGAAGAACACACTCAGCATTTCTCAAGCTGAAAGAACTGAAGAAAAAATTCAAACCTTGAGTTGCAATATTAAAGGAATCGACAGGCAAAATACTGAACAATGCAGGAAGCATCAAAAGAAGATGGAAGGAATACGCAGTCACTGTATCAAAAAGAATTGGTCAATGTTCACCCACTCTAGGAGGTAGCATATGATCAAGAACCAATGGCATCAAAGAAAGAAGTCCAAGTGGCACTGAAGGCATTGATGAAAAACAAGGCTCCAGGAATTGACAGAATACCAACTGAGACATTTTAACAAACGGATACAATGCTGGAAGCATTCACTTGTCTTTGCCAAGAAATTTAGAAGACACTTACCTGGCCAACTAACTGGAAGTGATCTATATTTGTGCCCACTCCAAAGAAAGGCAATCGAACAAAGTGTGGAAATTATCAAACAATATCATTAATATCATATGCAAATAAAATTTTTCTGAAGATAATTCAAAAACGATTGCAGCAGTACATTGGCAGTGAACTACCAGAAATTCAAGCTGGATTCAGAAGAGGATGTGGAATGAGGGATATCATTGCTGATGTCACATGGATCACGGCAGAAAGCAGAGAATACCAGAAAGATGTTTACCTGTGTTTTATTGACTACACAAAGGTATTCAACTATGTGGATCATAATAAATTATGGATGACATTTCAAAGAATGAGAATTCCAGAACACTCAGTTGTGCTCATGTGGAAACTGTACACAGACCAAGAGGCAGTTGTTCAAACAGAACAAGGGGATACTTCATGTTTAAAATCAGGAAAGGTGTGCCTTCAGTTGTATCCTTTCACCATACTTATTCAATCTGTATGTTAGTAAATAACCCAAGAAGTTGGACTATATGAAGAACAGGGCATAAGGATTGGAGGAAGACTCATTAACAACCTTCAATATGCAGATGATACAACCTTGCTTGCTGAAAGTAAAGAGGACTTGAAGCACTTACTGATGAAGATCAAAGACTACAGCCTTCAATATGGATTATACGTCAACATAAAGAAAACAAAAATCTTTGCGACTGGACTAATAAGCAATATCATCATAATTGGAGAAAGCACTGACATTGTCAAGGATTTCATCTTACTTGGATCCATAATCAATGCCCACGGAAGCAGCAGTCAGGAAATAAAATGATATATTGCATTGGGCAAATCTGCTGCAAAAGGCCTCTAAAATATTGAAAAGATGTCACTTTTAGGACTAAGGTGCAACTGATTTAAGCCATAGCATTTTCAATTGCTTCATATGCATGCGAAAGCTGGGCAATAAATAAGGAAAACTTAAAAAGAATTGATGCATTTGAATTATGGTGTTGACGAAGAATATTGAATATACCATGGACTTCAAAAGAATAGAGCCCTGCTCTACAACTCAGACAAATAGAAAGAGAGCAGCAAAAGAAGCCCTTGGATACTAGAAGAAAGCAAATAACAAAAATTAGAACAGAATTAAATGAAATAGAAAATAGAAAAATAATTAAAAGAGTTAACAAGACCAAAACCTGGTTCTTTGAAAAGATCAACAAAATTGATAAACCATTGGCCAAACTGACAAAAGAAAAACAGGAGAGGAAGCAGATAACCTGTATAAGAAACGAGATGGGTAATAGCACAACAGACCCAACTAAAGTTAAAAGAATCGCAACAGAATACTATGAAAAATTGTACTGTAACAAATTTGAAAACCAAGAGGAAATGAACAAATTTCTAGAAACACATTACCTACCTAAACTAACACAAACAGAGTTAAAACAAATAAATAAAACTATAGCAAAAGAAGAGATTGAAAAGGTAATTTAAAAACTCCCAACAACAAAAAAAAAGCCCTGGCCCTCCTGACGGCTTCATTGGAGAATTCTACCAAACTTTCAGAGGAGAGTTAACACCACTACTACTAAAGGTATTTCAGAGCATAGAAAAAGATGGAATATTCCCAAACTCATTCTATGAAGCCAGCATAACCCTGATAGCAAAACTAGGTGCTGGCATAAATGGCTATCCATCTGAAAAAAGAAAAAAAAATTGAACAAGGCCCATACCTCACACCATGCACAAAAACTAAAAATGGATCAAAGACCTGAATATAAAATCTAAAATGGTAAAGATCATGGAAGAAAAAATGGGACAATGCTGAGAGCCCTAATATATGGCATAAACGGATTAAAAACATTACTAAAAATGCACAAACACCAGAAGAGAAATTAGATAACTGGGAGCTCCTAAAAATCAAACACTGATGCTCATCAAAAGACTTCACCAAAAGAGTAAAAAGACAACCTACAGACAGGGAAAAAATTTTTCGATACAACAAATCTGATCAGCGTCTAATCTCTAAAATCTACAAGATACTGCAAAACCTCAACAACAAAAGGAGAAATAACTCAATTAAAAAATGGTCAAAGATATGAACAGGCACTTCACCAAAGAAAACATTTAGGCGGCTACCAGATACATAAGGAAATGCTCACGATCATTAGCCATTAGAGAAATGCAAATCAAAACTATAATGAGATACCATCTCACCCCAACGAGGCTAGCATTAATCCAGAAAACATAAAATAATAAATGTTGGAGAGGTTGTGGAGAGACTGGAACACTTATACACTGCTGGTGGGAATGTGGACTAGTACAATCGCTTTGGAAATCAATTTGGTGCTTCCCTTCAAAAGCTAGAAATAGAAGTACCATATGATCCAACAATCTCACTCCTTGGAATATATCCTAGAGAAATAATAGCCATCACACAAACAGATATACGCACACCCGCGTTCATTGCAGCATGGTTCACAATAGCAGAAAGATGGAGACAACCCAGATGCTCATTAACAGACAAATGGATAAACAAATGATCGTATATTCACACAATGGAATACTAAGCAACGATAAAGAGCAATGAAGAAACTGCAAAACATCTCATAACATGGACGAATCTGGAAGGCATTATGCTGAGTGAAATTAGTCACAAAAGGACATATATTGTATGAGACTACTATTGTAAGAACTCAAGGAAAGGTTTAAACACAGAAGAAAACATTCTTTGATGGTTACAAGGGTGGGGAAGAGGAGAGGGGTATTCACTAACTAGATAGTAGACAAGAATTATCTTAGGTGAAGGGAAGGACAGCACACACTACAGGGGAAGTCAGCACAACTGGACTAAACCAAAAGGTAAGAAGTTTTCTGAATACAACCAAACACTTTGAGGGACAGAGTAGCAGAGGTGGGGGTCTGGGGACCATGCTTTCAGGGGATATCTAGGTCAATTGGCATAACAAAGTTTATTAAGAAAACGTTCTGCATCCCTCTTTGATGAGTGGTGTCTGGGGTCTTAAAAGCTAGTTAGCTGCCATCTAAGATTCATCAATTGGTCCCAACCTACCTGGAGCAAAGGAGAATGAAGAACACCAAAGACACAAGGAAAATACTAGCCCTAGAGACAGAAAGGGCCACATCAGCCTGAGACCAGAACTAGATGGTGCCTGGCTACCACCAATGACCGCCTTGACAGGGAATACAACACAGAGTCCCTGACAGAGCAGGAGAAAAGTGGGGTACAGAACTCGTATTCTAGTAAATGGGCACCTCCTGCCCAGAGGCGAGATGAGAAGGCAAAAAAAGACAGGAGCTGGTTGAATGGGCGCAGGAAATCCAGGATGGAAAGGAGGAGTGTGCTGTCACAGTATAGGGAGAGCAACTAGGGTCACATAACAATGTGTGTATAAATATTTGTATGAGAAACTAACTTGAACTGTAAACTTTCACTTAAAAAAAAATGTCATTTTGCTCTGTCACTAACTCCCTGGGTTTTTCCCCTTCACACTCAATTTACCCATCCAAAAAATGAGGGAGGTGGAGGAATAGATTTTGAAGATAGCTTCCAGGTCAAAAACTCTGTCTTTCTCAAACCAGGCTGCCAGTTTCTCCACGTCAGGCCCAGTGGCCAAAAACGCGCAGCAGGACCTTGTCGATTCTGTAATAGCAGGAGAAGAAAGGTGGAGGAGCCACCTCGGGCCAAACTCGTTAACAGTTGTTTCATTAATCACAGTTTGTGTTTCAAATCCAAAGACAATCTGTCCAATTAACATTAAAGCTTTGGCAGCCGTGAAGAGACCTTTAGGAAAAGGCAATTTGACACGATTGCTAATAATCCTAATATTTAGGAAAGTGCTCCCAAATATTACGTTCTCCCGGTGAGAGCTTGAGTCCAGTCTAAAGCAAGAGCACTGGCTCCAGGCACCTCTATAGTCTGACTCCTTCCTCTGTCCAGCCTCTTCACCCCGGACGCCTGTTATGTGCCAGCTGTTTTAACAGAATCAGTCTTCCTGAACATGCTACTGTTACTCACACGTCCGTGCTATTGTCCATCTGAACCCACAGAATACATGCCTCTTCATTTGTCTTTGGCCCAGTCTAAGCTCCTCTATACCACTTTCCTAATAATATTTATTTCAACAAATAATTCTTGAAGTGTGTTGAGACTTGATTTGAATCTTCCTTCAATTAATTATTAACTTGGATATATTTTATGTTTTTTATTTT
>NW_004443952.1:3800213-3813142 GCF_000243295.1 Trichechus manatus latirostris | reverse complement strand
GGCTGAGTTCTTTATCTCTTCATTTGATGTTCTAGGGTTTCAGGATTGTTGATTCTCTGTTTGGCTTAGTTTTTCGGATCTTTGTTGTGGAGGGACTGCGTGGTGCTTCTGCCTAGACCGCCATCTTGCCGGAGTCCATCCTGTTTTTTATTTTCAAGTGATACATATACACAGCCAAAAACATTCAAATAATATAAATAATTATATAGCAAAAACCTAAATTTCCCTCCCTTCCTGGCTTCCAGACTCCTCCTTGGACACAATCTTGGTTACCTATGTCTTCTATCACCTTCCAAAGATAGTTTTTCCCTATAAAAAAATATAAATACGTATATATATACATACACACAAGCACAAATTTCCTTTTACCCACATACCAATCCTACTATATTATACACACTATTTTATACCTTGATGAACAATGATTGTTTCAGATTATTCCATGTCAGTATGAATGATTGTTCCTAGGTAGGATTATGTGAAGAGTAAATCACGTGATGCATATGAAAACACTGTAGAGGTGAGGTAGCTTTAACTGTGAGGACATTATTAAGGGGATCCTGTATTTGATCTTAATATAATCAAACCCCTCATTTGATGTGCTTGCCTGACAGCTTTTCCTACTTTTAACCTATCCTACAGAAGTTACCAGGTAGCAGAAGATTCCATGCAGATGGTTATAAAGAAGATTCAGGCAGATATGCAATGTGGCTTTTGCAATCTGTCTATTCATAACAATACCTATCCAGTGGTTAGGGTTATGGTTAGCAGGAGACTCATGGCAGTGGAAGAAAGTAAGGACCAGGAGAGTGTCAGTACTCCAGAAAAAGTGACTGAAGGTCATAGTGGATCCTCGGTCCTTAGAGTGTGATGTACTGAAAGAGGAGAGAAGAGAGGCACCTGTGCCAGAAATACTCTTCCTCCTGATCAAGTTTTAGTTCCAGGCATCATTGCTAGCACTGGCGGGTAAAGACAGCCTATTTTACAAGTTCTGGTTTATTTCAGTGAAAATTGGGGTATTCACGATGGGAGAAACGGAGCTACTTTGAGATGCCTAGGTATCCATGACTTACCAAAAAAACAGTTGTCATTGAATCAATTCCCTGTGTCAGAGTAAAACTATGCTCTATAGGGATTTCAGTGGCTCATTTCCTAGAAATAGATCACCAGGTCTTTCTTCCTAGATGCCTCTGGGAGAACTTGAACCTCCAGCCTTTTAGTTAGCAAGTGAATGTGTCAAATGTTTGCACCTCCTAGGAACTCCATGACTTACTCAGTATACCCTAAATGCTGAATCTAAGGCTGATGATATGGTTTCTGTCATGAACGGGAATGGCTCAGGGACTACAGAGGGTCCTTTGGGAGAGGCACACATGGAGAAGCGAGGAAAAATCAAAAAGGAGGCCTCAAGTACTGCTGTAAACTTCCCAGGGTCTGGCCTTCTGAGAGGGTTGGGCGTCCCATGGCTTACTGGTAATTACCAGCAGCCCTCAGCTGCTCAGCAGGCTGAGATGGCAGATGATGGTGCCTCCCATGCTTCTCCTCTCTCCTCCCACTGGCTGGCTCCCCTTGGGTGCCCTTGCCATTCTTTCTGCAGGTTCTTGCCAGCTCTAGTGCAGCCGCAGACACAACAAAGGTGTCTTGTTGATTCTTTTCTCTTTTCCCCATGGAATCATTGAAATGCAACTGGGGAAGGGGAATGAAAAGAAATGGAGGGGTCATTAAAAATATCAGAGGAGAGGGAGACCTTTGGTAGAATGTTTTCTGGGTGACACCTGAAAAATCCAAGCCTGCAATTTCCCCAATGAATGTTCAGCGCCTTTACATGCATCCTCTAATGACAGTGTAGGCAATGGATACAGACGGGGCAGTTGAAGCTTAAAATATCTGCCAAGGAGATATTGAAAGCCATGTAACTACCTAAAAGTGGAGAAAACAGGCAGGAGAGCAAGAGAGGATGGGATAAGAGGTCCTGCTGGTTGTCTTTTAAGATGCTGGAATCATCTTTTGTTCGTTCTTCTATTATTCCACACACCATCCCCCTGATTCATCCTAATGCCTTCAATATCTCTCCACTTCCTCTCTATTCCCAAAGTCACCGTTCTAGCCTAGACCCTAATTACCTTTCTCTTTGACAATTACAGTAATAGACTCCCTGGCCCCAGACTCTGCCACCTCCAGTCGACCCTGCAGATGTCACCAGATTGAACTTCCTAAAATATCACTTTGCACGTGTCATTTTTCTGCTCAAAAACTTCAGTGATTTCCCATTGTCTGTAAAGTAAAGGCAAAAAATCTTAGTCTCGAAATCAGTGCTGCCAAGCCTTAGACATTCTATATCTACTGTCAAGACTGGGAGTAAATCATATTTATTTCTGTCCCCAATACTAATATATAAGCTGCATAAGGGAAGAACAGATTTATTCTTCATCGCTGATCCATAATAAGTACTCAAACAGTATTTGTTGAAAGAATGCATTAATTAGCTCATTAATGATGCTTGGCATAGGACATTATAGGTCTCCAGCAAATGTTGAAATTAGAGATGAAGGGAGATGGGCAGAGGAGGAAGGAAGATGTGTTATTAACACAGACACAGATCATAGATGAATGCCAGGTGGAATTATGGTTATTTAGAATCAAAACAGGACATTAGCAACTTGACAGAAGGAGTTAAAATATGAATGAAGCACAGGCTTAAGGCAACCTGAGGTTTAGGCCAGGTGTTGGGAGTAGGAGAAGTCAGAGGAAGACCAAGTGGGCTGAAATACTAACTATGGAAGCCAGGTGGTGAGTAGGGGACTCAGCAGCCAGATGAGAGGATTAGTGGTCATACATCATCTGGGTGAGGAGCCAGAGACTCCGAGAGTTGGCACATCAGAATACGCTGGGTAAGTTTTCATAGCTGTTATGAATAACTTATTCTATACCAGTGGCACTTAAATTTTGAAGATCATGAATGTCTTTGAGATTTTAACGAAAGCTGAGAAACCATTTGTCAGAAAAAATAAATAAACCCACATGATTTTACACAAAATTACAGGGGCTTACAGATTTCTCTGAAGCCAATCCCCAGGTTAAGAAAACCTATTATAAGACAATAGATAAGTGGTAACTTTGGTGAAGGGTAAGATAGCACACAATACTGGGAAGCCAGCACCACTTGTACAAGGCAAGGTCATGGAAGCTCCATAGACACATCCAAATTCCCTTGGGGACCGAATTGCTGGGTGGAGGACTGTGGGGACCATGGTCTCAGGGAACATCTAGCTCAATAGGCATAACATAGTTTATAAAGAAAATGTTCCTTGGTGAGTAGTGTCTGGGGTCTTAAAAACTTGTGAGCAGCCATCTAAGATACTTCAGTGGTCGCAACCCTTTGGGAACAAGGGAGAATTAAGAAAACAAGGCACAAGGGAAAGATTAGTCCAAAGGACTAATGGACCACAACTACCACGGCCTCCACCAGACTGAGTCCAGTACAACTAGATGGTGCCTGGCTACTACCACTGACTGCTCTGACAGGGATCACAACAGAGGGTCCCAGACAGAGCTGGAGAAAAATGTAGAACAAAATTCTAACTCACAAAAAAAGACCAGACTTACTGGCCTGACAGAGATTGGAGAAACCCCGAGAGTATGGCCCCTGGATACCCTTTTAGCTCAGTAACGAAGTCACTCCCAAGGTTCACCCTTTACCCAAAGAGTGGACAGGCCCATAAAACAAAATGAGACTAATGGGGCACAACAGCACAGGCACAAGGATGAAAAGGCAGGAGGGGACAGGAAAGCTGGTAATAGGGAACCCAAGGTCAAGAAGGGAGAGTGTTGATATGTCATGGGCTTGTTAACCAATGTCATAAAACAATATGTGTACTAACTGTTTAATGAGAAACTATTTGTTCTGTAAACCTTCGTCTAAAGTACAATTAAAAAAAAAACTAGTTTATGTAGTTGGAATACCTCACATTTATATCTTATCATCTATAAATTTAATGATATTTATCATCCATGAATGGATGCAACTCTATGAAATTGGTAATGATTATTCCTATATTGAGTAAGCTGAGCCACAGGGAAAAGACACGCATTGCACAAGTGAGGAAATATATTTATGGGGTAGGAGTCAGGTATTTAGGTTTCAAGTGGAGTTGTCATTTTTCTGTCATACATCTATCAAAACAAGCTGTGCTAACATTTTTGCATGAACCAGAAATCCCTTTTACAAGGATTGATTAAGCACCTTGAACAAGCACCCTATTGTGCACTTGGGATATATCGGTGAACAAGAACAGACCAAAACTCTGGTCTGGTAGAGCTCCAGGCTCAACTCTAATTAAGTGCCTACCCATCCTGAAAGCTCGATTTGGAATTCTCTGGTCATACAATGTTTACTCAGGTACTGGATGTTTCCTGAACAGCTGTTGAGCCAGTAAGCATCATCCTAGGTACCAGTTGTTGTCAAAAGTAGATTTTATGTCAACTAATATTGAACATTCCTCATATCTTATCACTAACTAATCATAGACTCCATTAATTTTCATTTCATTTTTATCCCTTCAACTTTAAAACATTAAGCTCTAAAGCCTGACATTTTCCCATCTTACCAATAGAAACAAGGCTCAGATAAAACATTTAACTCACAGTTGTTCAGAAGAGGACAAATAAAAACCAGACTGAGAGTTGGGAGGCCTGGGCCCTATTCCCAGCTCTGTCATTGGCGATGTTAACTCTGAGCAAGACCGATTAAAACAAAAAAAGAAAAAGAAAGAAAACCCATTGCCCTCAAGTCAATTCTGACTCATAGTGACCCTGTAGGACAGAGTGTAGAACTGCCTGGAGTATAGAACTGCCCTCCAGGGTTTCTGAGAAGCAGGTAGTAGATTTGAACCCCTGACCTTTTGGTTAGCAGCCCAGATCTTAACCACTATGCCACCAGGGCTCCACTTGGAGCAAGTCCTGCCTTTTCCTTAGGCCTCAGTTTCCTTACCTGTAAAGTGCATCTGGAAGTTTCTATGCTCCTTTTTTGCCCTGAGGGCCCTGGTGGCACAGGTTAAGAGCTGGGCTGCTAACCAAAAGGTTGGCAGTTTGAATCCACCAACTGCTCCTTGGAAACGCTATGAGGCAGTTCTACTCTGTCCTATAGGGTCTCTATGAGTCAGAATCAAATCGACGGCAATGAGTTGGGTTCGGCTTTTTTTTTTTTTTTTTTAAATCCCTAACATGGTACAAGGCTGAGAATGCCTGACAACTTTGAGCCTGCTCAAGGAAAAAAAAACTTTATGATTGCATGGTGATAAGAGATAGATGGCAAGAGAAAACTCGCCCCACAATTAGTAGCTGCCTGCCCCTATTCTGGGAGCTAAGGGGTTCTTAGACGAGTGGGAGTGTAGGAAGCAGGAAGGGCAAGAGGCAGGAGGAAAGCTTGACTTCTTATCAGACAAGGAGCAGGACAGGTCTGTGAGTTGGAGCGGTGGACGCAAAATGTCGGGTGTGTTTCTTTCTGAAAAGGTCAGTGACCTGCCAAGCCAGGCCTGTGACATGGTGGCCTTTAAAAAAAGCAGGTTGTCGGAGAGGCTGTCACTGAGCTCACAGGTGTGAAACGAACTCAGATCACTGGCATGTCAGAGTAGAAAGGACCTAGTCGCACTGGTCCAATTCCCCTCTTTTATTTTGCAGATGGGGGCACGGAGGACCAGGGTGACTTGTCCAAAGTCACAGGTCTTGCTCTCAGCACACCCATGACAAGAGCCCAGGACTTCTGAACACTGAAGGGACTCTCCATTGTTACTTGAATAAAGTGAACTTCCTTTTCTTCTGCTTATTGCCTCCTCTACTAAAATCATTATTTTTCTTTCATCTGCTACGTGCTTAGTATCTCAGAATAAATTGTAATAGCAGTTACCCTTCTTGACAGCACGGAATCTGACACTTAAAAATGGAAGATATGACTCATTAAATCTCTAGGTATGTTTTTTAGAGTCCTTTTGTAAAGGCTACATGTTTATAATGAGAGTTGTCAGAATTATATCTTTGGTTCAAATGCTTTGTTTCATTCATTCTCTTCCTCATGCTCCACCTGGTCAGAGTTATGCCTCCAGTGAAAATATTAAAAGCCTCTCCGCCTGCTTGTGCCTAAAATATCTCATTTGATCCTCATAACAGTTATTGGCTCCCACTCTATACAATGACTTGCCCTTTCCTACCTCCTGGATTGAGTTATACACCCTCCCTCAACCCTACTCTGATCTATTGAAACATTATTGGTTAAAGACTTCCAGGAATGCAGACTTCCTTTGTGCCTTGAGAGTAAAGTGATCTAGGGCAAAAGTTTTAACCTATTTGTGCTTAGTTTGAGGTTGTGAAAAATGGAGGTAAAGATGATTCCTAACTTTAAGTTATTGCAGGGTTAAATAAAAACAATACCTAACACCTCTAACGCCTACTCTGTGCCAATGCAAGCATTTTACACATACTGTTTTATTCACTTATAATCATTCTTATTATTACCTACATACTTTTGAGCAAAAGAAGGCAGGCATGAAAAGAGGCTGTAGGAATCCACTTATATGAAGTTCAAAAATAAGCAGCACTAGTTGATAGTGTTAGAACCCAGCATCGTGTTTACTCTTGGAGGAAGAGTGACAGGGATGGGTATGGGGCTACTTTAGGAGTACCGGTGACGTTCTATCCCTTCATCTGCGTGTTAGACAGTGTTCTCACTTTCTGATTACTTATTGAGCTGCACACTTATGAGCTGTGCATTTTTCTATTTGTACTTTATATTTCAATAAAAATTTTAAAAGAAGTTCTTTTTTTAAATTTTAAGATAGAGACAAAACATTTAATAAGCATCCACTATGTGTGATATCTTACACAGCATCTCACTTAATTCTTGAAACAATCCTGTGTGTTTCTAAGCTTGCCTGAAAGCAAAAATCACTATGACACTTCTTAAAATTAGAACATCACTACATCTTATTTAAGACTTCTAATGTTTCAAAATGTCCAGGGGAAGGTCCTGGACATCAATCTTTGGAATAGGTGAATTTGTAATCAGTTGAGTTTGGCATATGCTGGCAGATACACGTATCGAGGAGTGAGATTTCATGTGATGTTTAACAAATAATATGAACTCAATAAATGGAATCTCTTTTCATTTTTAGGTACAATGATCTTCATGCTGTAGATGAAGGACTGAGGTGCACAGAAGGAAGATGACTTATCTGACATCACTGACCTGGAAACAAAGGTTTTACAGGAGTTATCTCCATTCATGCTAGTTACGGTTCTGGGAAATAGATTCCATTAGGCTCATCTTACCCATGGGCAAATTTTGGCTCAGGGAATTTAGGTAACTTGCCCAAAGACATTTAGCGAGGAAATGGGGAGCCAGGTCAATCTAACTCATGAGGTTCTGATCAAGTCACTTCTCAAAGTTCCGCCATAGGGTAGGAGAGATGGAAAGAAGACAAATCCAGGAGCACATAAAACAGACTTTCTTTTTTACACATCGGGATTCTGGCCTTTAATGTTAACATGCTTTCTCTTGCCTACACAGCATCTCTCCCTCTAAAGTGACATAGTTGTCACTTGCACCATCTTCCTTCACAAATAACATTTGGGCTGTTGTCATCACTGATTAGAGAAAATCTAAAGCTAAAAGGCAGCCACCACATCTTTGTGAAAATTTCTTTAGTTTTTTTGGAAGCCAGCTGTTCGGGGGTCCCCATTTGAAACAAAGCTTACTCTTGTCCATCTTCTACTTGGATAAATAATATTTCTGGGAATTGAGATGGATGGTAGCTGGAATCTATTATTGAGTCACAAGCATTGTTTAATCTTTATTGTCAAGGAGGGAGAATGCTTCGGTCTCAGGCTGGGGTAAAGAGGGTAGATAAACCCTGATGGCATAGTGGGTAAGAGCTACGGCTGCTAATCAAAAGGTCAGCAGTTTGAGTCCACCAGGTGCTCCTTGGAAACCCTATGAGGCAGTTCTACTGTGTCCTATAGGGTTGCTGAGTTGGAATTCACTCGATGGCAAAGGGTTTAGTTTTTTTTTTTTTTAGCTCATATGTTAGAATAGTCTTCAATTTCATTGCCAACTACTTTTACTAGTTCATTGCCATAGATTAAAAACCAGGACCAGGTTTTTTTTTAATGGGTAGGGTTTTCCTGCATTAAAAGAAAGAACCAGAAACTGACCTACATTTTTTCACTTCTTATACTTAAGTGTCATCCATTTTCAGTAATCAATGCTCATATGTTTGAAAGGACCAGAACTTTCTTCTCCTTAAGTAAGAGGCTCTGACATCTCTACTCTGTTCTCCTCAGCTTGCTTTGGAACTCTGGACACAGAGTAAAGAGTTTAGGCCGCCTTAACAGTAGGAATCAAAGGGAAATGTGTTCTTTGTTGTCTGTCTCATTTCTTTTTCCAATGCGTCTGGTGGATGTGATTTTTGACTTAACTTTTACTGGCATTGCAAGGACAAGATCCTGACCTTGGTTAAAATATCAGTGAAGAGGAAGCAGAAAACCTTGTTTAAAACTTCTGGCTAAGCTGAAATCTCCAATCCAGCTTTTACTGAGAAAGTCATATTTAGTTTCTAATTTGCAAAGTGCTCCTTGTATGTATAATTTCCTTGCTAGGAGAACCCTCCATCATCTGTCTATCTTCCACCATCATTTTAGCTGTCTATTTTTATCACGATTTTCATAATTATCTCTATCCTTAGAACAAGAAATCCTTGACCACTGCTGACTGGAAGTTGACCACCATTGACTGATATCTCTCTGAGGGGGGCAGCATTATGTTGGGCATATTGAGTGATCCCCACTGAGGCACAGCCCTCTCAGTCATTCAGAGAGAGAAGACATGGTCAAGCACCCCCTTCCTCCTCATCCTGGCGAGTTGTTTATGATGCAGACCTGACCATGTTTATCACAGTTCTGGATGAACACAAAAATGACAAAGACCTCTGAGTGCTTATGCAATTTCTCCTTCCCTGGGAGGTTCCTAAGCAAATAGAGCGGCTGAGGAGTCAGCTGGGGAAGCTGAAAACCAACCAGACTTGGAGTTGGGCAAACCAACTGCAGCCCTTTTTCTAACCTTCTGGCTTTGATCAAACATCACAGTTTTGCTCAGAGCAACTTTGCTCCTAATCATTTAACTCACATGTGGTGGTGAAAGGTACATTAATCGATCATGTTTTAGATTCATTGACATTCAGCCCAAACATTCTGGTCTTGTAAGAACAGTCCAATTTCCCAGATGCCTACGGGCACTTGCTAAGCGTTGCCCTGCGCTTCAGAGAGAGAAAAGTATCCCTTGTGCAAAAGATGTAAATTCTTAAATCAAGAGAATGGGGCTGAAGAGAGAGACGAAGGGAGTCGGGGGGGATGGGGAAAAAAGAGAGAGAGAGAGAGACCCAGAAACCTCTCTTTGCTCTTGCTCAGCTTTTTCTTTCCAAAGAGTGGAGTCTGACCAGGATGAAAGGATAAATAGAACCAGGCAAGCTTTTAATTAAAGAGGCAGGGTGGCACGAAGGAAGAAATGGCTTTGGAGCCAGACAGATTGAGATTTGAGACCTGGTCCTACCACTTCTCAGTTGTGTCATTTTGGGTAAGTTTCCTTAATTCTCCACTTCTCAGTTTTCTCATTGGTAAAATGGGGATAAAATGCCTGCTTTTCAAAGGTTGTTTTATGTATTATAGAAAGTGCACGTGATATAGGTACTAGCAAATTGCTTTGCTTTTTAATACAAGGCAATTATTAGTTTTCTTTTGGGGTCCCTTGGTGGTGCAAACCGAAAGGTTGGAAGTTTGAGTCTACCCAGACGTTCTTTGGGAGAAAGGCCTGGTGCTCTACTTCCAAAAAATCAGCCATTGAAACCCTAAATACCACAGTTCTCCACTGAAACACATGGGGTTGCCATGAGTTGGAATCAACTCAAAGGCACCTGGTATTATTATTCTTTAATTCCAGGTAGGGGATAGACATAAGGATACGAAAGCAAATAGGCCACATACCTGCTCCTGTAGGAGAACACTGTGTACAAGATGAGAAACAATGTTACCCAGTTACCATAACAAAGGAGGGTGATTATAAATTCAAGTTTGATTATGGCACCACAATTATTCCTGTCATCCAAGTAGAAAGCTGGAGGTCATCTCAACTCTTTTCCATCTCTCTCTGCATCTAATTATCCTACCACTTCTAGTGCTACAATATTTCTCAAATTCAAACCTCTTCTTTCTATGTCTATTTCTACTGCCCCTGTTCTAGTTCTGTACCTATTATCTCTATCCCAGGCTGTTGTAGTTCCTCCTAACTAGTCTCCTCTTATCTTTCTCCGCTTTAATCCGTTTTCCTAACAAGTTATCTTTTTGACACAGCTCATTTTCTAATCAATATTTGATGATTCCATATCATCTACTAAACAGGGTCTTACAGTTTGTCTTGGTAGGCAAGATGTCCCACATTTTGGTTCTAACCTCCCTATATAGCCAGATGTTCTCAACCAAGGGTGGTTTTGCTCTCCAAAGGACATCTGCCAACATCTGGAGCCGTTGCTGGTGAAGGATGCTGCCTAGCTTTCTATAATGCAGAGGACATCTTTCCATAATACAGACTTATTCAGTCCAAAACGTCAATAGTACCACGGTTGGAAAACCTTGCTTTATAGCCAAGATAATCATCATAAAGAATAATCCAAGGTCCAGAGCAAGGCTGTAAACATAAAAAACAACTGCTAAATTGCTAGTCAATAGCTGGGAGGCTGGGAGAAGGCCAGATGAGAGGTTCAACAAGAGACCATTAAGAGTGATGTGCACTTCTTTTATATGATTCACTGTACATGTAGGAAGTGAGCATGGAACATTAAAGAAATTGGTCTTCACTGGACCACTGGGTATAAAATATTCTTTAGGAGAAATTGGGCCTATCCAGATGTGAGGTAATCTGGTGAGCATCTCAAATGGAGGTAATGGGAAAGGAGAGGAACGTTGCATTTTCTCTAAGATGCCTCGATTTTTCTTTTTTGTTAAGAAACTACCTATTGTAAACAGATTAATCATCTCTCCCAGAGGTACAGGCAGATATTTTCAGTAAGTAAACACAAAAAAATATATGAAGGGACCATTTCTGGAACTATAAATTTAAAATATCAAAATCTAAGATCAAATTAATTCAAGTAACAGAAGTTCAACAATAACAATGATGATAATACTAACAATTATGATAGTGGTTCAGATTAATATCCCGATCATTGGATGAGAGAAAGGAATCTGAATTAAGTTTCTATAGTGACATAAGGAATTGTGTGATAAAACCTTTAGTGGTGCTATTTTCAGATGAAATATATATCTCTAAAGTTCCAGATGCAAGGCAGTGAAAGTTTTTTTTTTTTTTTTTTTCCAATGAGTCCCTGAATGTGAGACAATTTAAAGGGAAAATTTAATGATAAGATTTATGCAATGAAGTTACTGACAGGGCGACAGCTATGTACCTTCCCACTACGAGAATAAGCAGCACTGAATTTTTTAGGTTGCTGTGGCTGATTTGTACTTGCATGAGGACCTCTGTGAGGTGACGTGTATTATTAATCACTAGTATCATTATTAATATCTCTTAATATAGAAGATGGATCATTGTGTATCTAAATTGCGCCCTGCCTCGGCTGTTACCTAATTAAAAAACTGAGACCAATGGTAAGGGAGAAATATTAATGGCATGCAATTTAGTTTAAATCTCAGTTCACAAGATATCTCAAAAATAATTGTACATTGAGAGGATTGCAACTAATGTCATGAAATAAAATGTGTACAAATTACTGAATGGGAAACTAATTTGCTCTGAAAACTTTCACCCAAACCACAACAAAATGTTCAAAAAAAATTATATGTGTTGCCATGAGGAATACCTGTTATGCAAAACCCATTCTGTACTAATTCCCTTGCTCTCCAGATCAGATGAATGCCCGTTGCATATTAACACGTTTACTTTATCTCCGGTTGTCAATAAGACTGTGAGAGAAGAGCTTTGGAGAATACCAAGGAGCAGTAAGGATACAAGTGTAAATTACAGGGTGAAACGAAGAATTTATTTTTAACCTCATGGAGGATTGGACTTTAATGAGACACTACCTGAGGTTTGAAATGGAAGGTTTGCAACAAGATTGAATGAGATTACTAACCCGCTTTGTTTTCACAGGATGCTTTCTAAATGACCGTAGCTTACCTGGGGATAATACTGAGCCGTTTATATGTGGAGCACTTATATGTGGGTTATTTCATTTGATGTTAGTGCCAGCTAGTTGTCAGACATGGCAGGAGGTGTTGTTGTTAGCTGCCTTTGAGTGGGCCTCCATGCACAAGGAACAAAACACTGCTGGATCCTTTGCCATTCCCATGATGGGTTTCGAGTCAGACTGTCATAAACCATAGGGTTTTCACTGGCTAAATTCTGAGAGTAGATCAACAGGCGTTTCTTCCATGGCAGAAAGTACCATCCCCATTTTACAGACTAGGAATCAAATCATTCAGAACAGACAGTTATTAAGTCAAAAATCACACAGTATAATAACCCCACTCTATCTGGTGTTATTTACAGTAGGTTTCTTTTTCTTTCTTTCTTTTACTTTTTTTTATTTTTTATTTTTTTAGCACTAGATGACCATTACAGTCTCTTCTAGAGTTGGTATTCTAAATTTTTTTCTTTATTGTACTTCAGGTGAAGGCTTATAGAACAAATAGTTTCTCATGAAACAGTAGCACACATATAGTTTTATGACATTGGTTAATAACCCCACAACATGTCAACCCTCTAACTTCTCAACCTTTTTTTTTTGGTGAAAATACACATAGCCAAAGATACACCATTTCAAAAATTTCTACATGCACAGTTCAGTGACATTGACTATGCTCTTCCA
>NW_004443952.1:3792753-3793927 GCF_000243295.1 Trichechus manatus latirostris | reverse complement strand
AATAATCTGAGCTTAGTCTTATTGTTTCTCCTCTGTATGTGACTTCTTGTTTTTTTCGAGCTGCTCTCAGGATTCTTTGTTTGTCTTTGGTTTTGGCTAGTGTGAATATGATATGCCTTGGTGATTTTCTTTTGGGATCCCTCCTATATGGGGTTTGTTTAGCTTCTTGGGTGGCCAGGTTTTCATTTTTTATGATATTGGGGAAGTTTTCTGTCAGCAGTTCTTCAATGATCCTCTCTGTGTTTTCTGTTTTCTCCCCCTTTTCTGCAATTCCAATTACTCAAAAATTTTTGCTGTTGATTGCATCCCACATAACTCTCGGAGTCTCTTCATCTTTCTTTGTTCTTTTTTCTGAGTTTTCCTCAAACAGTGTTGTATCCAAGTGTTTGTCTTCAATTGCACTGGTCCTGTTTTCCACCGTTTCAAATCTGCTTCTCAGCCCTTCTATGACACCATCCATTTCTGAAATCTTGTTGTTTATCGTTTGGATTTCTAATTATTGTCTTTGTATCATTTCTAGGTGTGAATTTATTTTGGCATTTTGTTCCTGCATTATTTTCCTGATTTCTTCCAATTTTTTGTCTGTATTTTCCATGAATTTGTCTACTTTTCCTCATGTTTGTCAGCTTTTTGCCTCAGCTCTTGGAGAAGTCTGAGTATTAGAGATTTGAATTCCCTATCAGGTTGTTCTAGTGCATTTTCTTCCAGTGGAGAGTCATCTGGTGTTTTATTTTGGACACCCACTGGAACCATCCTGTCCTGTTTTTTTTTTTTTTATTGTCTGCTGTCTTCGGGGTGTTAAGTAGTTATTTTTCTCATTTATTGATTGTAGATTGGTTTGTTTCATCCCTTTTTTTAAAAAGATCTGAATATGTCTGAGCAGGCAGACTGTGTGTTCTTTGTTGTTTGCTCATCTTTGGGCACAATACTTTTCACCTCCTTCTTCAACTGGCAGGGTCAGTCACTCAGATATGCTATGACAGGGCAGGTCTAGCTGAAGAGGAGTTACTGGGACGGGTTGTTTGTGACACTTACTACAGCCACCAGAGCAGGTTGGTAATCAGTGCAGGGCAGGTTCCAGTAGGCTGTGCCTGTGCTGCTTGGTGGTGTGATGTCAAGCGCACGGTGCAGGTAGGTAGGATGCAGTGGGTAGACTGTTATGTGTGGAGCGAAG